>NC_082711.1:25356664-25656664 GCF_030144855.1 Hypanus sabinus | reverse complement strand
GAGACTACTCACTTCCCGTGTCTGTAAGGAGAGTGCACTCACTTCCCGTGTCTGTAAGGAGACTGTAGTCTCTTCCCGTGTCGTTCTGGAGTCTGTACTCTCTTCCCGTGTCTGTAAGGAGACTGTACTCTCTTCCCGTGTCTGTAAGGAGTCTGTCCTCTCTTCCCGTGTCTGTAAGGAGTCTGTACTCTCTTCCCGTGTCTGTAAGGAGACTGTACGCTCTTCCCGTGTCTGTAAGGAGTCCGTACTCCCTTCCCGTGTCGTTCTGGAGTCTGTACTCTCTTCCCGTGTCTGTAAGGAGACTGTACTGTCTTCCCTGTCTGTAAGGAGACGGTATTCTCCCCCCATCACTGTAAGGAGTCTGTACTCTCTTCCCGTGTCTGTAAGGAGTCTGTACTCTCTTCTCGTGTCTGTAAGGAGTCTGTACTCTCTTCCCGTGTCTTTAAGGAGTCCCTACTCTCACCAAGAGTCTGTAAGGAGACTACTCTCTTCCCGTGTCTGTAAGGAGACTGTAGTGTCTTCCCGTGTCTGTAAGGAGACAGTACTCTCCCCCTATGAGTGTAAGGAGACTGTAATCTCTTCCCGTGGCTGTAAGGAGTCTGTACTCTCTTCCCATGTCTGTAAGGAGTCTGTGCTCTCTTCCCGTCTCTGTAAGGAGACAACTCTCTTCTCGTGTCTACAAAGAGACTACTCTCTTCCCGTGTCTGTAAGGAGTCTGTAATCTCTTCCCGTGTATGTAAGGAGACTGTACTCTCCCCCATGACTGTAAGGAGTCTGTACTCTCTTCCCGTGTCTGTCAGGAGTTTGAACTCTCTTCACGTGTCTCCAAGGGGTCTGTACTCTTTTCACCTGCCTGTAAGGAGAACGTACTCTCCTCCCCTGACTGTAAGGAGTCTGTACGTTATTCCCGCGTCTGTAAGGAGTCTGTACTCTCTTCCCGTGTCTTTAAGGAGTCCCTACTCTCACCAAGAGTCTGTAAGGAGACTACTCTCTTCCCGTGTCTGTAAGGAGACTGTAGTGTCTTCCCGTGTCTGTAAGGAGACAGTACTCTCCCCCTATGAGTGTAAGGAGACTGTAATCGCTTCCCGTGGCTGTAAGGAGTCTGTACTCTCTTCCCATGTCTGTAAGGAGTCTGTGCTCTCTTCCCGTCTCTGTAAGGAGACAACTCTCTTCTCGTGTCTACAAAGAGACTACTCTCTTCCCGTGTCTGTAAGGAGTCTGTACTCTCTTCCCGTGTCTGTAAGGAGGCTGCACTCTCTTCCCCTGTCTGTAAGGAGTCTGTACTCTCTTCCCGTGTCTGTAAGGAGACTGTACGCTCTTCCCGTGTCTGTAAGGAGACCGTACTCCCTTCCCGTGTCGTTCTGGAGTCTGTACTCTCTTCCCGTGTCTGTAAGGAGACTGTACTGTCTTCCCTGTCTGTAAGGAGACGGTATTCTCCCCCCATCACTGTAAGGAGTCTGTACTCTCTTCCCGTGTCTGTAAGGAGTCTGTACTCTCTTCTCGTGTCTGTAAGGAGACTGTACTCTCTTCCCGTGTCTTTAAGGAGTCCCTACTCTCACCAAGAGTCTGTAAGGAGACTACTCTCTTCCCGTGTCTGTAAGGAGACTGTAGTGTCTTCCCGTGTCTGTAAGGAGACTACTCTCTTCCCTTGTCTGTAAGGAGACTGTAATCTCTTCCCGTGGCTGTAAGGAGTCTGTACTCTCTTCCCATGTCTGTAAGGAGTCTGTGCTCTCTTCCCGTCTCTGTAAGGAGACAACTCTCTTCTCGTGTCTACAAAGAGACTACTCTCTTCCCGTGTCTGTAAGGAGTCTGTAATCTCTTTCCGTGTATGTAATGAGACTTTACTCTCCCCCATGACTGTAAGGAGTCTGTGCTCTCTTCCCGTCTCTGTAAGGAGACAACTCTCCTCTCGTGTCTACAAAGAGACTACTCTCTTCCCGTGTCTGTAAGGAGTCTGTAATCTCTTCCCGTGTATGTAAGGAGACTGTACTCTCCCCCATGACTGTAAGGAGTCTGTACTCTCTTCCCGTGTCTGTCAGGAGTTTGAACTCTCTTCACGTGTCTCCAAGGGGTCTGTACTCTCTTCACCTGCCTGTAAGGAGAACGTACTCTCCTCCCCTGACTGTAAGGAGTCTGTACGTTATTCCCGCGTCTGTAAGGAGTCTGTACTCTCTTCCCGTGTCTGTAAGGAGACTGTACGCTCTTCCCGTGTCTGTAAGGAGTCCGTACTCCCTTCCCGTGTCGTTCTGGGGTCTGTACTCTCTTCCCGTGTCTGTAAGGAGACTGTACTGTCTTCCCTGTCTGTAAGGAGACGGTATTCTCCCCCCATCACTGTAAGGAGTCTGTACTCTCTTCCCGTGTCTGTAAGGAATCTGTACTCTCTTCTCGTGTCTGTAAGGAGTCTGTACTCTCTTCCCGTGTCTTTAAGGAGTCCCTACTCTCACCAAGAGTCTGTAAGGAGACTACTCTCTTCCCGTGTCTGTAAGGAGACTGTAGTGTCTTCCCGTGTCTGTAAGGAGACAGTACTCTCCCCCTATGAGTGTAAGGAGACTGTAATCTCTTCACGTGGCTGTAAGGAGTCTGTACTCTCTTCCCATGTCTGTAAGGAGTCTGGCTCTCTTCCCGTCTCTGTAAGGAGACAACTCTCTTCTCGTGTCTACAAAGAGACTACTCTCTTCCCGTGTCTGTAAGGAGTCTGTAATCTCTTCCCGTGTATGTAAGGAGACTGTACTCTCCCCCATGACTGTAAGGAGTCTGTACTCTCTTCCCGTGTCTGTCAGGAGTTTGAACTCTCTTCACGTGTCTCCAAGGGGTCTGTACTCTTTTCACCTGCCTGTAAGGAGAACGTACTCTCCTCCCCTGACTGTAAGGAGTCTGTACGTTATTCCCGCGTCTGTAAGGAGTCTGTACTCTCTTCCCGTGTCTGTAAGGAGGCTGCACTCTCTTCCCCTGTCTGTAAGGAGTCTGTACTCTCTTCCCGTGTCTGTAAGGAGACTGTACAATCTTCCCGTGTCTGTAAGGAGTCTGTACTCTCCCCCCATGACTGGAAGGAGTCTGTACTCTCTTCCCGTGACTGTAAGGAGACTGTACCCTCTTCCCGTGCCTGTATGGAGACTACTCCCTTCCCGTGTCTGTAAGGAGTCTGTACTCTCTTCCGGTGACTGTAAGGAGACTGTACCCTCTTCCCGTGACTGTAAGGAGTCTGTAGTCCCTTCCCGTGACTGTAAGGAGTCTGTACTCTCTTCCCGTGTCTGTAAGGAGAGTACTCCCTTCCCGTGTCAGTAAGGAGACTGTCCTCTCTTCCCGTGTCTGTAAGGAGACTGTAATCTCTTCCCCTGTCTGTAAGGAGTCTGTCCTCTCTTCCCGTGTCTGTAAGGAGTCTGTACTCTCTTCACGTGTCTGTAAGTAGATCGTACTCTCCCCCCCATGACTGTAAGGAGACTACTCTCTTCCCGTGTCTGTAAGGAGAGTGTACCCTCTTCCCGAGTCTGTTCTATATACAGTCTATACTCCCTTCCGGTGTCTGTAAGGAGACTGTACTCTCTTCCCGTGTCTGTAGGGAGACTACTTCCTTCCCGTGTCTGTAAGGAGAGTGCAGTCACTTCCCGTGTCTGTAAGGAGACTGTACTCTCTTCCCGTGTCTGTAGGGAGACTACTCACTTCCCGTGTCTGTAAGGAGAGTGCACTCACTTCCCGTGTCTGTAAGGAGTCTGTACTCTCTTCCCGTGTCTGTAAGGAGACTGTACTCTCTTCCCGTGTCTGTACGGAGACTGTACTCTCATCAAGAGTCTGTAAGGAGACTACTCTCTTTCCGTGTCTGCAAGGAGACTGTACTCTCTTCCCGTGTCTGTAGGGAGACCTTACTCCCTTCCCGTGTCGTTCTGGAGTCTGTACTGTCGTCCCGTGTCTGTAAGGGGACTGTACTCTCTTCCAGTGTCTGTAAGGAGTCTGTCCTCTCTTCCCGTGTCTGTAAGGAGACGACTCTCTTCCCGTGTCTGTAAGCAGTCTGTACTCTCCCCCCATGACTGGAAGGAGTCTGTACTCTCCCCCAGGACTGTAAGGAGTCTGTACTCTCTTCATATGTCTGTAAGGAGTTTGAACTCTCTTCACGTGTCTCTAAGGGGTCTGTACTCTCGTCAACTGTCTGTAAGGAGACGGTATTCTCCCCCCATGACTGTAAGGAGACTGTACTCTCTTCCCGTGACTGTAAGGAGTCAGTACTCTCTACCCGTGTCTGTAAGGAGACTGTACTCTCTTCCCGTGTCTGTAAGGAGTCTCTACTCTCCCCCCATGACTGTAAGGAGTCTGTACTTTCTTCACGTTTCTGAAATGAGACCGTACTCTCCCCCCATGACTCTAAGGAGACTACTCTCTTCCCGTGTCTGTAAGGAGAGTGTATCCTCTTCCCGAGTCTGTACTATATACAGACTATACTCCCTTCCCGTGTCTGTAAGGAGACTGTACTCTCTTCCCGTGTCTGTACGGAGACTATACTCTCATCAAGAGTCTGTAAGGAGACTACTCCCTTCCCGTGTCTGTAAGGAGAATGTACTCTCTTCCCGTGTCGTCATGGAATCTGTAATCTCTTCCCGTGTCTGTAGGGAGACTGTACTCTCTTCCCGTGTCTGTAAGGAGTCTGTCCTCTCTTCCCATGTCTGTAAGGAGTCTGTGCTGTCTTCCCGTCTCTGTAAGGAGACTACTCTCTTCCCGTGTCTGCAAGGAGACTACTCTCTTCCCGTGTCTGTAAGGAGTCTGTAATCTCTTCCCGTGTATGTAAGGAGACCGTACTCCCCGTGTCGTTCTGGAGTCTGTACTCTCTTCCCGTGTCTGTAAGGAGAATGCACCGTCTTCCCTTCCTGTAAGGAGACGGTATTCTCCCCCCATGACTGTAAGGAGACTGTACGCTCTTCCCGTGTCTGTAAGGAGTCTGCACTCTCTACCCGTGTCTGTAAGGAGACTGTACTCTCCCCCCATGACTGTAAGGAGTCTGTACTTTCTTCACGTTTCTGAAATGAGACCGTACTCTCCCCCCATGACTCTAAGGAGACTACTCTCTTCCCGTGTCTGTAAGGAGACTGTACGCTCTTCCCGTGTCTGTAAGGAGACCGTACTCCCTTCCCGTGTCGTTCTGGAGTCTGTACTCTCTTCCCGTGTCTGTAAGGAGATTGTACTGTCTTCCCTGTCTGTAAGGAGACGGTATTCTCCCCCCATCACTGTAAGGAGTCTGTACTCTCTTCCCGTGTCTGTAAGGAGTCTGTACTCTCTTCTCGTGTCTGTAAGGAGACTGTACTCTCTTCCCGTGTCTTTAAGGAGTCCCTACTCTCACCAAGAGTCTGTAAGGAGACTACTCTCTTCCCGTGTCTGTAAGGAGACTGTAGTGTCTTCCCGTGTCTGTAAGGAGACTGTACTCTCCCCCTATGAGTGTAAGGAGACTGTACTCTCTTCCCGTGACTGTAAGGAGACTACTCTGTTCCCGTGGCTGTAAGGAGTCTGTACTCTCTTCCCATGTCTGTAAGGAGTCTGTGCTCTCTTCCCGTCTCTGTAAGGAGACAACTCTCTTCCCGTGTCTACAAAGAGACTACTCTCTTCCCGTGTCTGTAAGGAGTCTGTAATCTCTTCCCGTGTATGTAAGGAGACTGTACTCTCCCCCATGACTGTAAGGAGTCTGTACTCTCTTCCCGTGTCTGTCAGGAGTTTGAACTCTCTTCACGTGTCTCCAAGGGGTCTGTACTCTCTTCACCTGCCTGTAAGGAGAACGTACTCTCCTCCCATGACTGTAAGGAGTCTGTACGTTATTCCCGCGTCTGTAAGGAGTCTGTACTCTCTTCCCGTGTCTGTAAGGAGGCTGCACTCTCTTCCCGTGTCTGTAAGGAGACTGTACTCTCTTCCCGTGTCTGTAAGGAGTCTGTACTCTCCCCCCATGACTGGAAGGGGTCTGTACTCTCTTCCCGTGACTGTAAGGAGACTGTACCCTCTTCCCGTGTCTGTAAGGAGACTACTCCCTTCCCGTGTCTGTAAGGAGACTGTCCTCTCTTCCCGTGTCTGTAAGGAGACTGTACTCTCTTCCCCTGTCTGTAAGGAGTCTGTCCTCTCTTCCCGTGTCTGTAAGGAGTCTGTACTCTCTTCACGTGTCTGTAAGTAGATCGTACTCTCCCCCCCATGACTGTAAGGAGACTACTCTCTTCCCGTGTCTGTAAGGAGAGTGTACCCTCTTCCCGAGTCTGTTCTATATACAGTCTATACTCCCTTCCGGTGTCTGTAAGGAGACTGTACTCTCTTCCCGTGTCTGTAGGGAGACTACTCACTTCCGTTGTCTGTAAGGAGAGTGCACTCACTTCACGTGTCTGTAAGGAGTCTGTACTCTCTTCCCGTGTCTGTAAGGAGACTGTACTCTCTTCCCGTGTCTGTACGGAGACTGTACTCTCATCAAGATTCTGTAAGGAGACTACTCTCTTTCCGTGTCTGCAAGGAGACTGTACTCTCTTCCCGTGTCTGTAGGGAGACCTTACTCCCTTCCCGTGTCGTTCTGGAGTCTGTACTGTCTTCCCGTGTCTGTAAGGGGACTGTACTCTCTTCCAGTGTCTGTAAGGAGTCTGTCCTCTCTTCCCGTGTCTGTAAGGAGACGACTCTCTTCCCGTGTCTGTAAGCAGTCTGTACTCTCCCCCCATGACTGGAAGGAGTCTGTACTCTCCCCCAGGACTGTAAGGAGTCTGTACTCTCTTCATATGTCTGTAAGGAGTTTGAACTCTCTTCACGTGTCTCTAAGGGGTCTGTACTCTCGTCAACTGTCTGTAAGGAGACGGTATTCTCCCCCCATGACTGTAAGGAGACTGTACTCTCTTCCCGTGTCGTTCTGGAGTCTGTACTCTCTTCCCGTGTCTGTAAGGAGACTGTACTGTCTTCCCTGTCTGTAAGGAGACGGTATTCTCCCCCCATCACTGTAAGGTGTCTGTACTCTCTTCCCGTGTCTGTAAGGAGTCTGTACTCTCTTCTCGTGTCTGTAAGGAGTCTGTACTCTCTTCCCGTGTCTTTAAGGAGTCCCTACTCTCACCAAGAGTCTGTAAGGAGACTACTCTCTTCCCGTGTCTGTAAGGAGACTGTAGTGTCTTCCCGTGTCTGTAAGGAGACAGTACTCTCCCCCTATGAGTGTAAGGAGACTGTAATCTCTTCCCGTGGCTGTAAGGAGTCTGTACTCTCTTCCCATGTCTGTAAGGAGTCTGTGCTCTCTTCCCGTCTCTGTAAGGAGACAACTCTCTTCTCGTGTCTACAAAGAGACTACTCTCTTCCCGTGTCTGTAAGGAGTCTGTAATCTCTTCCCGTGTATGTAAGGAGACTGTACTCTCCCCCATGACTGTAAGGAGTCTGTACTCTCTTCCCGTGTCTGTCAGGAGTTTGAACTCTCTTCACGTGTCTCCAAGGGGTCTGTACTCTTTTCACCTGCCTGTAAGGAGAACGTACTCTTCTCCCCTGAATGTAAGGAGTCTGTACGTTATTCCCGCGTCTGTAAGGAGTCTGTACTCTCTTCCCGTGTCTTTAAGGAGTCCCTACTCTCACCAAGAGTCTGTAAGGAGACTACTCTCTTCCCGTGTCTGTAAGGAGACTGTAGTGTCTTCCCGTGTCTGTAAGGAGACAGTACTCTCCCCCTATGAGTGTAAGGAGACTGTAATCGCTTCCCGTGGCTGTAAGGAGTCTGTACTCTCTTCCCATGTCTGTAAGGAGTCTGTGCTCTCTTCCCGTCTCTGTAAGGAGACAACTCTCTTCTCGTGTCTACAAAGAGACTACTCTCTTCCCGTGTCTGTAAGGAGTCTGTACTCTCTTCCCGTGTCTGTAAGGAGGCTGCACTCTCTTCCCCTGTCTGTAAGGAGTCTGTACTCTCTTCCCGTGTCTGTAAGGAGACTGTACGCTCTTCCCGTGTCTGTAAGGAGACCGTACTCCCTTCCCGTGTCGTTCTGGAGTCTGTACTCTCTTCCCGTGTCTGTAAGGAGACTGTACTGTCTTCCCTGTCTGTAAGGAGACGGTATTCTCCCCCCATCACTGTAAGGAGTCTGTACTCTCTTCCCGTGTCTGTAAGGAGTCTGTACTCTCTTCTCGTGTCTGTAAGGAGACTGTACTCTCTTCCCGTGTCTTTAAGGAGTCCCTACTCTCACCAAGAGTCTGTAAGGAGACTACTCTCTTCCCGTGTCTGTAAGGAGACTGTAGTGTCTTCCCGTGTCTGTAAGGAGACTACTCTCTTCCCTTGTCTGTAAGGAGACTGTAATCTCTTCCCGTGGCTGTAAGGAGTCTGTACTCTCTTCCCATGTCTGTAAGGAGTCTGTGCTCTCTTCCCGTCTCTGTAAGGAGACAACTCTCTTCTCGTGTCTACAAAGAGACTACTCTCTTCCCGTGTCTGTAAGGAGTCTGTAATCTCTTTCCGTGTATGTAATGAGACTTTACTCTCCCCCATGACTGTAAGGAGTCTGTGCTCTCTTCCCGTCTCTGTAAGGAGACAACTCTCCTCTCGTGTCTACAAAGAGACTACTCTCTTCCCGTGTCTGTAAGGAGTCTGTAATCTCTTCCCGTGTATGTAAGGAGACTGTACTCTCCCCCATGACTGTAAGGAGTCTGTACTCTCTTCCCGTGTCTGTCAGGAGTTTGAACTCTCTTCACGTGTCTCCAAGGGGTCTGTACTCTCTTCACCTGCCTGTAAGGAGAACGTACTCTCCTCCCCTGACTGTAAGGAGTCTGTACGTTATTCCCGCGTCTGTAAGGAGTCTGTACTCTCTTCCCGTGTCTGTAAGGAGGCTGCACTCTCTTCCCCTGTCTGTAAGGAGTCTGTACTCTCTTCCCGTGTCTGTAAGGAGACTGTACAATCTTCCCGTGTCTGTAAGGAGTCTGTACTCTCCCCCCATGACTGGAAGGAGTCTGTACTCTCTTCCCGTGACTGTAAGGAGACTGTACCCTCTTCCCGTGCCTGTATGGAGACTACTCCCTTCCCGTGTCTGTAAGGAGTCTGTACTCTCTTCCGGTGACTGTAAGGAGACTGTACCCTCTTCCCGTGACTGTAAGGAGTCTGTAGTCCCTTCCCGTGACTGTAAGGAGTCTGTACTCTCTTCCCGTGTCTGTAAGGAGAGTACTCCCTTCCCGTGTCAGTAAGGAGACTGTCCTCTCTTCCCGTGTCTGTAAGGAGACTGTACTCTCTTCCCCTGTCTGTAAGGAGTCTGTCCTCTCTTCCCGTGTCTGTAAGGAGTCTGTACTCTCTTCACGTGTCTGTAAGTAGATCGTACTCTCCCCCCCATGACTGTAAGGAGACTACTCTCTTCCCGTGTCTGTAAGGAGAGTGTACCCTCTTCCCGAGTCTGTTCTATATACAGTCTATACTCCCTTCCGGTGTCTGTAAGGAGACTGTACTCTCTTCCCGTGTCTGTAGGGAGACTACTTCCTTCCCGTGTCTGTAAGGAGAGTGCAGTCACTTCCCGTGTCTGTAAGGAGACTGTACTCTCTTCCCGTGTCTGTAAGGAGACTGTACTCTCTTCCCGTGTCTGTAAGGAGTCTGTACTCTCTTCCCGTGTCTGTAAGGAGTCTGTACTGTCTTCCCGTGTCTGTAAGGAGTCGGTGCTCTCACCCCATGACTGTAAGGAGACTGTAGTCTCTTCCCGTGGCTGTAAGGAGACGACTCTGTTCCCGTGCCTGTAAGGAGTCTGTACTCTCTTCCCGTGTGTGTAAGGTGTCTGTGCTCTCTTCCCGTCTCTGTAAGGAGACTACACTCTTCCCGTGTCTGTAAGGAGAATGTACTCTCTTCCCGTGTCGTTATGGAGTCTGAACTCTCTTCCCGTGTTTTTAGTGAGACTGTAGAGTCTTCCCGTGTCTGAAAGGAGACTGTACCCTCCCCCCATGAGTGTAAGGAGACTGTACACTCTTCCCGTGACTGTAAGGAGACTACTCTCTTCCCGTGCCTGTAAGGAGTCTGTAATCTCTTCCCATGTCTGTAAGGAGTTTATGCTCTCTTCCCGTCTCTGTAAGGAGACTACTCTCCTCCCGTGTCTGCAAGGAGACTACTCTCTTCCCGTGTCTGTAAGGAGTCTGTAATCTCTTCCCGTGTATGTAAGGAGACTGTACTCTCTCCCCATGACTGTAAGGGGTCTGTACTCTCCCCCAGGACTGTAAGGAGTCTGTACTCTCTTCATATGTCTGTAAGGAGTTTGAACTCTCTTCACGTGTCTCTAAGGGGTCTGTACTCTCGTCAACTGTCTGTAAGGAGACCGTACTCTCCTCCCATGACTGTAAGGTGTCTGTATTCTCTTCCGGTGTCTCTGAGGGGTCGGTACTCTCTTCACCTGCCTGTAAGGAGACGGTATTCTCCCACCATGACTGTAAGGAGTCTGTACGCTCTTCCCGCGTCTGTAAGGAGTCTGTAATCTCTTCCCGTGTATGTAAGGAGACTGTACTCTCCCCCATGACTGTAAGGAGTCTGTACTCTCTTCCCGTGTCTGTCAGGAGTTTGAACTCTCTTCACGTGTCTCCAAGGGGTCTGTACTCTCTTCACCTGCCTGTAAGGAGAACGTACTCTCCTCCCCTGACTGTAAGGAGTCTGTACGTTATTCCCGCGTCTGTAAGGAGTCTGTACTCTCTTCCCGTGTCTGTAAGGAGGCTGCACTCTCTTCCCCTGTCTGTAAGGAGTCTGTACTGTCTTCCCGTGTCTGTAAGGAGACTGTACAATCTTCCCGTGTCTGTAAGGAGTCTGTACTCTCCCCCCATGACTGGAAGGAGTCTGTACTCTCTTCCCGTGACTGTAAGGAGACTGTACCCTCTTCCCGTGCCTGTATGGAGACTACTCCCTTCCCGTGTCTGTAAGGAGTCTGTACTCTCTTCCGGTGACTGTAAGGAGACTGTACCCTCTTCCCGTGACTGTAAGGTGTCTGTAGTCCCTTCCCGTGACTGTAAGGAGTCTGTACTCTCTTCCCGTGTCTGTAAGGAGAGTACTCCCTTCCCGTGTCAGTAAGGAGACTGTCCTCTCTTCCCGTGTCTGTAAGGAGACTGTACTCTCTTCCCCTGTCTGTAAGGAGTCTGTCCTCTCTTCCCGTGTCTGTAAGGAGTCTGTACTCTCTTCACGTGTCTGTAAGTAGATCGTACTCTCCCCCCCATGACTGTAAGGAGACTACTCTCTTCCCGTGTCTGTAAGGAGAGTGTACCCTCTTCCCGAGTCTGTTCTATATACAGTCTATACTCCCTTCCGGTGTCTGTAAGGAGACTGTACTCTCTTCCCGTGTCTGTAGGGAGACTACTTCCTTCCCGTGTCTGTAAGGAGAGTGCAGTCACTTCCCGTGTCTGTAAGGAGACTGTACTCTCTTCCCGTGTCTGTAAGGAGACTGTACTCTCTTCCCGTGTCTGTAAGGAGTCTGTACTCTCTTCCCGTGTCTGTAAGGAGTCTGTACTGTCTTCCCGTGTCTGTAAGGAGTCGGTGCTCTCACCCCATGACTGTAAGGAGACTGTAGTCTCTTCCCGTGTCTGTAAGGAGACGACTCTGTTCCCGTGCCTGTAAGGAGTCTGTACTCTCTTCCCGTGTGTGTAAGGTGTCTGTGCTCTCTTCCCGTCTCTGTAAGGAGACTACACTCTTCCCGTGTCTGTAAGGAGAATGTACTCTCTTCCCGTGTCGTTATGGAGTCTGAACTCTCTTCCCGTGTTTTTAGTGAGACTGTAGAGTCTTCCCGTGTCTGAAAGGAGACTGTACCCTCCCCCCATGAGTGTAAGGAGACTGTACACTCTTCCCGTGACTGTAAGGAGACTACTCTCTTCCCGTGCCTGTAAGGAGTCTGTAATCTCTTCCCATGTCTGTAAGGAGTTTATGCTCTCTTCCCGTCTCTGTAAGGAGACTACTCTCCTCCCGTGTCTGCAAGGAGACTACTCTCTTCCCGTGTCTGTAAGGAGTCTGTAATCTCTTCCCGTGTATGTAAGGAGACTGTACTCTCCCCCCATGACTGTAAGGGGTCTGTACTCTCCCCCAGGACTGTAAGGAGTCTGTACTCTCTTCATATGTCTGTAAGGAGTTTGAACTCTTTTCACGTGTCTCTAAGGGGTCTGTACTCTCGTCAACTGTCTGTAAGGAGACCGTACTCTCCTCCCATGACTGTAAGGTGTCTGTATTCTCTTCCGGTGTCTCTGAGGGGTCGGTACTCTCTTCACCTGCCTGTAAGGAGACGGTATTCTCCCACCATGACTGTAAGGAGTCTGTACGCTCTTCCCGCGTCTGTAAGGGGTCTGAACTCTCTTCCCGTGTCTGTAAGGAGACTGTACTCTCTTCCAGTGTCTGTAAGGAGTCTGTACTCTCTTCCCGTGTCTGTAAGGAGACTGTACTCTCTTCCAGTGTCTGTAAGGAGTCTGTACTCTCTTACCGTGTCTGTAAGGAGAGTGTACTCTCTTCCCGTGTCTGTACGGAGACTGTTCACTCATCAAGAGTCTGTAAGGAGACTACTCTCTTCCCGTGTATGTAAGGAGTCTGTACGCTCTTCCCGTGTCTGTAAGGAGACCGTACTCCCTTCCCGTGTCGTTCTGGAGTCTGTACTCTCTTCCCGTGTCTGTAGGGAGACTACTTCCTTCCCGTGTCTGTAAGGAGAGTGCAGTCACTTCCCGTGTCTGTAAGGAGACTGTACTCTCTTCCCGTGTCTGTAGGGAGACTACTCACTTCCCGTGTCTGTAAGGAGAGTGCACTCACTTCCCGTGTGTGTAAGGAGACTGTACTCTCTTCCCGTGTCTGTAAGGAGACTGTACTCTCTTCCCGTGTCTGTAAGGAGTCTGTACTCTCTTCCCGTGTCTGTAAGGAGTCTGTACTGTCTTCCCGTGTCTGTAAGGAGTCGGTGCTCTCACCCCATGACTGTAAGGAGACTGTAGTCTCTTCCCGTGTCTGTAAGGAGACGACTCTGTTCCCGTGCCTGTAAGGAGTCTGTACTCTCTTCCCGTGTGTGTAAGGTGTCTGTGCTCTCTTCCCGTCTCTGTAAGGAGACTACACTCTTCCCGTGTCTGTAAGGAAAATGTACTCTCTTCCCGTGTCGTTATGGAGTCTGAACTCTCTTCCCGTGTTTTTAGTGAGACTGTAGAGTCTTCCCGTGTCTGAAAGGAGACTGTACCCTCCCCCCATGAGTGTAAGGAGACTGTACACTCTTCCCGTGACTGTAAGGAGACTACTCTCTTCCCGTGCCTGTAAGGAGTCTGTAATCTCTTCCCATGTCTGTAAGGAGTTTATGCTCTCTTCCCGTCTCTGTAAGGAGACTACTCTCCTCCCGTGTCTGCAAGGAGACTACCCTCTTCCCGTGTCTGTAAGGAGTCTGTAATCTCTTCCCGTGTATGTAAGGAGACTGTACTCTCCCCCCATGACTGTAAGGGGTCTGTACTCTCCCCCATGACTGTAAGGAGTCTGTACTCTCTTCATATGTCTGTAAGGAGTTTGAACTCTCTTCACGTGTCTCTAAGGGGTCTGTACTCTCGTCAACTGTCTGTAAGGAGACCGTACTCTCCTCCCATGACTGTAAGGTGTCTGTATTCTCTTCCGGTGTCTCTGAGGGGTCGGTACTCTCTTCACCTGCCTGTAAGGAGACGGTATTCTCCCACAATGACTGTAAGGAGTCTGTACGCTCTTCCCGCGTCTGTAAGGGGTCTGTACTCTCTTCCCGTGTCTGTAAGGAGACTGTACTCTCTTCCAGTGTCTGTAAGGAGTCTGTACTCTCTTCCCGTGTCTGTAAGGAGACTGTACTCTCTTCCAGTGTCTGTAAGGAGTCTGTACTCTCTTACCGTGTCTGTAAGGAGAGTGTACTCTCTTCCCGTGGCTGTACGGAGACTGTACACTCATCAAGAGTCTGTAAGGAGACTACTCTCTTCCCGTGTATGTAAGGAGTCTGTACGCTCTTCCCGTGTCTGTAAGGAGACCGTACTCCCTTCCCGTGTCGTTCTGGAATCTGTACTCTCTTCCCGTGTCTGTACGGAGACTGTACACTCATCAAGAGTCTGTAAGGAGACTACTCTCTTCCCGTGTATGTAAGGAGTCTGTACGCTCTTCCCGTGTCTGTAAGGAGACCGTTCTCCCTTCCCGTGTCGTTCTGGAGTCTGTACTCTCTTCCCGTGTCTGTAAGGAGAATGTACCGTCTTCCCTTTCTGTAAGGTGATGGTATTCTCCCCCCGTGACTGTAAGGAGACTGTACTCTCTTCCCGTGTCTGTAAGGTGTCTGTACTCTCTACCCGTGTCTGTAAGTAGACTGTACGCTCTTCCGTGTCGGTAAGGAGTCTGTACTCTCCCCCCATGACTGTAAGGAGTCTGTACTTTCTTCACGTTTATGAAATGAGACCGTACTCTCCCCCCATGACTGTAAGGAGACTACTCTCTTCCCGTGTCTGTAAGGAGAGTGTGCCATCTTCCGGAGTCTGTACTATATACAGTCTATACTCCCTTCCCGAGTCTGTAAGGAGAATGTACTCTCTTCCCGTGTCTGTAAGGAGACTGTACTCTCTTCCCGTGTCGTTATGGAATCTGTACTCTCATCCCGTGTCTGTAGGGAGACTGTACTCTCTTCCCGTGTCTGTAAGGAGTCTGTCCTCTCTTCCCGTGTCGATAAGGAGTCTGTACTCTCTTCCCGTGTCTGTAAGGAGACTGTACTGTCTTCCCTGTCTGTCAGGAGACGGTATTCTCCCCTCATGACTGTAAGGAGTCTGTACTCTCTTCCCCTGTCTGTACGGAGAGTGTACTCTCACCAAGAGTCTGTAAGGAGACTACTCTCTGCCCGTGTCTGTAAGGAGACTGTACTGTCTTCCCGTGTCTGTAGGGAGACTACTCCCTTCCCGTGTCTGGAAGGAGAGTGTACTCACTTCCCGTGTCTGTAAGGAGACTGTACTCTCTTCCCGTGTCTGTAAGGAGACTGTACCATCTTCCCGTGCCTGGAAGGAGTCTGTAGTCCCTTCCCGTGTCTGTAAGGAGTCTGTACTCTCTTCCCGTGTCGGTAAGGAGACTGTACTGTCTTCCCTGTCTGTAATGAGACGGTATTCTCCCCCCATGACTGTAAGGAGTCTGTACTCTCTTCCCGTGTCTGTAAGGAGACGACTCCCTTCCCGAGTCTGTAAGGAGACTGTACTCTCTTCCCGTGTCTGTAAGGAGACTGTACTCTCTTCCCGTGTCTGTACGGAGACTGTATTCTCATCAAGAGTCTGTAAGGAGTCTACTCTCTTCCCGTGTCTCTAAGGAGACTGTACTCTCGTCCCGTGTCCTTAAGGAGCCTGTACTCTCTTCCCGTGTCTGTAAGGAGACTGTACGCTCTTCCCGTGTCTGTAAGGAGACCGTACTCTCTTCCCGTGTCTGTAAGGAGTCTGTACTCTCTTCCCGTGTCTGTAAGGAGACTGTACTCTCTTCCCGTGTCTGTAAGGAGTCTGTACTCTCTTCACGTGTTTGTAAGGAGTCTGTACTCTCTGCCCGTGTCTGTAAGGAGACTGTACTCTCTTCCCGTGTCTGTAAGGAGTCTGTACTCTCCCCCCATGTCTGGAAGGAGTCTGTACTCTCTTCCCGTGTCTGTAAGGAGACTGTACCCTCTTCCCGTGCCTGGAAGGAGTCTGTAGTCCCTTCCCGTGTCGTTATGGAATCTGTACTCTCTTCCCGTGTCTGTAGGGAGACTGTACTCTCTTCCCGTGTCTGTAAGGAGTCTGTCCTCTCTTCCCGTGTCGTTAAGAAGTCTGTACTCTCTTCCCGTGTCTGTAAGGAGACTGTACTCTCTTCCCGTGTCTGTAAGGAGACTGTACTCTCTTCCCGTGTCTGTAAGGAGTCTGTACTCTCTTCCCGTGTCTGTAAGGAGTCTGTACTGTCTTCCCGTGTCTGTAAGGAGTCGGTGCTCTCACCCCATGACTGTAAGGAGACTGTAGTCTCTTCCCGTGTCTGTAAGGAGTTTATGCTCTCTTCCCGTCTCTGTAAGGAGACTACTCTCCTCCCGTGTCTGCAAGGAGACTACCCTCTTCCCGTGTCTGTAAGGAGTCTGTAATCTCTTCCCGTGTATGTAAGGAGACTGTACTCTCCCCCCATGACTGTAAGGGGTCTGTACTCTCCCCCATGACTGTAAGGAGTCTGTACTCTCTTCATATGTCTGTAAGGAGTTTGAACTCTCTTCACGTGTCTCTAAGGGGTCTGTACTCTCGTCAACTGTCTGTAAGGAGACGGTACACTCCCCCCATGAGTGTAAGGAGACTGTACACTCTTCCCGTGACTGTAAGGAGACTACTCTCTTCCCGTGCCTGTAAGGAGTCTGTAATCTCTTCCCATGTCTGTAAGGAGTTTATGCTCTCTTCCCGTCTCTGTAAGGAGACTACTCTCCTCCCGTGTCTGCAAGGAGACTACCCTCTTCCCGTGTCTGTAAGGAGTCTGTAATCTCTTCCCGTGTATGTAAGGAGACTGTACTCTCCCCCCATGACTGTAAGGGGTCTGTACTCTCCCCCATGACTGTAAGGAGTCTGTACTCTCTTCATATGTCTGTAAGGAGTTTGAACTCTCTTCACGTGTCTCTAAGGGGTCTGTACTCTCGTCAACTGTCTGTAAGGAGACCGTACTCTCCTCCCATGACTGTAAGGTGTCTGTATTCTCTTCCGGTGTCTCTGAGGGGTCGGTACTCTCTTCACCTGCCTGTAAGGAGACGGTATTCTCCCACCATGACTGTAAGGAGTCTGTACGCTCTTCCCGCGTCTGTAAGGGGTCTGTACTCTCTTCCCGTGTCTGTAAGGAGACTGTACTCTCTTCCAGTGTCTGTAAGGAGTCTGTACTCTCTTCCCGTGTCTGTAAGGAGACTGTACTCTCTTCCAGTGTCTGTAAGGAGTCTGTACTCTCTTACCGTGTCTGTAAGGAGAGTGTACTCTCTTCCCGTGTCTGTACGGAGACTGTACACTCATCAAGAGTCTGTAAGGAGACTACTCTCATCCCGTGTATGTAAGGAGTCTGTACGCTCTTCCCGTGTCTGTAAGGAGACCGTACTCCCTTCCCGTGTCGTTCTGGAGTCTGTACTCTCTTCCCGTGTCTGTAAGGAGAATGTACCGTCTTCCCTTTCTGTAAGGTGATGGTATTCTCCCCCCGTGACTGTAAGGAGACTGTACTCTCTTCCCGTGTCTGTAAGGAGTCTGTCCTCTCTTCCCGTGTCGATAAGGAGTCTGTACTCTCTTCCCGTGTCTGTAAGGAGACTGTACTGTCTTCCCTGTCTGTCAGGAGACGGTATTCTCCCCTCATGACTGTAAGGAGTCTGTACTCTCTTCCCCTGTCTGTACGGAGAGTGTACTCTCACCAAGAGTCTGTAAGGAGACTACTCTCTGCCCGTGTCTGTAAGGAGACTGTACTGTCTTCCCGTGTCTGTAGGGAGACTACTCCCTTCCCGTGTCTGGAAGGAGAGTGTACTCACTTCCCGTGTCTGTAAGGAGACTGTACTCTCTTCCCGTGTCTGTAAGGAGACAGTACCCTCTTCCCGTGCCTGGAAGGAGTCTGTAGTCCCTTCCCGTGTCTGTAAGGAGTCTGTACTCTCTTCCCGTGTCGGTAAGGAGACTGTACTGTCTTCCCTGTCTGTAAGGAGACGGTATTCTCCCCCCATGACTGTAAGGAGTCTGTACTCTCTTCCCGTGTCTGTAAGGAGACGACTCCCTTCCCGAGTCTGTAAGGAGACTGTACTCTCTTCCCGTGTCTGTAAGGAGACTGTACTCTCTTCCCGTGTCTGTACGGAGACTGTACTCTCATCAAGAGTCTGTAAGGAGTCTACTCTCTTCCCGTGTCTCTAAGGAGACTGTACTCTCGTCCCGTGTCCTTAAGGAGCCTGTACTCTCTTCCCGTGTCTGTAAGGAGACTGTACGCTCTTCCCGTGTCTGTAAGGAGACCGTACTCTCTTGCCGTGTCTGTAAGGAGTCTGTACTCTCTTCCCGTGTCTATAAGGAGACTGTACTCTCTTCCCGTGTCTGTAAGGAGTCTGTACTCTCTTCACGTGTTTGTAAGGAGTCTGTACTCTCTGCCCGTGTCTGTAAGGAGACTGTACTCTCTTCCCGTGTCTGTAAGGAGTCTGTACTCTCCCCCCATGTCTGAAAAGAGTCTGTACTCTCTTCCCGTGTCTGTAAGGAGACTGTACCCTCTTCCCGTGCCTGGAAGGAGTCTGTAGTCCCTTCCCGTGTCGTTATGGAATCTGTACTCTCTTCCCGTGTCTGTAGGGAGACTGTACTCTCTTCCCGTGTCTGTAAGGAGTCTGTACTCTCTTCCCGTGTCTGTAAGGAGACTGTACTCTCCCCCCATGACTGTAAGGGGTCTGTACTCTCCCCCATGACTGTAAGGAGTCTGTACTCTCTTCATATGTCTGTAAGGAGTTTGAACTCTCTTCACGTGTCTCTAAGGGGTCTGTACTCTCGTCAACTGTCTGTAAGGAGACCGTACTCTCCTCCCATGACTGTATGGTGTCTGTATTCTCTTCCGGTGTCTCTGAGGGGTCGGTACTCTCTTCACCTGCCTGTAAGGAGACGGTATTCTCCCACCATGACTGTAAGGAGTCTGTACGCTCTTCCCGCGTCTGTAAGGGGTCTGTACTCTCTTCCCGTGTCTGTAAGGAGACTGTACTCTCTTCCAGTGTCTGTAAGGAGTCTGTACTCTCTTCCCGTGTCTGTAAGGAGACTGTACTCTCTTCCAGTGTCTGTAAGGAGTCTGTACTCTCTTACCGTGTCTGTAAGGAGAGTGTACTCTCTTCCCGTGTCTGTACGGAGACTGTACACTCATCAAGAGTCTGTAAGGAGACTACTCTCATCCCGTGTATGTAAGGAGTCTGTACGCTCTTCCCGTGTCTGTAAGGAGACCGTACTCCCTTCCCGTGTCGTTCTGGAGTCTGTACTCTCTTCCCGTGTCTGTAAGGAGAATGTACCGTCTTCCCTTTCTGTAAGGTGATGGTATTCTCCCCCCGTGACTGTAAGGAGACTGTACTCTCTTCCCGTGTCTGTAAGGAGTCTGTCCTCTCTTCCCGTGTCGATAAGGAGTCTGTACTCTCTTCCCGTGTCTGTAAGGAGACTGTACTGTCTTCCCTGTCTGTCAGGAGACGGTATTCTCCCCTCATGACTGTAAGGAGTCTGTACTCTCTTCCCCTGTCTGTACGGAGAGTGTACTCTCACCAAGAGTCTGTAAGGAGACTACTCTCTGCCCGTGTCTGTAAGGAGACTGTACTGTCTTCCCGTGTCTGTAGGGAGACTACTCCCTTCCCGTGTCTGGAAGGAGAGTGTACTCACTTCCCGTGTCTGTAAGGAGACTGTACTCTCTTCCCGTGTCTGTAAGGAGACAGTACCCTCTTCCCGTGCCTGGAAGGAGTCTGTAGTCCCTTCCCGTGTCTGTAAGGAGTCTGTACTCTCTTCCCGTGTCGGTAAGGAGACTGTACTGTCTTCACTGTCTGTAAGGAGACGGTATTCTCCCCCCATGACTGTAAGGAGTCTGTACTCTCTTCCCGTGTCTGTAAGGAGACGACTCCCTTCCCGAGTCTGTAAGGAGACTGTACTCTCTTCCCGTGTCTGTAAGGAGACTGTACTCTCTTCCCGTGTCTGTACGGAGACTGTACTCTCATCAAGAGTCTGTAAGGAGTCTACTCTCTTCCCGTGTCTCTAAGGAGACTGTACTCTCGTCCCGTGTCCTTAAGGAGCCTGTACTCTCTTCCCGTGTCTGTAAGGAGACTGTACGCTCTTCCCGTGTCTGTAAGGAGACCGTACTCTCTTCCCGTGTCTGTAAGGAGTCTGTACTCTCTTCCCGTTTCTATAAGGAGACTGTACTCTCTTCCCGTGTCTGTAAGGAGTCTGTACTCTCTTCACGTGTTTGTAAGGAGTCTGTACTCTCTGCCCGTGTCTGTAAGGAGACTGTACTCTCTTCCCGTGTCTGTAAGGAGTCTGTACTCTCCCCCCATGTCTGGAAAGAGTCTGTACTCTCTTCCTGTGTCTGTAAGGAGACTGTACCCTCTTCCCGTGCCTGGAAGGAGTCTGTAGTCCCTTCCCGTGTCGTTATGGAATCTGTACTCTCTTCCCGTGTCTGTAGGGAGACTGTACTCTCTTCCCGTGTCTGTAAGGAGTCTGTACTCTCTTCCCGTGTCTGTAAGGAGACTGTACTCTCTTCCCGTGTCTGTAAGGAGACTGTACTCTCTTCCCGTGTCTGTAAGGAGTCTGTACTCTCTTCCCGTGTCTGTAAGGAGTCTGTACTGTCTTCCCGTGTCTGTAAGGAGTCGGTGCTCTCACCCCATGACTGTTACGAGACTGTAGTCTCTTCCCGTGTCTGTAAGGAGACGACTCTGTTCCCGTGCCTGTAAGGAGTCTATACTCTCTTCCCGTGTGTGTAAGGTGTCTGTGCTCTCTTCCCGTCTCTGTAAGGAGACTACACTCTTCCCGTGTCTGTAAGGAGAATGTACTCTCTTCCCGTGTCGTTATGGAGTCTGAACTCTCTTCCAGTGTCTGTAAGGAGTCTGTACTCTCTTCCCGTGTCTGTAAGGAGACTGTACTCTCTTCCAGTGTCTGTAAGGAGTGTGTACTCTCTTACCGTGTCTGTAAGGAGTCTGTACTCTCTTCCCGTGACTGTAAGGAGTCTGTACTCTCTTCCCGTGTCTGTAAGGAGACTGTACTCTCTTGCAGTGTCTGTAAGGAGTCTGCACTCTCTTCCAGTGTCTGTAAGGAGTCTGTACTCTCTTCCCGTGTCTGTAAGGAGACTGTACTCTCTTCCAGTGTCTGTAAGGAGTGTGTACTCTCTTACCGTGTCTGTAAGGAGTCTGTACTCTCTTCCCGTGTCTGTACGGAGACTGTACACTCATCAAGAGTCTGTAAGGAGACTACTCTCTTCCCGTGTATGTAAGGAGTCTGTACGCTCTTCCCGTGTCTGTAAGGAGACCGTACTCCCTTCCCGTGTCGTTCTGGTGTCTGTACTCTCTTCCCGTGTCTGTAAGGAGAATGTACCGTCTTCCCTTTCTGTAAGGTGATGGTATTCTCCCCCCGTGACTGTAAGGAGACTGTACTCTCTTCCCGTGTCTGTAAGGTGTCTGTACTCTCTACCCGTGTCTGTAAGTAGACTGTACGCTCTTCCGTGTCGGTAAGGAGACTGTACTGTCTTCCCGTGTCTGTAAGGAGACAGTACCCTCTTCCCGTGCCTGGAAGGAGTCTGTAGTCCCTTCCCGTGTCTGTAAGGAGTCTGTACTCTCTTCCCGTGTCGGTAAGGAGACTGTACTGTCTTCCCTGTCTGTAAGGAGACGGTATTCTCCCCCCATGACTGTAAGGAGTCTGTACTCTCTTCCCGTGTCTGTAAGGAGACGACTCCCTTCCCGAGTCTGTAAGGAGACTGTACTCTCTTCCCGTGTCTGTAAGGAGACTGTACTCTCTTCCCGTGTCTGTACGGAGACTGTACTCTCATCAAGAGTCTGTAAGGAGTCTACTCTCTTCCCGTGTCTCTAAGGAGACTGTACTCTCGTCCCGTGTCCTTAAGGAGCCTGTACTCTCTTCCCGTGTCTGTAAGGAGACTGTACGCTCTTCCCGTGTCTGTAAGGAGACCGTACTCTCTTGCCGTGTCTGTAAGGAGTCTGTACTCTCTTCCCGTGTCTATAAGGAGACTGTACTCTCTTCCCGTGTCTGTAAGGAGTCTGTACTCTCTTCACGTGTTTGTAAGGAGTCTGTACTCTCTGCCCGTGTCTGTAAGGAGACTGTACTCTCTTCCCGTGTCTGTAAGGAGTCTGTACTCTCCCCCCATGTCTGAAAAGAGTCTGTACTCTCTTCCCGTGTCTGTAAGGAGACTGTACCCTCTTCCCGTGCCTGGAAGGAGTCTGTAGTCCCTTCCCGTGTCGTTATGGAATCTGTACTCTCTTCCCGTGTCTGTAGGGAGACTGTACTCTCTTCCCGTGTCTGTAAGGAGTCTGTACTCTCTTCCCGTGTCTGTAAGGAGACTGTACTCTCCCCCCATGACTGTAAGGGGTCTGTACTCTCCCCCATGACTGTAAGGAGTCTGTACTCTCTTCATATGTCTGTAAGGAGTTTGAACTCTCTTCACGTGTCTCTAAGGGGTCTGTACTCTCGTCAACTGTCTGTAAGGAGACCGTACTCTCCTCCCATGACTGTATGGTGTCTGTATTCTCTTCCGGTGTCTCTGAGGGGTCGGTACTCTCTTCACCTGCCTGTAAGGAGACGGTATTCTCCCACCATGACTGTAAGGAGTCTGTACGCTCTTCCCGCGTCTGTAAGGGGTCTGTACTCTCTTCCCGTGTCTGTAAGGAGACTGTACTCTCTTCCAGTGTCTGTAAGGAGTCTGTACTCTCTTCCCGTGTCTGTAAGGAGACTGTACTCTCTTCCAGTGTCTGTAAGGAGTCTGTACTCTCTTACCGTGTCTGTAAGGAGAGTGTACTCTCTTCCCGTGTCTGTACGGAGACTGTACACTCATCAAGAGTCTGTAAGGAGACTACTCTCATCCCGTGTATGTAAGGAGTCTGTACGCTCTTCCCGTGTCTGTAAGGAGACCGTACTCCCTTCCCGTGTCGTTCTGGAGTCTGTACTCTCTTCCCGTGTCTGTAAGGAGAATGTACCGTCTTCCCTTTCTGTAAGGTGATGGTATTCTCCCCCCGTGACTGTAAGGAGACTGTACTCTCTTCCCGTGTCTGTAAGGAGTCTGTCCTCTCTTCCCGTGTCGATAAGGAGTCTGTACTCTCTTCCCGTGTCTGTAAGGAGACTGTACTGTCTTCCCTGTCTGTCAGGAGACGGTATTCTCCCCTCATGACTGTAAGGAGTCTGTACTCTCTTCCCCTGTCTGTACGGAGAGTGTACTCTCACCAAGAGTCTGTAAGGAGACTACTCTCTGCCCGTGTCTGTAAGGAGACTGTACTGTCTTCCCGTGTCTGTAGGGAGACTACTCCCTTCCCGTGTCTGGAAGGAGAGTGTACTCACTTCCCGTGTCTGTAAGGAGACTGTACTCTCTTCCCGTGTCTGTAAGGAGACAGTACCCTCTTCCCGTGCCTGGAAGGAGTCTGTAGTCCCTTCCCGTGTCTGTAAGGAGTCTGTACTCTCTTCCCGTGTCGGTAAGGAGACTGTACTGTCTTCACTGTCTGTAAGGAGACGGTATTCTCCCCCCATGACTGTAAGGAGTCTGTACTCTCTTCCCGTGTCTGTAAGGAGACGACTCCCTTCCCGAGTCTGTAAGGAGACTGTACTCTCTTCCCGTGTCTGTAAGGAGACTGTACTCTCTTCCCGTGTCTGTACGGAGACTGTACTCTCATCAAGAGTCTGTAAGGAGTCTACTCTCTTCCCGTGTCTCTAAGGAGACTGTACTCTCGTCCCGTGTCCTTAAGGAGCCTGTACTCTCTTCCCGTGTCTGTAAGGAGACTGTACGCTCTTCCCGTGTCTGTAAGGAGACCGTACTCTCTTCCCGTGTCTGTAAGGAGTCTGTACTCTCTTCCCGTTTCTATAAGGAGACTGTACTCTCTTCCCGTGTCTGTAAGGAGTCTGTACTCTCTTCACGTGTTTGTAAGGAGTCTGTACTCTCTGCCCGTGTCTGTAAGGAGACTGTACTCTCTTCCCGTGTCTGTAAGGAGTCTGTACTCTCCCCCCATGTCTGGAAAGAGTCTGTACTCTCTTCCTGTGTCTGTAAGGAGACTGTACCCTCTTCCCGTGCCTGGAAGGAGTCTGTAGTCCCTTCCCGTGTCGTTATGGAATCTGTACTCTCTTCCCGTGTCTGTAGGGAGACTGTACTCTCTTCCCGTGTCTGTAAGGAGTCTGTACTCTCTTCCCGTGTCTGTAAGGAGACTGTACTCTCTTCCCGTGTCTGTAAGGAGACTGTACTCTCTTCCCGTGTCTGTAAGGAGTCTGTACTCTCTTCCCGTGTCTGTAAGGAGTCTGTACTGTCTTCCCGTGTCTGTAAGGAGTCGGTGCTCTCACCCCATGACTGTTACGAGACTGTAGTCTCTTCCCGTGTCTGTAAGGAGACGACTCTGTTCCCGTGCCTGTAAGGAGTCTATACTCTCTTCCCGTGTGTGTAAGGTGTCTGTGCTCTCTTCCCGTCTCTGTAAGGAGACTACACTCTTCCCGTGTCTGTAAGGAGAATGTACTCTCTTCCCGTGTCGTTATGGAGTCTGAACTCTCTTCCAGTGTCTGTAAGGAGTCTGTACTCTCTTCCCGTGTCTGTAAGGAGACTGTACTCTCTTCCAGTGTCTGTAAGGAGTGTGTACTCTCTTACCGTGTCTGTAAGGAGTCTGTACTCTCTTCCCGTGACTGTAAGGAGTCTGTACTCTCTTCCCGTGTCTGTAAGGAGACTGTACTCTCTTGCAGTGTCTGTAAGGAGTCTGCACTCTCTTCCAGTGTCTGTAAGGAGTCTGTACTCTCTTCCCGTGTCTGTAAGGAGACTGTACTCTCTTCCAGTGTCTGTAAGGAGTGTGTACTCTCTTACCGTGTCTGTAAGGAGTCTGTACTCTCTTCCCGTGTCTGTACGGAGACTGTACACTCATCAAGAGTCTGTAAGGAGACTACTCTCTTCCCGTGTATGTAAGGAGTCTGTACGCTCTTCCCGTGTCTGTAAGGAGACCGTACTCCCTTCCCGTGTCGTTCTGGTGTCTGTACTCTCTTCCCGTGTCTGTAAGGAGAATGTACCGTCTTCCCTTTCTGTAAGGTGATGGTATTCTCCCCCCGTGACTGTAAGGAGACTGTACTCTCTTCCCGTGTCTGTAAGGTGTCTGTACTCTCTACCCGTGTCTGTAAGTAGACTGTACGCTCTTCCGTGTCGGTAAGGAGTCTGTACTCTCCCCCCATGACTGTAAGGAGTCTGTACTTTCTTCACGTTTATGAAATGAGACCGTACTCTCCCCCCATGACTGTAAGGAGTCTACTCTCTTCCCGTGTCTGTAAGGAGAGTGTGCCATCTTCCGGAGTCTGTACTATATACAGTCTATACTCCCTTCCCGTGACTGTAAGGAGAATGTACTCTCTTCCCGTGTCTGTAAGGAGACTGTACTCTCTTCCCGTGTCGTTATGGAATCTGTACTCTCATCCCGTGTCTGTAGGGAGACTGTACTCTCTTCCCGTGTCTGTAAGGAGTCTGTCCTCTCTTCCCGTGTCGATAAGGAGTCTGTACTCTCTTCCCGTGTCTGTAAGGAGACTGTACTGTCTTCCCTGTCTGTCAGGAGACGGTATTCTCCCCTCATGACTGTAAGGAGTCTGTACTCTCTTCCCGTGTCTGTAAGGAGTCCGTACTCTCTTCTCGTTTCTGTAAGGAGACTGTACTCTCTTCCCCTGTCTGTACGGAGAGTGTACTCTCACCAAGAGTCTGTAAGGAGACTACTCTCTGCCCGTGTCTGTAAGGAGACTGTACTGTCTTCCCGTGTCTGTAGGGAGACTACTCCCTTCCCGTGTCTGGAAGGAGAGTGTACTCACTTCCCGTGTCTGTAAGGAGACTGTACTCTCTTCCCGTGTCTGTAAGGAGACTGTACCCTCTTCCCGTGCCTGGAAGGAGTCTGTAGTCCCTTCCCGTGTCTGTAAGGAGTCTGTACTCTCTTCCCGTGTCGGTAAGGAGACTGTACTGTCTTCCCTGTCTGTAATGAGACGGTATTCTCCCCCCATGACTGTAAGGAGTCTGTACTCTCTTCCCGTGTCTGTAAGGAGACGACTCCCTTCCCGAGTCTGTAAGGAGACTGTACTCTCTTCCCGTGTCTGTAAGGAGACTGTACTCTCTTCCCGTGTCTGTACGGAGACTGTACTCTCATCAAGAGTCTGTAAGGAGTCTACTATCTTCCCGTGTCTCTAAGGAGACTGTACTCTCGTCCCGTGTCCTTAAGGAGCCTGTACTCTCTTCCCGTGTCTGTAAGGAGACTGTACGCTCTTCCCGTGTCTGTAAGGAGACCGTACTCTCTTCCCGTGTCTGTAAGGAGTCTGTACTCTCTTCCCGTGTCTATAAGGAGACTGTACTCTCTTCCCGTGTCTGTAAGGAGTCTGTACTCTCTTCACGTGTTTGTAAGGAGTCTGTACTCTCTGCCCGTGTCTGTAAGGAGACTGTACTCTCTTCCCGTGTCTGTAAGGAGTCTGTACTCTCCCCCCATGTCTGGAAGGAGTCTGTACTCTCTTCCCGTGTCTGTAAGGAGACTGTACCCTCTTCCCGTGCCTGGAAGGAGTCTGTAGTCCCTTCCCGTGTCGTTATGGAATCTGTACTCTCTTCCCGTGTCTGTAGGGAGACTGTACTCTCTTCCCGTGTCTGTAAGGAGTCTGTCCTCTCTTCCCGTGTCGTTAAGAAGTCTGTACTCTCTTCCCGTGTCTGTAAGGAGACTGTACGCTCTTCCCGTGTCTGTAAGGAGACTGTACTCTCTTCCCGTGTCGTTCTGGAGTCTGTACTCTCTTCCCGTGTCTGTAAGGAGTCTGTACTGTCTTCCTGTGTCTGTAAGGAGTCGGTGCTCTCACCCCATGACTGTTAGGAGACTGTAGTCTCTTCCCGTGTCTGTAAGGAGACGACTCTGTTCCCGTGCCTGTAAGGAGTCTGTACTCTCTTCCCGTGTGTGTAAGGTGTCTGTGCTCTCTTCCCGTCTCTGTAAGGAGACTACACTCTTCCCGTGTCTGTAAGGAGAATGTACTCTCTTCCCGTGTCGTTATGGAGTCTGAACTCTCTTCCCGTGTTTTTAGTGAGACTGTAGAGTCTTCCCGTGTCTGAAAGGAGACTGTACCCTCCCCCCATGAGTGTAAGGAGACTGTACACTCTTCCCGTGACTGTAAGGAGACTACTCTCTTCCCGTGCCTGTAAGGAGTCTGTAATTTCTTCCCATGTCTGTAAGGAGTTTATGCTCTCTTCCCGTCTCTGTAAGGAGACTACTCTCCTCCCGTGTCTGCAAGGAGACTACTCTCTTCCCGTGTCTGTAAGGAGTCTGTAATCTCTTCCCGTGTATGTAAGGAGACTGTACTCTCCCACCATGACTGTAAGGGGTCTGTACTCTCCCCCAGGACTGTAAGGAGTCTGTACTCTCTTCATATGTCTGTAAGGAGTTTGAACTCTCTTCACGTGTCTCTAAGGGGTCTGTACTCTCGTCAACTGTCTGTAAGGAGACGGTATTCTCCCCCCATGACTGTAAGGAGACTGTACTCTCTTCCCGTGACTGTAAGGAGTCTGTACTCTCTACCCGTGTCTGTAAGGAGACTGTACTCTCTTCCCGTGTCTGTAAGGAGTCTCTACTCTCCCCCCATGACTGTAAGGAGTCTGTACTTTCTTCACGTTTCTGAAATGAGACCGTACTCTCCCCCCATGACTCTAAGGAGACTACTCTCTTCCCGTGTCTGTAAGGAGAGTGTATCCTCTTCCCGAGTCTGTACTATATACAGACTATACTCCCTTCCCGTGTCTGTAAGGAGACTGTACTCTCTTCCCGTGTCTGTACGGAGACTATACTCTCATCAAGAGTCTGTAAGGAGACTACTCCCTTCCCGTGTCTGTAAGGAGAATGTACTCTCTTCCCGTGTCGTCATGGAATCTGTAATCTCTTCCCGTGTCTGTAGGGAGACGGTACTCTCTTCCCGTGTCTGTAAGGAGTCTGTCCTCTCTTCCCATGTCTGTAAGGAGTCTGTGCTGTCTTCCCGTCTCTGTAAGGAGACTACTCTCTTCCCGTGTCTGCAAGGAGACTACTCTCTTCCCGTGTCTGTAAGGAGTCTGTAATCTCTTCCCGTGTATGTAAGGAGACCGTACTCCCCGTGTCGTTCTGGAGTCTGTACTCTCTTCCCGTGTCTGTAAGGAGAATGCACCGTCTTCCCTTCCTGTAAGGAGACGGTATTCTCCCCCCATGACTGTAAGGAGACTGTACGCTCTTCCCGTGTCTGTAAGGAGTCTGCACTCTCTACCCGTGTCTGTAAGGAGACTGTACTCTCCCCCCATGACTGTAAGGAGTCTGTACTTTCTTCACGTTTCTGAAATGAGACCGTACTCTCCCCCCATGACTCTAAGGAGACTACTCTCTTCCCGTGTCTGTAAGGAGACTGTACGCTCTTCCCGTGTCTGTAAGGAGACCGTACTCCCTTCCCGTGTCGTTCTGGAGTCTGTACTCTCTTCCCGTGTCTGTAAGGAGATTGTACTGTCTTCCCTGTCTGTAAGGAGACGGTATTCTCCCCCCATCACTGTAAGGAGTCTGTACTCTCTTCCCGTGTCTGTAAGGAGTCTGTACTCTCTTCTCGTGTCTGTAAGGAGACTGTACTCTCTTCCCGTGTCTTTAAGGAGTCCCTACTCTCACCAAGAGTCTGTAAGGAGACTACTCTCTTCCCGTGTCTGTAAGGAGACTGTAGTGTCTTCCCGTGTCTGTAAGGAGACTGTACTCTCCCCCTATGAGTGTAAGGAGTCTGTACTCTCTTCCCGTGACTGTAAGGAGACTACTCTGTTCCCGTGGCTGTAAGGAGTCTGTACTCTCTTCCCATGTCTGTAAGGAGTCTGTGCTCTCTTCCCGTCTCTGTAAGGAGACAACTCTCTTCCCGTGTCTACAAAGAGACTACTCTCTTCCCGTGTCTGTAAGGAGTCTGTAATCTCTTCCCGTGTATGTAAGGAGACTGTACTCTCCCCCATGACTGTAAGGAGTCTGTACTCTCTTCCCGTGTCTGTCAGGAGTTTGAACTCTCTTCACGTGTCTCCAAGGGGTCTGTACTCTCTTCACCTGCCTGTAAGGAGAACGTACTCTCCTCCCATGACTGTAAGGAGGCTGCACTCTCTTCCCCTGTCTGTAAGGAGTCTGTACTCTCTTCCCGTGTCTGTAAGGAGACTGTACTCTCTTCCCGTGTCTGTAAGGAGTCTGTACTCTCCCCCCATGACTGGAAGGGGTCTGTACTCTCTTCCCGTGTCTGTAAGGAGACGACTCCCTTCCCGAGTCTGTAAGGAGACTGTACTCTCTTCCCGTGTCTGTAAGGAGACTGTACTCTCTTCCCGTGTCTGTACGGAGACTGTACTCTCATCAAGAGTCTGTAAGGAGTCTACTATCTTCCCGTGTCTCTAAGGAGACTGTACTCTCGTCCCGTGTCCTTAAGGAGCCTGTACTCTCTTCCCGTGTCTGTAAGGAGACTGTACGCTCTTCCCGTGTCTGTAAGGAGACCGTACTCTCTTCCCGTGTCTGTAAGGAGTCTGTACTCTCTTCCCGTGTCTATAAGGAGACTGTACTCTCTTCCCGTGTCTGTAAGGAGTCTGTACTCTCTTCACGTGTTTGTAAGGAGTCTGTACTCTCTGCCCGTGTCTGTAAGGAGACTGTACTCTCTTCCCGTGTCTGTAAGGAGTCTGTACTCTCCCCCCATGTCTGGAAGGAGTCTGTACTCTCTTCCCGTGTCTGTAAGGAGACTGTACCCTCTTCCCGTGCCTGGAAGGAGTCTGTAGTCCCTTCCCGTGTCGTTATGGAATCTGTACTCTCTTCCCGTGTCTGTAGGGAGACTGTACTCTCTTCCCGTGTCTGTAAGGAGTCTGTCCTCTCTTCCCGTGTCGTTAAGAAGTCTGTACTCTCTTCCCGTGTCTGTAAGGAGACTGTACGCTCTTCCCGTGTCTGTAAGGAGACTGTACTCTCTTCCCGTGTCGTTCTGGAGTCTGTACTCTCTTCCCGTGTCTGTAAGGAGTCTGTACTGTCTTCCTGTGTCTGTAAGGAGTCGGTGCTCTCACCCCATGACTGTTAGGAGACTGTAGTCTCTTCCCGTGTCTGTAAGGAGACGACTCTGTTCCCGTGCCTGTAAGGAGTCTGTACTCTCTTCCCGTGTGTGTAAGGTGTCTGTGCTCTCTTCCCGTCTCTGTAAGGAGACTACACTCTTCCCGTGTCTGTAAGGAGAATGTACTCTCTTCCCGTGTCGTTATGGAGTCTGAACTCTCTTCCCGTGTTTTTAGTGAGACTGTAGAGTCTTCCCGTGTCTGAAAGGAGACTGTACCCTCCCCCCATGAGTGTAAGGAGACTGTACACTCTTCCCGTGACTGTAAGGAGACTACTCTCTTCCCGTGCCTGTAAGGAGTCTGTAATTTCTTCCCATGTCTGTAAGGAGTTTATGCTCTCTTCCCGTCTCTGTAAGGAGACTACTCTCCTCCCGTGTCTGCAAGGAGACTACTCTCTTCCCGTGTCTGTAAGGAGTCTGTAATCTCTTCCCGTGTATGTAAGGAGACTGTACTCTCCCACCATGACTGTAAGGGGTCTGTACTCTCCCCCAGGACTGTAAGGAGTCTGTACTCTCTTCATATGTCTGTAAGGAGTTTGAACTCTCTTCACGTGTCTCTAAGGGGTCTGTACTCTCGTCAACTGTCTGTAAGGAGACGGTATTCTCCCCCCATGACTGTAAGGAGACTGTACTCTCTTCCCGTGACTGTAAGGAGTCTGTACTCTCTACCCGTGTCTGTAAGGAGACTGTACTCTCTTCCCGTGTCTGTAAGGAGTCTCTACTCTCCCCCCATGACTGTAAGGAGTCTGTACTTTCTTCACGTTTCTGAAATGAGACCGTACTCTCCCCCCATGACTCTAAGGAGACTACTCTCTTCCCGTGTCTGTAAGGAGAGTGTATCCTCTTCCCGAGTCTGTACTATATACAGACTATACTCCCTTCCCGTGTCTGTAAGGAGACTGTACTCTCTTCCCGTGTCTGTACGGAGACTATACTCTCATCAAGAGTCTGTAAGGAGACTACTCCCTTCCCGTGTCTGTAAGGAGAATGTACTCTCTTCCCGTGTCGTCATGGAATCTGTAATCTCTTCCCGTGTCTGTAGGGAGACGGTACTCTCTTCCCGTGTCTGTAAGGAGTCTGTCCTCTCTTCCCATGTCTGTAAGGAGTCTGTGCTGTCTTCCCGTCTCTGTAAGGAGACTACTCTCTTCCCGTGTCTGCAAGGAGACTACTCTCTTCCCGTGTCTGTAAGGAGTCTGTAATCTCTTCCCGTGTATGTAAGGAGACCGTACTCCCCGTGTCGTTCTGGAGTCTGTACTCTCTTCCCGTGTCTGTAAGGAGAATGCACCGTCTTCCCTTCCTGTAAGGAGACGGTATTCTCCCCCCATGACTGTAAGGAGACTGTACGCTCTTCCCGTGTCTGTAAGGAGTCTGCACTCTCTACCCGTGTCTGTAAGGAGACTGTACTCTCCCCCCATGACTGTAAGGAGTCTGTACTTTCTTCACGTTTCTGAAATGAGACCGTACTCTCCCCCCATGACTCTAAGGAGACTACTCTCTTCCCGTGTCTGTAAGGAGACTGTACGCTCTTCCCGTGTCTGTAAGGAGACCGTACTCCCTTCCCGTGTCGTTCTGGAGTCTGTACTCTCTTCCCGTGTCTGTAAGGAGATTGTACTGTCTTCCCTGTCTGTAAGGAGACGGTATTCTCCCCCCATCACTGTAAGGAGTCTGTACTCTCTTCCCGTGTCTGTAAGGAGTCTGTACTCTCTTCTCGTGTCTGTAAGGAGACTGTACTCTCTTCCCGTGTCTTTAAGGAGTCCCTACTCTCACCAAGAGTCTGTAAGGAGACTACTCTCTTCCCGTGTCTGTAAGGAGACTGTAGTGTCTTCCCGTGTCTGTAAGGAGACTGTACTCTCCCCCTATGAGTGTAAGGAGTCTGTACTCTCTTCCCGTGACTGTAAGGAGACTACTCTGTTCCCGTGGCTGTAAGGAGTCTGTACTCTCTTCCCATGTCTGTAAGGAGTCTGTGCTCTCTTCCCGTCTCTGTAAGGAGACAACTCTCTTCCCGTGTCTACAAAGAGACTACTCTCTTCCCGTGTCTGTAAGGAGTCTGTAATCTCTTCCCGTGTATGTAAGGAGACTGTACTCTCCCCCATGACTGTAAGGAGTCTGTACTCTCTTCCCGTGTCTGTCAGGAGTTTGAACTCTCTTCACGTGTCTCCAAGGGGTCTGTACTCTCTTCACCTGCCTGTAAGGAGAACGTACTCTCCTCCCATGACTGTAAGGAGGCTGCACTCTCTTCCCCTGTCTGTAAGGAGTCTGTACTCTCTTCCCGTGTCTGTAAGGAGACTGTACTCTCTTCCCGTGTCTGTAAGGAGTCTGTACTCTCCCCCCATGACTGGAAGGGGTCTGTACTCTCTTCCCGTGACTGTAAGGAGACTGTACCCTCTTCCCGTGTCTGTAAGGAGACTACTCCCTTCCCGTGTCTGTAAGGAGACTGTCCTCTCTTCCCGTGTCTGTAAGGAGACTGTACTCTCTTCCCCTGTCTGTAAGGAGTCTGTCCTCTCTTCCCGTGTCTGTAAGGAGTCTGTACTCTCTTCACGTGTCTGTAAGTAGATCGTACTCTCCCCCCCATGACTGTAAGGAGACTACTCTCTTCCCGTGTCTGTAAGGAGAGTGTACCCTCTTCCCGAGTCTGTTCTATATACAGTCTATACTCCCTTCCGGTGTCTGTAAGGAGACTGTACTCCCTTCCCGTGTCTGTAGGGAGACTACTTCCTTCCCGTGTCTGTAAGGAGAGTGCAGTCACTTCCCGTGACTGTAAGGAGACTGTACTCTCTTCCCGTGTCTGTAGGGAGAATACTCACTTCCCGTGTCTGTAAGGAGAGTGTACCCTCTTCCCGAGTCTGTTCTATATACAGTCTATACTCCCTTCCGGTGTCTGTTAGGAGACTGTACTCCCTTCCCGTGTCTGTAGGGAGACTACTTCCTTCCCGTGTCTGTAAGGAGAGTGCAGTCACTTCCCGTGACTGTAAGGAGACTGTACTCTCTTCCCGTGTCTGTAGGGAGACTACTCACTTCCCGTGTCTGTAAGGACAGTGCACTCACTTCCCGTGTCTGTAAGGAGACTGTAGTCTCTTCCCGTGTCGTTATGGAGTCTGTACTCTCTTCCCGTGTCTGTAAGGAGACTGTACTCTCTTCCCGTGTCTGTAAGGGGTCTGTCCTCTCTTCCCGTGTCGTTAAGGAGTCTGTACTCTCTTCCCGTGTCTGTAAGGAGACTGTACGCTCTTCCCGTGTCTGTAAGGAGACCGTACTCCCTTCCCGTGTCGTTCTGTAGTCTGTACTCTCTTCCCGTGTCTGTAAGGAGACTGTACTGTCTTCCCTGTCTGTAAGGAGACGGTATTCTCCCCCCATCACTGTAAGGAGTCTGTACTCTCTTCTCGTGTCTGTAAGGAGACTGTACTCTCTTCCCGTGTCTTTAAGGAGTCCCTACTCTCACCAAGAGTCTGTAAGGAGACTACTCTCTTCCCGTGTCTGTAAGGAGACTGTAGTGTCTTCCCGTGTCTGTAAGGAGACAGTACTCTCCCCCTATGAGTGTAAGGAGACTGTAATCTCTTCCCGTGGCTGTAAGGAGTCTGTTCTCTCTTCCCATGTCTGTAAGGAGTCTGTGCTCTCTTCCCGTGTCTGTAAGGAGTCTGTAATCTCTTCCCGTGTATGTAAGGAGACTGTACTCTCCCCCATGACTGTAAGGAGTCTGTACTCTCTTCCCGTGTCTGTCAGGAGTTTGAACTCTCTTCACGTGTCTCCAAGGGGTCTGTACTCTCTTCACCTGCCTGTAAGGAGAACGTACTCTCCTCCCCTGACTGTAAGGAGTCTGTACGTTATTCCCGCGTCTGTAAGGAGTCTGTACTCTCTTCCCGTGTCTGTAAGGAGGCTGCACTCTCTTCCCCTGTCTGTAAGGAGTCTGTACTCTCTTCCCGTGACTGTAAGGAGACTGTACAATCTTCCCGTGTCTGTAAGGAGTCTGTACTCTCCCCCCATGACTGGAAGGAGTCTGTACTCTCTTCCCGTGACTGTAAGGAGACTGTACCCTCTTCCCGTGCCTGTATGGAGACTACTCCCTTCCCGTGTCTGTAAGGAGTCTGTACTCTCTTCCGGTGACTGTAAGGAGACTGTACCCTCTTCCCGTGACTGTAAGGAGTCTGTAGTCCCTTCCCGTGACTGTAAGGAGTCTGTACTCTCTTCCCGTGTCTGTAAGGAGAGTACTCCCTTCCCGTGTCAGTAAGGAGACTGTCCTCACTTCCCGTGTCTGTAAGGAGACTGTACTCTCTTCCCCTGTCTGTAAGGAGTCTGTCCTCTCTTCCCGTGTCTGTAAGGAGTCTGTACTCTCTTCACGTGTCTGTAAGTAGATCGTACTCTCCCCCCCATGACTGTAAGGAGACTACTCTCTTCCCGTGTCTGTAAGGAGAGTGTACCCTCTTCCCGAGTCTGTTCTATATACAGTCTATACTCCCTTCCGGTGTCTGTAAGGAGACTGTACTCTCTTCCCGTGTCTGTAGGGAGACTACTTCCTTCCCGTGTCTGTAAGGAGAGTGCAGTCACTTCCCGTGTCTGTAAGGAGACTGTACTCTCTTCCCGTGTCTGTAAGGAGACTGTACTCTCTTCCCGTGTCTGTAAGGAGTCTGTACTCTCTTCCCGTGTCTGTAAGGAGTCTGTACTGTCTTCCCGTGTCTGTAAGGAGTCGGTGCTCTCACCCCATGACTGTAAGGAGACTGTAGTCTCTTCCCGTGTCTGTAAGGAGACGACTCTGTTCCCGTGCCTGTAAGGAGTCTGTACTCTCTTCCCGTGTGTGTAAGGTGTCTGTGCTCTCTTCCCGTCTCTGTAAGGAGACTACACTCTTCCCGTGTCTGTAAGGAGAATGTACTCTCTTCCCGTGTCGTTATGGAGTCTGAACTCTCTTCCCGTGTTTTTAGTGAGACTGTAGAGTCTTCCCGTGTCTGAAAGGAGACTGTACCCTCCCCCCATGAGTGTAAGGAGACTGTACACTCTTCCCGTGACTGTAAGGAGACTACTCTCTTCCCGTGCCTGTAAGGAGTCTGTAATCTCTTCCCATGTCTGTAAGGAGTTTATGCTCTCTTCCCGTCTCTGTAAGGAGACTACTCTCCTCCCGTGTCTGCAAGGAGACTACTCTCTTCCCGTGTCTGTAAGGAGTCTGTAATCTCTTCCCGTGTATGTAAGGAGACTGTACTCTCCCCCCATGACTGTAAGGGGTCTGTACTCTCCCCCAGGACTGTAAGGAGTCTGTACTCTCTTCATATGTCTGTAAGGAGTTTGAACTCTCTTCACGTGTCTCTAAGGGGTCTGTACTCTCGTCAACTGTCTGTAAGGAGTCCGTACTCTCCTCCCATGACTGTAAGGTGTCTGTATTCTCTTCCGGTGTCTCTGAGGGGTCGGTACTCTCTTCACCTGCCTGTAAGGAGACGGTATTCTCCCACCATGACTGTAAGGAGTCTGTACGCTCTTCCCGCGTCTGTAAGGGGTCTGTACTCTCTTCCCGTGTCTGTAAGGAGACTGTACTCTCTTCCAGTGTCTGTAAGGAGTCTGTACTCTCTTCCCGTGTCTGTAAGGAGACTGTACTCTCTTCCAGTGTCTGTAAGGAGTCTGTACTCTCTTACCGTGTCTGTAAGGAGAGTGTACTCTCTTCCCGTGTCTGTACGGAGACTGTACACTCATCAAGAGTCTGTAAGGAGACTACTCTCTTCCCGTGTATGTAAGGAGTCTGTACGCTCTTCCCGTGTCTGTAAGGAGACCGTACTCCCTTCCCGTGTCGTTCTGGAGTCTGTACTCTCTTCCCGTGTCTGTAAGGAGAATGTACCGTCTTCCCTTTCTGTAAGGTGATGGTATTCTCCCCCCGTGACTGTAAGGAGACTGTACTCTCTTCCCGTGTCTGTAAGGTGTCTGTACTCTCTATCCGTGTCTGTAAGTAGACTGTACGCTCTTCCGTGTCGGTAAGGGGTCTGTACTCTCCCCCCATGACTGTAAGGAGTCTGTACTTTCTTCACGTTTATGAAATGAGACCGTACTCTCCCCCCATGACTGTAAGGAGACTACTCTCTTCCCGTGTCTGTAAGGAGAGTGTGCCATCTTCCGGAGTCTGTACTATATACAGTCTATACTCCCTTCCCGTGTCTGTAAGGAGAATGTACTCTCTTCCCGTGTCTGTAAGGAGACTGTACTCTCTTCCCGTGTCGTTATGGAATCTGTACTCTCATCCCGTGTCTGTAGGGAGACTGTACTCTCTTCCCGTGTCTGTAAGGAGTCTGTCCTCTCTTCCCGTGTCGATAAGGAGTCTGTACTCTCTTCCCGTGTCTGTAAGGAGACTGTACTGTCTTCCCTGTCTGTCAGGAGACTGTATTCTCCCCTCATGACTGTAAGGAGTCTGTACTCTCTTCCAGTGTCTGTAAGGAGTCTGTACTCTCTTCCCGTGTCTGTAAGGAGACTGTACTCTCTTCCAGTGTCTGTAAGGAGTCTGTACTCTCTTACCGTGTCTGTGAAGAGAGTTTACTCTCTTCCCGTGTCTGTACGGAGACTGTCCGCTCTTCCCGTGTCTGTAAGGAGACCGTACTCCCTTCCCGTGTCGTTCTGGAGTCTGTACTCTCTTCCCGTGTCTGTAGGGAGACTACTTCCTTCCCGTGTCTGTAAGGAGAGTGCAGTCACTTCCCGTGTCTGTAAGGAGACTGTACTCTCTTCCCGTGTCTGTAGGGAGACTACTCACTTCCCGTGTCTGTAAGGAGAGTGCACTCACTTCCTGTGTGTGTAAGGAGACTGTACTCTCTTCCCGTGTCTGTAAGGAGACTGTACTCTCTTCCCGTGTCTGTAAGGAGTCTGTACTCTCTTCCCGTGTCTGTAAGGAGTCTGTACTGTCTTCCCGTGTCTGTAAGGAGTCGGTGCTCTCACCCCATGACTGTAAGGAGACTGTAGTCTCTTCCCGTGTCTGTAAGGAGACGACTCTGTTCCCGTGCCTGTAAGGAGTCTGTACTCTCTTCCCGTGTGTGTAAGGTGTCTGTGCTCTCTTCCCGTCTCTGTAAGGAGACTACACTCTTCCCGTGTCTGTAAGGAGAATGTACTCTCTTCCCGTGTCGTTATGGAGTCTGAACTCTCTTCCCGTGTTTTTAGTGAGACTGTAGAGTCTTCCCGTGTCTGAAAGGAGACTGTACCCTCCCCCCATGAGTGTAAGGAGACTGTACACTCTTCCCGTGACTGTAAGGAGACTACTCTCTTCCCGTGCCTGTAAGGAGTCTGTAATCTCTTCCCATGTCTGTAAGGAGTTTATGCTCTCTTCCCGTCTCTGTAAGGAGACTACTCTCCTCCCGTGTCTGCAAGGAGACTACTCTCTTCCCGTGTCTGTAAGGAGTCTGTAATCTCTTCCCGTGTATGTAAGGAGACTGTACTCTCCCCCCATGACTGTAAGGGGTCTGTACTCTCCCCCAGGACTGTAAGGAGTCTGTACTCTCTTCATATGTCTGTAAGGAGTTTGAACTCTCTTCACGTGTCTCTAAGGGGTCTGTACTCTCGTCAACTGTCTGTAAGGAGACCGTACTCTCCTCCCATGACTGTAAGGTGTCTGTATTCTCTTCCGGTGTCTCTGAGGGGTCGGTACTCTCTTCACCTGCCTGTAAGGAGACGGTATTCTCCCACCATGACTGTAAGGAGTCTGTACGCTCTTCCCGCGTCTGTAAGGGGTCTGAACTCTCTTCCCGTGTCTGTAAGGAGACTGTACTCTCTTCCAGTGTCTGTAAGGAGTCTGTACTCTCTTCCCGTGTCTGTAAGGAGACTGTACTCTCTTCCAGTGTCTGTAAGGAGTCTGTACTCTCTTACCGTGTCTGTAAGGAGAGTGTACTCTCTTCCCGTGTCTGTACGGAGACTGTTCACTCATCAAGAGTCTGTAAGGAGACTACTCTCTTCCCGTGTATGTAAGGAGTCTGTACGCTCTTCCCGTGTCTGTAAGGAGACCGTACTCCCTTCCCGTGTCGTTCTGGAGTCTGTACTCTCTTCCCGTGTCTGTAGGGAGACTACTTCCTTCCCGTGTCTGTAAGGAGAGTGCAGTCACTTCCCGTGTCTGTAAGGAGACTGTACTCTCTTCCCGTGTCTGTAGGGAGACTACTCACTTCCCGTGTCTGTAAGGAGAGTGCACTCACTTCCCGTGTGTGTAAGGAGACTGTACTCTCTTCCCGTGTCTGTAAGGAGACTGTACTCTCTTCCCGTGTCTGTAAGGAGACTGTACTCTCTTCCCGTGTCTGTAAGGAGTCTGTACTGTCTTCCCTTGTCTGTAAGGAGTCGGTGCTCTCACCCCATGACTGTAAGGAGACTGTAGACTCTTCCCGTGTCTGTAAGGAGACGACTCTGTTCCCGTGCCTGTAAGGAGTCTGTACTCTCTTCCCGTGTGTGTAAGGTGTCTGTGCTCTCTTCCCGTCTCTGTAAGGAGACTACACTCTTCCCGTGTCTGTAAGGAGAATGTACTCTCTTCCCGTGTCGTTATGGAGTCAGAACTCTCTTCCCGTGTTTTTAGTGAGACTGTAGAGTCTTCCCGTGTCTGAAAGGAGACTGTACCCTCCCCCCATGAGTGTAAGGAGACTGTACACTCTTCCCGTGACTGTAAGGAGACTACTCTCTTCCCGTGCCTGTAAGGAGTCTGTAATCTCTTCCCATGTCTGTAAGGAGTTTATGCTCTCTTCCCGTCTCTGTAAGGAGACTACTCTCCTCCCGTGTCTGCAAGGAGACTACCCTCTTCCCGTGTCTGTAAGGAGTCTGTAATCTCTTCCCGTGTATGTAAGGAGACTGTACTCTCCCCCCATGACTGTAAGGGGTCTGTATTCTCCCCCATGACTGTAAGGAGTCTGTACTCTCTTCATATGTCTGTAAGGAGTTTGAACTCTCTTCACGTGTCTCTAAGGGGTCTGTACTCTCGTCAACTGTCTGTAAGGAGAACGTACTCTCCTCCCATGACTGTAAGGTGTCTGTATTCTCTTCCGGTGTCTCTGAGGGGTCGGTACTCTCTTCACCTGCCTGTAAGGAGACGGTATTCTCCCACCATGACTGTAAGGAGTCTGTACGCTCTTCCCGCGTCTGTAAGGGGTCTGTACTCTCTTCCCGTGTCTGTAAGGAGACTGTACTCTCTTCCAGTGTCTGTAAGGAGTCTGTACTCTCTTCCCGTGTCTGTAAGGAGACTGTACTCTCTTCCAGTGTCTGTAAGGAGTCTGTACTCTCTTACCGTGTCTGTAAGGAGAGTGTACTCTCTTCCCGTGTCTGTACGGAGACTGTACACTCATCAAGAGTCTGTAAGGAGACTACTCTCTTCCCGTGTCTGTAAGGAGAATGTACCGTCTTCCCTTTCTGTAAGGTGATGGTATTCTCCCCCCGTGACTGTAAGGAGACTGTACTCTCTTCCCGTGTCTGTAAGGTGTCTGTACTCTCTACCCGTGTCTGTAAGTAGACTGTACGCTCTTCCGTGTCGGTAAGGAGTCTGTACTCTCCCCCCATGACTGTAAGGAGTCTGTACTTTCTTCACGTTTATGAAATGAGACCGTACTCTCCCCCCATGACTGTAATGAGACTACTCTCTTCCCGTGTCTGTAAGGAGAGTGTGCCATCTTCCGGAGTCTGTACTATATACAGTCTATACTCCCTTCCCGTGTCTGTAAGGAGAATGTACTCTCTTCCCGTGTCTGTAAGGAGACTGTACTCTCTTCCCGTGTCGTTATGGAATCTGTACTCTCATCCCGTGTCTGTAGGGAGACTGTACTCTCTTCCCGTGTCTGTAAGGAGTCTGTCCTCTCTTCCCGTGTCGATAAGGAGTCTGTACTCTCTTCCCGTGTCTGTACGGAAACTGTACTGTCTTCCCTGTCTGTCAGGAGACGGTATTCTCCCCTCATGACTGTAAGGAGTCTGTACTCTCTTCCCGTGTCTGTAAGGAGTCCGTACTCTCTACTCGTGTCTGTAAGGAGACTGTACTCTCTTCCCCTGTCTGTACGGAGAGTGTACTCTCACCAAGAGTCTGTAAGGAGACTACTCTCTGCCCGTGTCTGTAAGGAGACTGTACTGTCTTCCCGTGTCTGTAGGGAGACTACTCCCTTCCCGTGTCTGGAAGGAGAGTGTACTCACTTCCCGTGTCTGTAAGGAGACTGTACTCTCTTCCCGTGTCTGTAAGGAGACTGTACCCTCTTCCCGTGCCTGGAAGGAGTCTGTAGACCCTTCCCGTGTCTGTAAGGAGTCAGTACTCTCTTCCCGTGTCGGTAAGGAGACTGTACTGTCTTCCCTGTCTGTAATGAGACGGTATTCTCCCCCCATGACTGTAAGGAGTCTGTACTCTCTTCCCGTGTCTGTAAGGAGACGACTCCCTTCCCGAGTCTGTAAGGAGACTGTACTCTCTTCCCGTGTCTGTAAGGAGACTGTACTCTCTTCCCGTGTCTGTACGGAGACTGTACTCTCATCAAGAGTCTGTAAGGAGTCTACTCTCTTCCCGTGTCTCTAAGGAGACTGTACTCTCGTCCCGTGTCCTTAAGGAGCCTGTACTCTCTTCCCGTGTCTGTAAGGAGACTGTACGCTCTTCCCGTGTCTGTAAGGAGACCGTACTGTCTTCCCGTGTCTATAAGGAGACTGTACTCTCTTCCCGTGTCTGTAAGGAGTCTGTACTCTCTTCACGTGTTTGTAAGGAGTCTGTACTCTCTGCCCGTGTCTGTAAGGAGACTGTACTCTCTTCCCGTGTCTGTAAGGAGTCTGTACTCTCCCCCCATGTCTGGAAGGAGTCTGTACTCTCTTCCCGTGTCTGTAAGGAGACTGTACCCTCTTCCCGTGCCTGGAAGGAGTCTGTAGTCCCTTCCCGTGTCGTTATGGAATCTGTACTCTCTTCCCGTGTCTGTAGGGAGACTGTACTCTCTTCCCGTGTCTGTAAGGAGTCTGTCCTCTCTTCCCGTGTCGTTAAGAAGTCTGTACTCTCTTCCCGTGTCTGTAAGGAGACTGTAAGCTCTTCCCGTGTCTGTAAGGAGACCGTACTCCCTTCCCGTGTCGTTCTGGAGTCTGTACTCTCTTTAGTGTCTGTAAGGAGACTGTAGTGTCTTCCCTGTCTGTAAGGAGAGTGTACTCTCTTCCCGTGTCTGTAAGGAGTCTGTCCTCTCTTCCCGTGTCGTTAAGGAGTGTGTACTCTCTTCCCGTGTCTGTAAGGTGATGGTATTCTCCCCCCATGACTGTAAGGAGACTGTACTCTCTTCACGTGTTTGTAAGGAGTCTGTACTCTCTGCCCGTGTCTGTAAGGAGACTGTACTCTCTTCCCGTGTCTGTAAGGAGTCTGTACTCTCCCCCCATGACTGTAAGGAGTCTGAACTTTCTTCACATTTATGAAATGAGACCGTACTGTCCCCCCCATGACTGTAAGGAGACTACTCTCTTCCCGTGTCTGTAAGGAGACTGTACTCTCGTCCCGTGTCCTTAAGGAGCCTGTACTCTCTTCCCGTGTCTGTAAGGAGACTGTACGCTCTTCCCGTGTCTGTAAGGAGACCGTACTCTCTTCCCGTGTCTGTAAGGAGTCTGTACTCTCTTCCCGTGTCTGTAAGGAGACTGTACTCTCTTCCCGTGTCTGTAAGGAGTCTGTACTCTCCCCCCATGTCTGGAAGGAGTCTGTACTCTCTTCCCGTGTCTGTAACGAGACTGTACCCTCTTCCCGTGCCTGGAAGGAGTCTGTAGTCCCTTCCCGTTTCGTTATGGAATCTGTACTCTCTTCCCGTGTCTGTAGGGAGACTGTACTCTCTTCCCGTGTCTGTAAGGAGTCTGTCCTCTCTTCCCGTGTCGTTAAGGAGTGTGTACTCTCTTCCCGTGTCTGTAAGGAGACTGTACGCTCTTCCCGTGTCTGTAAGGAGACCGTACTCCCTTCCCGTGTCGTTTTGGAGTCTGTACTCTCTTCCCGTGTCTGTAAGGAGACTGTACTGTCTTCCCTGTCTGTAAGGAGAGTGTACTCTCTTCCCGTGTCTGTACGGAGACTGTACACTCATCAAGAGTCTGTAAGGAGACTACTCTCTTCCCGTGTCTGTAAGGAGACTGTACTCTCTTCCCGTGTCTGTAAGGAGAATGTACCGTCTTCCCTTTCTGTAAGGTGATGGTATTCTCCCCACATGACTGTAAGGAGACTGTACTCTCTTCCCGTGTCTGTAAGGAGAATGTACTCACTTCCCGTGTCGTTATGGAGTCAGAACTCTCTTCCCGTGTTTTTAGTGAGACTGTAGAGTCTTCCCGTGTCTGAAAGGAGACTGTACCCTCCCCCCATGAGTGTAAGGAGACTGTACACTCTTCCCGTGACTGTAAGGTGTCTACTCTCTTCCCGTGCCTGTAAGGAGTCTGTAATCTCTTCCCATGTCTGTAAGGAGTTTATGCTCTCTTCCCGTCTCTGTAAGGAGTCTGTAATCTCTTCCCGTGTATGTAAGGAGACTGTACTCTCCCCCCATGACTGTAAGGGGTCTGTACTCTCCCCCATGACTGTAAGGAGTCTGTACTCTCTTCATATGTCTGTAAGGAGTTTGAACTCTCTTCACGTGTCTCTAAGGGGTCTGTACTCTCGTCAACTGTCGGTAAGGAGACCGTACTCTCCTCCCATGACTGTAAGGTGTCTGTATTCTCTTCCGGTGTCTCTGAGGGGTCGGTACTCTCTTCACCTGCCTGTAAGGAGACGGTATTCTCCCACCATGACTGTAAGGAGTCTGTACGCTCTTCCCGCGTCTGTAAGGGGTCTGTACTCTCTTCCCGTGTCTGTAAGGAGACTGTACTCTCTTCCAGTGTCTGTAAGGAGTCTGTACTCTCTTCCCGTGTCTGTAAGGAGACTGTACTCTCTTCCAGTGTCTGTAAGGAGTCTGTACTCTCTTACCGTGTCTGTAAGGAGAGTGTACTCTCTTCCCGTGTCTGTACGGAGACTGTACACTCATCAAGAGTCTGTAAGGAGACTACTCTCTTCCCGTGTATGTAAGGAGTCTGTACGCTCTTCCCGTGTCTGTAAGGAGACCGTACTCCCTTCCCGTGTCGTTCTGGAGTCTGTACTCTCTTCCCGTGTCTGTAAGGAGAATGTACCGTCTTCCCTTTCTGTAAGGTGATGGTATTCTCCCCCCGTGACTGTAAGGAGACTGTACTCTCTTCCCGTGTCTGTAAGGTGTCTGTACTCTCTACCCGTGTCTGTAAGTAGACTGTACGCTCTTCCGTGTCGGTAAGGAGTCTGTACTCTCCCCCCATGACTGTAAGGAGTCTGTACTTTCTTCACGTTTATGAAATGAGACCGTACTCTCCCCCCATGACTGTAAGGAGACTACTCTCTTCCCTTGTCTGTAAGGAGAGTGTGCCAGCTTCCGGAGACTGTACTATATACAGTCTATACTCCCTTCCCGTGTCTGTAAGGAGAATGTACTCTCTTCCCGTGTCTGTAAGGAGACTGTACTCTCTTCCCGTGTCGTTATGGAATCTGTACTCTCATCCCGTGTCTGTAGGGAGACAGTACTCTCTTCCCGTGTCTGTAAGGAGTCTGTCCTCTCTTCCCGTGTCGATAAGGAATCTGTACTCTCTTCCCGTGTCTGTAAGGAGACTGTACTGTCTTCCCTGTCTGTCAGGAGACGGTATTCTCCCCTCATGACTGTAAGGAGTCTGTACTCTCTTCCCGTGTCTGTAAGGAGACGACTCCCTTCCCGAGTCTGTAAGGAGTCTGTACTCTCTTACCGTGTCTGTAAGGAGAGTGTACTCTCTTCCCGTGTCTGTACGGAGACTGTACACTCATCAAGAGTCTGTAAGGAGACTACTCTCTTCCCGTGTATGTAAGGAGTCTGTACGCTCTTCCCGTGTCTGTAAGGAGACCGTACTCCCTTCCCGTGTCGTTCTGGAGTCTGTACTCTCTTCCCGTGTCTGTAAGGAGAATGTACCGTCTTCCCTTTCTGTAAGGTGATGGTATTCTCCCCCCGTGACTGTAAGGAGACTGTACTCTCTTCCCGTGTCTGTAAGGTGTCTGTACTCTCTACCCGTGTCTGTAAGTAGACTGTACGCTCTTCCGTGTCGGTAAGGAGTCTGTACTCTCCCCCCATGACTGTAAGGAGTCTGTACTTTCTTCACGTTTATGAAATGAGACCGTACTCTCCCCCCATGACTGTAAGGAGACTACTCTCTTCCCGTGTCTGTAAGGAGAGTGTGCCATCTTCCGGAGTCTGTACTATATACAGTCTATACTCCCTTCCCGTGTCAGTAAGGAGAATGTACTCTCTTCCCGTGTCTGTAAGGAGACTGTACTCTCTTCCCGTGTCGTTATGGAATCTATACTCTCATCCCGTGTCTGTAGGGAGACTGTACTCTCTTCCCGTGTCTGTAAGGAGTCTGTCCTCTCTTCCCGTGTCGATAAGGAGTCTGTACTCTCTTCCCGTGTCTGTACGGAGACTGTACTGTCTTCCCTGTCTGTCAGGAGACGGTATTCTCCCCTCATGACTGTAACGAGTCTGTACTCTCTTCCCGTGTCTGTAAGGAGTCCGTACTCTCTACTCGTGTCTGTAAGGAGACTGTACTCTCTTCCCCTGTCTGTACGGAGAGTGTACTCTCACCAAGAGTCTGTAAGGAGACTACTCTCTGCCCGTGTCTGTAAGGAGACTGTACTGTCTTCCCGTGTCTGTAGGGAGACTACTCCCTTCCCGTGTCTGGAAGGAGAGTGTACTCACTTCCCGTGTCTGTAAGGAGACTGTACTCTCTTCCCGTGTCTGTAAGGAGACAGTACCCTCTTCCCGTGCCTGGAAGGAGTCTGTAGTCCCTTCCCGTGTCTGTAAGGAGTCAGTACTCTCTTCCCGTGTCGGTAAGGAGACTGTACTGTCTTCCCTGTCTGTAATGAGACGGTATTCTCCCCCCATGACTGTAAGGAGTCTGTACTCTCTTCCCGTGTCTGTAAGGAGACGACTCCCTTCCCGAGTCTGTAAGGAGACTGTACTCTCTTCCCGTGTCTGTAAGGAGACTGTACTCTCTTCCCGTGTCTGTACGGAGTCTGTACTCTCCCCCCATGTCTGGAAGGAGTCTGTACTCTCTTCCCGTGTCTGTAACGAGACTGTACCCTCTTCCCGTGCCTGGAAGGAGTCTGTAGTCCCTTCCCGTGTCGTTATGGAATCTGTACTCTCTTCCCGTGTCTGTAGGGAGACTGTACTCTCTTCCCGTGTCTGTAAGGAGTCTGTCCTCTCTTCCCGTGTCGTTAAGGAGTGTGTACTCTCTTCCCGTGTCTGTAAGGAGACTGTACGCTCTTCCCGTGTCTGTAAGGAGACCGTACTCCCTTCCCGTGTCGTTTTGGAGTCTGTACTCTCTTCCCGTGTCTGTAAGGAGACTGTACTGTCTTCCCTGTCTGTAAGGAGACTGTACTCTCGTCCCGTGTCCTTAAGGAGCCTGTACTCTCTTCCCGTGTCTGTAAGGAGACTGTACGCTCTTCCCGTGTCTGTAAGGAGACCGTACTGTCTTCCCGTGTCTATAAGGAGACTGTACTCTCTTCCCGTGTCTGTAAGGAGTCTGTACTCTCTTCACGTGTTTGTAAGGAGTCTGTACTCTCTGCCCGTGTCTGTAAGGAGACTGTACTCTCTTCCCGTGTCTGTAAGGAGTCTGTACTCTCCCCCCATGTCTGGAAGGAGTCTGTACTCTCTTCCCGTGTCTGTAAGGAGACCGTACCCTCTTCCCGTGCCTGGAAGGAGTCTGTAGTCCCTTCCCGTGTCGTTATGGAATCTGTACTCTCTTCCCGTGTCTGTAGGGAGACTGTACTCTCTTCCCGTGTCTGTAAGGAGACTGTACGCTCATCCCGTGTCTGTAAGGAGACCGTACTCCCTTCCCGTGTCGTTCTGGAGTCTGTACTCTCTTCCGTGTCTGTAAGGAGACTGTAGTGTCTTCCCTGTCTGTAAGGAGAGTGTACTCTCTTCCCGTGTCTGTAAGGAGTCTGTCCTCTCTTCTCGTGTCGTTAAGGAGTGTGTACTCTCTTCCCGTGTCTGTAAGGTGATGGTATTCTCCCCCCATGACTGTAAGGAGACTGTACTCTCTTCACGTGTTTGTAAGGAGTCTGTACTCTCTGCCCGTGTCTGTAAGGAGACTGTACTCTCTTCCCGTGCCTGTAAGGAGTCTGTACTCTCCCCCCATGACTGTAAGGAGTCTGAACTTTCTTCACATTTATGAAATGAGACCGTACTGTCCCCCCCATGACTGTAAGGAGACTACTCTCTTCCCGTGTCTGTAAGGAGACTGTACTCTCGTCCCGTGTCCTTAAGGAGCCTGTACTCTCTTCCCGTGTCTGTAAGGAGACTGTACGCTCTTCCCGTGTCTGTAAGGAGACCGTACTCTCTTCCCGTGTCTGTAAGGAGTCTGTACTCTCTTCCCGTGTCTGTAAGGAGACTGTACTCTCTTCCCGTGTCTGTAAGGAGTCTGTACTCTCCCCCCATGTCTGGAAGGAGTCTGTACTCTCTTCCCGTGTCTGTAACGAGACTGTACCCTCTTCCCGTGCCTGGAAGGAGTCTGTAGTCCCTTCCCGTGTCGTTATGGAATCTGTACTCTCTTCCCGTGTCTGTAGGGAGACTGTACTCTCTTCCCGTGTCTGTAAGGAGTCTGTCCTCTCTTCCCGTGTCGTTAAGGAGTGTGTACTCTCTTCCCGTGTCTGTAAGGAGACTGTACGCTCTTCCCGTGTCTGTAAGGAGACAGTATTCCCTTCCCGTGTCGTTCTGGAGTCTGTACTCTCTTCCCGTGTCTGTAAGGAGACTGTACTGTCTTCCCTGTCTGTAAGGAGAGTGTACTCTCTTCCCGTGTCTGTACGGAGACTGTACACTCATCAAGAGTCTGTAAGGAGTCTACTCTCTTCCCGTGTCTGTAAGGAGACTGTACTCTCTTCCCGTGTCTGTAAGGAGAATGTACCGTCTTCCCTTTCTGTAAGGTGATGGTATTCTCCCCCCATGACTGTAAGGAGACTGTACTCTCTTCCCGTGTCTGTAAGGAGTCTGTACTCTCTACCCGTGTCTGTAAGTAGACTGTACTCTCTTCCGTGTCTGTAAGGAGTCTGTACTCTCCCCCCATGACTGTAAGGAGTCTGTACTTTCTTCACGTTTATGAAATGAGACCGTACTCGCCCCCCATGACTGTAAGGAGACTACTCTCTTCCCGTGTCTGTAAGGAGACTGTACTCTCGTCCCGTGTCCTTAAGGAGCCTGTACTCTCTTCCCGTGTCTGTAAGGAGACTGTACGCTCTTCCCGTGTCTGTAAGGAGACCGTACTCTCTTCCCGTGTCTGTAAGGAGTCTGTACTCTCTTCCCGTGTCTGTAAGGAGACTGTACTCTCTTCCCGTGTCTGTAAGGAGTCTGTACTCTCTTCACGTGTTTGTAAGGAGTCTGTACTCTCTGCCTGTGTCTGTAAGGAGACTGTACTCTCTTCCCGTGTCTGTAAGGAGTCTGTACTCTCCCCCCATGTCTGGAAGGAGTCTGTACTCACTTCCCGTGTCTGTAACGAGACTGTACCCTCTTCCCGTGCCTGGAAGGAGTCTGTAGTCCCTTCCCGTGTCGTTATGGAATCTGTACTCTCTTCCCGTGTCTGTAGGGAGAATGTACTCTCTTCCCGTGTCTGTAAGGAGTCTGTCCTCTCTTCCCGTGTCGTTAAGGAGTGTGTACTCTCTTCCCGTGTCTGTAAGGAGACTGTACGCTCTTCCCATGTCTGTAAGGAGACCGTACTCCCTTCCCGTGTCGTTCTGGAGTCTGTACTCTCTTCCCGTGTCTGTAAGGAGACTGTACTGTCTTCCCTGTCTGTAAGGAGAGTGTACTCTCTTCCCGTGTCTGTACGGAGACTGTACACTCATCAAGAGTCTGTAAGGAGACTACTCTCTTCCCGTGTCTGTAAGGAGACTGTACTCTCTTCCCGTGTCTGTAAGGAGAATGTACCGTCTTCCCTTTCTGTAAGGTGATGGTATTCTCCCCCCATGACTGTAAGGAGACTGTACTCTCTTCCCGTGTCTGTAAGGAGTCTGTACTCTCTACCCGTGTCTGTAAGTAGACTGTACTCTCTTCCGTGTCTGTAAAGAGTCTGTACTCTCCCCCCATGACTGTAAGGAGTCTGTACTTTCTTCACGTTTATGAAATGAGACCGTACTCGCCCCCCATGACTGTAAGGAGACTACTCTCTTCCCGTGTCTGTGAGGAGAGTGTGCCATCTTCCGTAGTCTGTACTATATACAGTCTATACTCCCTTCCCTGTCTGTAAGGAGACTGTACTCTCTTCCCGTGTCTGTAAGGAGACTGTAATCTCTTCCCGTGTCTGTACGGAGACTGTACTCTCATCAAGAGTCTGTAAGGAGACTACTCCCTTCCCGTGTCTGTAAGGAGAATGTACTCTCTTCCCGTGTCTGTAAGGAGACTGTACTCTCTTCCCGTGTCGTTATGGAATCTGTACTCTCATCCCGTGTCTGTAGGGAGACCGTACTCTCTTCCCGTGTCTGTAAGGAGTCTGTCCTCTCTTCCCGTGTCGATAAGGAGTCTGTACTCTCTTCCCGTGTCTGTAAGGAGATTGTACTGTCTTCCCTGTCTGTCAGGAGACGGTATTCTCCCCTCATGACTGTAAGGAGTCTGTACTCTCTTCCCGTGTCTGTAAGGAGACTGTACTCTCTTCCCGTGTCTGTAAGGAGTCTGTACTCTCTTCACGTGTTTGTAAGGAGTCTGTACTCTCTGCCCGTGTCTGTAAGGAGACTGTATTCTCTTCCCGTGTCTGTAAGGAGTCTGTACTCTCCCCCCATGTCTGGAAGGAGTCTGTACTCTCTTCCCGTGTCTGTAACGAGACTGTACCCTCTTCCCGTGCCTGGAAGGAGTCTGTAGTCCCTTCCCGTGTCGTTATGGAATCTGTACTCTCTTCCCGTGTCTGTAGGGAGACTGTACTCTCTTCCCGTGTCTGTAAGGAGTCTGTCCTCTCTTCCCGTGTCGTTAAGGAGTGTGTACTCTCTTCCCGTGTCTGTAAGGAGACTGTACGCTCTTCCCGTGTCTGTAAGGAGACAGTATTCCCTTCCCGTGTCGTTCTGGAGTCTGTACTCTCTTCCCGTGTCTGTAAGGAGACTGTACTGTCTTCCCTGTCTGTAAGGAGAGTGTACTCTCTTCCCGTGTCTGTACGGAGACTGTACACTCATCAAGAGTCTGTAAGGAGTCTACTCTCTTCCCGTGTCTGTAAGGAGACTGTACTCTCTTCCCGTGTCTGTAAGGAGAATGTACCGTCTTCCCTTTCTGTAAGGTGATGGTATTCTCCCCCCATGACTGTAAGGAGACTGTACTCTCTTCCCGTGTCTGTAAGGAGTCTGTACTCTCTACCCGTGTCTGTAAGTAGACTGTACTCTCTTCCGTGTCTGTAAGGAGTCTGTACTCTCCCCCCATGACTGTAAGGAGTCTGTACTTTCTTCACGTTTATGAAATGAGACCGTACTCGCCCCCCATGACTGTAAGGAGACTACTCTCTTCCCGTGTCTGTAAGGAGACTGTACTCTCGTCCCGTGTCCTTAAGGAGCCTGTATTCTCTTCCCGTGTCTGTAAGGAGACTGTACGCTCTTCCCGTGTCTGTAAGGAGACCGTACTCTCTTCCCGTGTCTGTAAGGAGTCTGTACTCTCTTCCCGTGTCTGTAAGGAGACTGTACTCTCTTCCCGTGTCTGTAAGGATTCTGTACTCTCTTCACGTGTTTGTAAGGAGTCTGTACTCTCTGCCTGTGTCTGTAAGGAGACTGTACTCTCTTCCCGTGTCTGTAAGGAGTCTGTACTCTCCCCCCATGTCTGGAAGGAGTCTGTACTCACTTCCCGTGTCTGTAACGAGACTGTACCCTCTTCCCGTGCCTGGAAGGAGTCTGTAGTCCCTTCCCGTGTCGTTATGGAATCTGTACTCTCTTCCCGTGTCTGTAGGGAGAATGTACTCTCTTCCCGTGTCTGTAAGGAGTCTGTCCTCTCTTCCCGTGTCGTTAAGGAGTGTGTACTCTCTTCCCGTGTCTGTAAGGAGACTGTACGCTCTTCCCATGTCTGTAAGGAGACCGTACTCCCTTCCCGTGTCGTTCTGGAGTCTGTACTCTCTTCCCGTGTCTGTAAGGAGACTGTACTGTCTTCCCTGTCTGTAAGGAGAGTGTACTCTCTTCCCGTGTCTGTACGGAGACTGTACACTCATCAAGAGTCTGTAAGGAGACTACTCTCTTCCCGTGTCTGTAAGGAGACTGTACTCTCTTCCCGTGTCTGTAAGGAGAATGTACCGTCTTCCCTTTCTGTAAGGTGATGGTATTCTCCCCCCATGACTGTAAGGAGACTGTACTCTCTTCCCGTGTCTGTAAGGAGTCTGTACTCTCTACCCGTGTCTGTAAGTAGACTGTACTCTCTTCCGTGTCTGTAAAGAGTCTGTACTCTCCCCCCATGACTGTAAGGAGTCTGTACTTTCTTCACGTTTATGAAATGAGACCGTACTCGCCCCCCATGACTGTAAGGAGACTACTCTCTTCCCGTGTCTGTGAGGAGAGTGTGCCATCTTCCGTAGTCTGTACTATATACAGTCTATACTCCCTTCCCTGTCTGTAAGGAGACTGTACTCTCTTCCCGTGTCTGTAAGGAGACTGTAATCTCTTCCCGTGTCTGTACGGAGACTGTACTCTCATCAAGAGTCTGTAAGGAGACTACTCCCTTCCCGTGTCTGTAAGGAGAATGTACTCTCTTCCCGTGTCTGTAAGGAGACTGTACTCTCTTCCCGTGTCGTTATGGAATCTGTACTCTCATCCCGTGTCTGTAGGGAGACCGTACTCTCTTCCCGTGTCTGTAAGGAGTCTGTCCTCTCTTCCCGTGTCGATAAGGAGTCTGTACTCTCTTCCCGTGTCTGTAAGGAGATTGTACTGTCTTCCCTGTCTGTCAGGAGACGGTATTCTCCCCTCATGACTGTAAGGAGTCTGTACTCTCTTCCCGTGTCTGTAAGGAGACTGTACTCTCTTCCCGTGTCTGTAAGGAGTCTGTACTCTCTTCACGTGTTTGTAAGGAGTCTGTACTCTCTGCCCGTGTCTGTAAGGAGACTGTATTCTCTTCCCGTGTCTGTAAGGAGTCTGTACTCTCCCCCCATGTCTGGAAGGAGTCTGTACTCTCTTCCCGTGTCTGTAACGAGACTGTACCCTCTTCCCGTGCCTGGAAGGAGTCTGTAGTCCCTTCCCGTGTCGTTATGGAATCTGTACTCTCTTCCCGTGTCTGTAGGGAGACTGTACTCTCTTCCCGTGTCTGTAAGGAGTCTGTCCTCTCTTCCCGTGTCGTTAAGGAGTGTGTACTCTCTTCCCGTGTCTGTAAGGAGACTGTACGCTCTTCCCGTGTCTGTAAGGAGACCGTACTCCCTTCCCGTGTCGTTCTGGAGTCTGTACTCTCTTCCCGTGTCTGTAAGGAGACTGTACTGTCTTCCCTGTCTGTAAGGAGAGTGTACTCTCTTCCCGTGTCTGTACGGAGACTGTACACTCATCAAGAGTCTGTAAGGAGACTACTCTCTTCCCGTGTCTGTAAGGAGACTGTACTCTCTTCCCGTGTCTGTAAGGAGAATGTACCGTCTTCCCTTTCTGTAAGGTGATGGTATTCTCGCCCCATGACTGTAAGGAGACTGTACTCTCTTCCCGTGTCTGTAAGTAGTCTGTACTCTCTTCCGTGTCTGTAAGGAGTCTGTCCTCTCCCCCCATGACTGTAAGGAGTCTGTACTTTCTTCACGTTTATGAAATGAGACCGTACTCGCCCCCCATGACTGTAAGGAGACTACTCTCTTCCCGTGTCTGTAAGGAGACTGTACTCTCGTCCCGTGTCCTTAAGGAGCCTGTACTCTCTTCCCGTGTCTGTAAGGAGACTGTACGCTCTTCCCGTGTCTGTAAGGAGACAGTATTCCCTTCCCGTGTCGTTCTGGAGTCTGTACTCTCTTCCCGTGTCTGTAAGGAGACTGTACTGTCTTCCCTGTCTGTAAGGAGAGTGTACTCTCTTCCCGTGTCTGTACGGAGACTGTACACTCATCAAGAGTCTGTAAGGAGTCTACTCTCTTCCCGTGTCTGTAAGGAGACTGTACTCTCTTCCCGTGTCTGTAAGGAGAATGTACCGTCTTCCCTTTCTGTAAGGTGATGGTATTCTCCCCCCATGACTGTAAGGAGACTGTACTCTCTTCCCGTGTCTGTAAGGAGTCTGTACTCTCTACCCGTGTCTGTAAGTAGACTGTACTCTCTTCCGTGTCTGTAAGGAGTCTGTACTCTCCCCCCATGACTGTAAGGAGTCTGTACTTTCTTCACGTTTATGAAATGAGACCGTACTCGCCCCCCATGACTGTAAGGAGACTACTCTCTTCCCGTGTCTGTAAGGAGACTGTACTCTCGTCCCGTGTCCTTAAGGAGCCTGTACTCTCTTCCCGTGTCTGTAAGGAGACTGTACGCTCTTCCCGTGTCTGTAAGGAGACCGTACTCTCTTCCCGTGTCTGTAAGGAGTCTGTACTCTCTTCCCGTGTCTGTAAGGAGACTGTACTCTCTTCCCGTGTCTGTAAGGAGTCTGTACTCTCTTCACGTGTTTGTAAGGAGTCTGTACTCTCTGCCTGTGTCTGTAAGGAGACTGTACTCTCTTCCCGTGTCTGTAAGGAGTCTGTACTCTCCCCCCATGTCTGGAAGGAGTCTGTACTCACTTCCCGTGTCTGTAACGAGACTGTACCCTCTTCCCGTGCCTGGAAGGAGTCTGTAGTCCCTTCCCGTGTCGTTATGGAATCTGTACTCTCTTCCCGTGTCTGTAGGGAGAATGTACTCTCTTCCCGTGTCTGTAAGGAGTCTGTCCTCTCTTCCCGTGTCGTTAAGGAGTGTGTACTCTCTTCCCGTGTCTGTAAGGAGACTGTACGCTCTTCCCATGTCTGTAAGGAGACCGTACTCCCTTCCCGTGTCGTTCTGGAGTCTGTACTCTCTTCCCGTGTCTGTAAGGAGACTGTACTGTCTTCCCTGTCTGTAAGGAGAGTGTACTCTCTTCCCGTGTCTGTACGGAGACTGTACACTCATCAAGAGTCTGTAAGGAGACTACTCTCTTCCCGTGTCTGTAAGGAGACTGTACTCTCTTCCCGTGTCTGTAAGGAGAATGTACCGTCTTCCCTTTCTGTAAGGTGATGGTATTCTCCCCCCATGACTGTAAGGAGACTGTACTCTCTTCCCGTGTCTGTAAGGAGTCTGTACTCTCTACCCGTGTCTGTAAGTAGACTGTACTCTCTTCCGTGTCTGTAAAGAGTCTGTACTCTCCCCCCATGACTGTAAGGAGTCTGTACTTTCTTCACGTTTATGAAATGAGACCGTACTCGCCCCCCATGACTGTAAGGAGACTACTCTCTTCCCGTGTCTGTGAGGAGAGTGTGCCATCTTCCGTAGTCTGTACTATATACAGTCTATACTCCCTTCCCTGTCTGTAAGGAGACTGTACTCTCTTCCCGTGTCTGTAAGGAGACTGTAATCTCTTCCCGTGTCTGTACGGAGACTGTACTCTCATCAAGAGTCTGTAAGGAGACTACTCCCTTCCCGTGTCTGTAAGGAGAATGTACTCTCTTCCCGTGTCTGTAAGGAGACTGTACTCTCTTCCCGTGTCGTTATGGAATCTGTACTCTCATCCCGTGTCTGTAGGGAGACCGTACTCTCTTCCCGTGTCTGTAAGGAGTCTGTCCTCTCTTCCCGTGTCGATAAGGAGTCTGTACTCTCTTCCCGTGTCTGTAAGGAGATTGTACTGTCTTCCCTGTCTGTCAGGAGACGGTATTCTCCCCTCATGACTGTAAGGAGTCTGTACTCTCTTCCCGTGTCTGTAAGGAGACTGTACTCTCTTCCCGTGTCTGTAAGGAGTCTGTACTCTCTTCACGTGTTTGTAAGGAGTCTGTACTCTCTGCCCGTGTCTGTAAGGAGACTGTATTCTCTTCCCGTGTCTGTAAGGAGTCTGTACTCTCCCCCCATGTCTGGAAGGAGTCTGTACTCTCTTCCCGTGTCTGTAACGAGACTGTACCCTCTTCCCGTGCCTGGAAGGAGTCTGTAGTCCCTTCCCGTGTCGTTATGGAATCTGTACTCTCTTCCCGTGTCTGTAGGGAGACTGTACTCTCTTCCCGTGTCTGTAAGGAGTCTGTCCTCTCTCCCGTGTCGTTAAGGAGTGTGTACTCTCTTCCCGTGTCTGTAAGGAGACTGTACGCTCTTCCCGTGTCTGTAAGGAGACAGTATTCCCTTCCCGTGTCGTTCTGGAGTCTGTACTCTCTTCCCGTGTCTGTAAGGAGACTGTACTGTCTTCCCTGTCTGTAAGGAGAGTGTACTCTCTTCCCGTGTCTGTACGGAGACTGTACACTCATCAAGAGTCTGTAAGGAGTCTACTCTCTTCCCGTGTCTGTAAGGAGACTGTACTCTCTTCCCGTGTCTGTAAGGAGAATGTACCGTCTTCCCTTTCTGTAAGGTGATGGTATTCTCCCCCCATGACTGTAAGGAGACTGTACTCTCTTCCCGTGTCTGTAAGGAGTCTGTACTCTCTACCCGTGTCTGTAAGTAGACTGTACTCTCTTCCGTGTCTGTAAGGAGTCTGTACTCTCCCCCCATGACTGTAAGGAGTCTGTACTTTCTTCACGTTTATGAAATGAGACCGTACTCGCCCCCCATGACTGTAAGGAGACTACTCTCTTCCCGTGTCTGTAAGGAGACTGTACTCTCGTCCCGTGTCCTTAAGGAGCCTGTACTCTCTTCCCGTGTCTGTAAGGAGACTGTACGCTCTTCCCGTGTCTGTAAGGAGACCGTACTCTCTTCCCGTGTCTGTAAGGAGTCTGTACTCTCTTCCCGTGTCTGTAAGGAGACTGTACTCTCTTCCCGTGTCTGTAAGGAGTCTGTACTCTCTTCACGTGTTTGTAAGGAGTCTGTACTCTCTGCCTGTGTCTGTAAGGAGACTGTACTCTCTTCCCGTGTCTGTAAGGAGTCTGTACTCTCCCCCCATGTCTGGAAGGAGTCTGTACTCACTTCCCGTGTCTGTAACGAGACTGTACCCTCTTCCCGTGCCTGGAAGGAGTCTGTAGTCCCTTCCCGTGTCGTTATGGAATCTGTACTCTCTTCCCGTGTCTGTAGGGAGAATGTACTCTCTTCCCGTGTCTGTAAGGAGTCTGTCCTCTCTTCCCGTGTCGTTAAGGAGTGTGTACTCTCTTCCCGTGTCTGTAAGGAGACTGTACGCTCTTCCCATGTCTGTAAGGAGACCGTACTCCCTTCCCGTGTCGTTCTGGAGTCTGTACTCTCTTCCCGTGTCTGTAAGGAGACTGTACTGTCTTCCCTGTCTGTAAGGAGAGTGTACTCTCTTCCCGTGTCTGTACGGAGACTGTACACTCATCAAGAGTCTGTAAGGAGACTACTCTCTTCCCGTGTCTGTAAGGAGACTGTACTCTCTTCCCGTGTCTGTAAGGAGAATGTACCGTCTTCCCTTTCTGTAAGGTGATGGTATTCTCCCCCCATGACTGTAAGGAGACTGTACTCTCTTCCCGTGTCTGTAAGGAGTCTGTACTCTCTACCCGTGTCTGTAAGTAGACTGTACTCTCTTCCGTGTCTGTAAAGAGTCTGTACTCTCCCCCCATGACTGTAAGGAGTCTGTACTTTCTTCACGTTTATGAAATGAGACCGTACTCGCCCCCCATGACTGTAAGGAGACTACTCTCTTCCCGTGTCTGTGAGGAGAGTGTGCCATCTTCCGTAGTCTGTACTATATACAGTCTATACTCCCTTCCCTGTCTGTAAGGAGACTGTACTCTCTTCCCGTGTCTGTAAGGAGACTGTAATCTCTTCCCGTGTCTGTACGGAGACTGTACTCTCATCAAGAGTCTGTAAGGAGACTACTCCCTTCCCGTGTCTGTAAGGAGAATGTACTCTCTTCCCGTGTCTGTAAGGAGACTGTACTCTCTTCCCGTGTCGTTATGGAATCTGTACTCTCATCCCGTGTCTGTAGGGAGACCGTACTCTCTTCCCGTGTCTGTAAGGAGTCTGTCCTCTCTTCCCGTGTCGATAAGGAGTCTGTACTCTCTTCCCGTGTCTGTAAGGAGATTGTACTGTCTTCCCTGTCTGTCAGGAGACGGTATTCTCCCCTCATGACTGTAAGGAGTCTGTACTCTCTTCCCGTGTCTGTAAGGAGACTGTACTCTCTTCCCGTGTCTGTAAGGAGTCTGTACTCTCTTCACGTGTTTGTAAGGAGTCTGTACTCTCTGCCCGTGTCTGTAAGGAGACTGTATTCTCTTCCCGTGTCTGTAAGGAGTCTGTACTCTCCCCCCATGTCTGGAAGGAGTCTGTACTCTCTTCCCGTGTCTGTAACGAGACTGTACCCTCTTCCCGTGCCTGGAAGGAGTCTGTAGTCCCTTCCCGTGTCGTTATGGAATCTGTACTCTCTTCCCGTGTCTGTAGGGAGACTGTACTCTCTTCCCGTGTCTGTAAGGAGTCTGTCCTCTCTCCCGTGTCGTTAAGGAGTGTGTACTCTCTTCCCGTGTCTGTAAGGAGACTGTACGCTCTTCCCGTGTCTGTAAGGAGACAGTATTCCCTTCCCGTGTCGTTCTGGAGTCTGTACTCTCTTCCCGTGTCTGTAAGGAGACTGTACTGTCTTCCCTGTCTGTAAGGAGAGTGTACTCTCTTCCCGTGTCTGTACGGAGACTGTACACTCATCAAGAGTCTGTAAGGAGTCTACTCTCTTCCCGTGTCTGTAAGGAGACTGTACTCTCTTCCCGTGTCTGTAAGGAGAATGTACCGTCTTCCCTTTCTGTAAGGTGATGGTATTCTCCCCCCATGACTGTAAGGAGACTGTACTCTCTTCCCGTGTCTGTAAGGAGTCTGTACTCTCTACCCGTGTCTGTAAGTAGACTGTACTCTCTTCCGTGTCTGTAAGGAGTCTGTACTCTCCCCCCATGACTGTAAGGAGTCTGTACTTTCTTCACGTTTATGAAATGAGACCGTACTCGCCCCCCATGACTGTAAGGAGACTACTCTCTTCCCGTGTCTGTAAGGAGACTGTACTCTCGTCCCGTGTCCTTAAGGAGCCTGTACTCTCTTCCCGTGTCTGTAAGGAGACTGTACGCTCTTCCCGTGTCTGTAAGGAGACCGTACTCTCTTCCCGTGTCTGTAAGGAGTCTGTACTCTCTTCCCGTGTCTGTAAGGAGACTGTACTCTCTTCCCGTGTCTGTAAGGAGTCTGTACTCTCTTCACGTGTTTGTAAGGAGTCTGTACTCTCTGCCTGTGTCTGTAAGGAGACTGTACTCTCTTCCCGTGTCTGTAAGGAGTCTGTACTCTCCCCCCATGTCTGGAAGGAGTCTGTACTCACTTCCCGTGTCTGTAACGAGACTGTACCCTCTTCCCGTGCCTGGAAGGAGTCTGTAGTCCCTTCCCGTGTCGTTATGGAATCTGTACTCTCTTCCCGTGTCTGTAGGGAGAATGTACTCTCTTCCCGTGTCTGTAAGGAGTCTGTCCTCTCTTCCCGTGTCTGTAAGGAGACTGTACGCTCTTCCCGTGTCTGTAAGGAGACCGTACTCCCTTCCCGTGTCGTTCTGGAGTCTGTACTCTCTTCCCGTGTCTGTAAGGAGACTGTACTGTCTTCCCTGTCTGTAAGGAGAGTGTACTCTCTTCCCGTGTCTGTACGGAGACTGTACACTCATCAAGAGTCTGTAAGGAGACTACTCTCTTCCCGTGTCTGTAAGGAGACTGTACTCTCTTCCCGTGTCTGTAAGGAGAATGTACCGTCTTCCCTTTCTGTAAGGTGATGGTATTCTCGCCCCATGACTGTAAGGAGACTGTACTCTCTTCCCGTGTCTGTAAGTAGTCTGTACTCTCTTCCGTGTCTGTAAGGAGTCTGTCCTCTCCCCCCATGACTGTAAGGAGTCTGTACTTTCTTCACGTTTATGAAATGAGACCGTACTCGCCCCCCATGACTGTAAGGAGACTACTCTCTTCCCGTGTCTGTAAGGAGACTGTACTCTCGTCCCGTGTCCTTAAGGAGCCTGTACTCTCTTCCCGTGTCTGTAAGGAGACTGTACGCTCTTCCCGTGTCTGTGAGGAGACCGTACTCTCTTCCCGTGTCTGTAAGGAGTCTGTCCTCTCCCCCCATGACTGTAAGGAGTCTGTACTTTCTTCACGTTTATGAAATGAGACCGTACTCGCCCCCCATGACTGTAAGGAGACTACTCTCTTCCCGTGTCTGTAAGGAGACTGTACTCTCGTCCCGTGTCCTTAAGGAGCCTGTACTCTCTTCCCGTGTCTGTAAGGAGACTGTACTCTCTTCCCGTGTCTGTAAGGAGTCTGTACTCTCTTCACGTGTCTGTAAGGAGTCTGTACTCTCCCCCCATGTCTGGAAGGAGTCTGTACTCTCTTCCCGTGTCTGTAACGAGAATGTACCCACTTCCCGTGCCTGGAAGGAGTCTGTAGTCCCTTCCCGTGTCGTTATGGAATCTGTACTCTCTTCCCGTGTCTGTAGGGAGACTGTACTCTCTTCCCGTGTCTGTACGGAGTCTGTCCTCTCTTCCCGTGTCGTTAAGGAGTGTGTACTCTCTTCCCGTGTCTGTAAGGAGACTGTACGCTCTTCCCGTGTCTGTAAGGAGACCGTACTCCCTTCCCGTGTCGTTCTGGAGTCTGTACTCTCTTCCCGTGTCTGTAAGGAGACTGTACTGTCTTCCCTGTCTGTAAGGAGAGTGTACTCTCTTCCCGTGTCTGTACGGAGACTGTACACTCATCAAGAGTCTGTAAGGAGACTACTCTCTTCCCGTGTCTGTAAGGAGACTGTACTCTCTTCCCGTGTCTGTAAGGAGAATGTACCGTCTTCCCTTTCTGTAAGGTGATGGTATTCTCCCCCCATGACTGTAAGGAGACTGTACTCTCTTCCCGTGTCTGTAAGGAGTCTGTACTCTCTACCCGTGTCTGTAAGTAGACTGTACTCTCTTCCGTGTCTGTAAGGAGTCTGTACTCTCCCCCCATGACTGTAAGGAGTCTGTACTTTCTTCACGTTTATGAAATGAGACCGTACTCGCCCCCCATGACTGTAAGGAGACTACTCTCTTCCCGTGTCTGTGAGGAGAGTGTGCCATCTTCCGTAGTCTGTACTATATACAGTCTATACTCCCTTCCCTGTCTGTAAGGAGACTGTACTCTCTTCCCGTGTCTGTAAGGAGACTGTAATCTCTTCCCGTGTCTGTACGGAGACTGTACTCTCATCAAGAGTCTGTAAGGAGACTACTCCCTTCCCGTGTCTGTAAGGAGAATGTACTCTCTTCCCGTGTCTGTAAGGAGACTGTACTCTCTTCCCGTGTCGTTATGGAATCTGTACTCTCATCCCGTGTCTGTAGGGAGACCGTACTCTCTTCCCGTGTCTGTAAGGAGTCTGTCCTCTCTTCCCGTGTCGATAAGGAGTCTGTACTCTCTTCCCGTGTCTGTAAGGAGACTGTACTCTCTTCCCGTGTCTGTAAGGAGTCTGTACTCTCTTCACGTGTTTGTAAGGAGTCTGTACTCTCTGCCCGTGTCTGTAAGGAGACTGTACTCTCTTCCCGTGTCTGTAAGGAGTCTGTACTCTCCCCCCATGTCTGGAAGGAGTCTGTACTCTCTTCCCGTGTCTGTAACGAGACTGTACCCTCTTCCCGTGCCTGGAAGGAGTCTGTAGTCCCTTCCCGTGTCGTTATGGAATCTGTACTCTCTTCCCGTGTCTGTAGGGAGACTGTACTCTCTTTCCGTGTCTGTAAGGAGTCTGTCCTCTCTTCCCGTGTCGTTAAGGAGTGTGTACTCTCTTCCCGTGTCTGTAAGGAGACTGTACGCTCTTCCCGTGTCTGTAAGGAGACCGTACTCCCTTCCCGTGTCGTTCTGGAGTCTGTACTCTCTTCCCGTGTCTGTAAGGAGACTGTACTGTCTTCCCTGTCTGTAAGGAGAGTGTACTCTCTTCCCGTGTCTGTACGGAGACTGTACACTCATCAAGAGTCTGTAAGGAGACTACTCTCTTCCCGTGTCTGTAAGGAGACTGTACTCTCTTCCCGTGTCTGTAAGGAGAATGTACCGTCTTCCCTTTCTGTAAGGTGATGGTATTCTCGCCCCATGACTGTAAGGAGACTGTACTCTCTTCCCGTGTCTGTAAGTAGTCTGTACTCTCTTCCGTGTCTGTAAGGAGTCTGTCCTCTCCCCCCATGACTGTAAGGAGTCTGTACTTTCTTCACGTTTATGAAATGAGACCGTACTCGCCCCCCATGACTGTAAGGAGACTACTCTCTTCCCGTGTCTGTAAGGAGACTGTACTCTCGTCCCGTGTCCTTAAGGAGCCTGTACTCTCTTCCCGTGTCTGTAAGGAGACTGTACGCTCTTCCCGTGTCTGTGAGGAGACTGTACTCTCTTCCCGTGTCTGTAAGGAGTCTGTCCTCTCCCCCCATGACTGTAAGGAGTCTGTACTTTCTTCACGTTTATGAAATGAGACCGTACTCGCCCCCCATGACTGTAAGGAGACTACTCTCTTCCCGTGTCTGTAAGGAGACTGTACTCTCGTCCCGTGTCCTTAAGGAGCCTGTACTCTCTTCCCGTGTCTGTAAGGAGACTGTACTCTCTTCCCGTGTCTGTAAGGAGTCTGTACTCTCTTCACGTGTCTGTAAGGAGTCTGTACTCTCCCCCCATGTCTGGAAGGAGTCTGTACTCTCTTCCCGTGTCTGTAACGAGAATGTACCCACTTCCCGTGCCTGGAAGGAGTCTGTAGTCCCTTCCCGTGTCGTTATGGAATCTGTACTCTCTTCCCGTGTCTGTAGGGAGACTGTACTCTCTTCCCGTGTCTGTACGGAGTCTGTCCTCTCTTCCCGTGTCGTTAAGGAGTGTGTACTCTCTTCCCGTGTCTGTAAGGAGACTGTACGCTCTTCCCGTGTCTGTAAGGAGACCGTACTCCCTTCCCGTGTCGTTCTGGAGTCTGTACTCTCTTCCCGTGTCTGTAAGGAGACTGTACTGTCTTCCCTGTCTGTAAGGAGAGTGTACTCTCTTCCCGTGTCTGTACGGAGACTGTACACTCATCAAGAGTCTGTAAGGAGACTACTCTCTTCCCGTGTCTGTAAGGAGACTGTACTCTCTTCCCGTGTCTGTAAGGAGAATGTACCGTCTTCCCTTTCTGTAAGGTGATGGTATTCTCCCCCCATGACTGTAAGGAGACTGTACTCTCTTCCCGTGTCTGTAAGGAGTCTGTACTCTCTACCCGTGTCTGTAAGTAGACTGTACTCTCTTCCGTGTCTGTAAGGAGTCTGTACTCTCCCCCCATGACTGTAAGGAGTCTGTACTTTCTTCACGTTTATGAAATGAGACCGTACTCGCCCCCCATGACTGTAAGGAGACTACTCTCTTCCCGTGTCTGTGAGGAGAGTGTGCCATCTTCCGTAGTCTGTACTATATACAGTCTATACTCCCTTCCCGTGTCTGTAAGGAGACTGTACTCCCTTCCCGTGTCTGTAAGGAGACTGTAATCTCTTCCCGTGTCTGTAAGGAGACTGTACTCTCATCAAGAGTCTGTAAGGAGACTACTCCCTTCCCGTGTCTGTAAGGAGAATGTACTCTCTTCCCGTGTCTGTAAGGAGACTGTACTCTCTTCCCGTGTCGTTATGGAATCTGTACTCTCATCCCGTGTCTGTAGGGAGACCGTACTCTCTTCCCGTGTCTGTAAGGAGACTGTACTCTCTTCCCGTGTCTGTAAGGAGAATGTACCGTCTTCCCTTTCTGTAAGGTGATGGTATTCTCCCCCCATGACTGTAAGGAGACTGTACTCTCTTCCCGTGTCTGTAAGGAGTCTGTACTCTCTACCCGTGTCTGTAAGTAGACTGTACTCGCTTCCGTGTCTGTAAGGAGTCTGTACTCTCCCCCCATGACTGTAAGGAGTCTGTACTTTCTTCACGTTTATGAAATGAGACCGTACTCGCCCCCCATGACTGTAAGGAGACTACTCTCTACCCGTGTCTGTGAGGAGAGTGTGCCATCTTCCGTAGTCTGTACTATATACAGTCTATACTCCCTTCCCGTGTCTGTAAGGAGACTGTACTCCCTTCCCGTGTCTGTAAGGAGACTGTAATCTCTTCCCGTGACTGTACGGAGACTGTACTCTCATCAAGAGTCTGTAAGGAGACTACTCCCTTCCCGTGTCTGTAAGGAGAATGTACTCTCTTCCCGTGTCTGTAAGGAGACTGTACTCTCTTCCCGTGTCGTTATGGAATCTGTACTCTCATCCCGTGTCTGTAGGGAGACCGTACTCTCTTCCCGTGTCTGTAAGGAGTCTGTCCTCTCTTCCCGTGTCGATAAGGAGTCTGTACTCTCTTCCCGTGTCTGTAAGGAGATTTTACTGTCTTCCCTGTCTGTCAGGAGACGGTATTCCCCCTCATGACTGTAAGGAGTCTGTACTCTCTTCCCGTGTCTGTAAGGAGTCCGTACTCTCTTCTCGTGTCTGTAAGGAGACTGTACTCTCTTCCCCTGTCTGTACGGAGAGTGTACTCTCACAAGAGTCTGTAAGGAGACTACTCTCTGCCCGTGTCTGTAAGGAGACTGTACCCTCTTCCCGTGCCTGGAAGGAGTCTGTAGTCCCTTCCCGTGTCGTTATGGAATCTGTACTCTCTTCCCGTGTCTGTAGGGAGACTGTACTCTCTTCCCGTGTCTGTAAGGAGTCTGTCCTCTCTTCCCGTGTCGTTAAGAAGTCTGTACTCTCTTCCCGTGTCTGTAAGGAGACTGTACGCTCTTCCCGTGTCTGTAAGGAGACCGTACACCCTTCCCGTGTCGTTCTGGAGTCTGTTCTCGCTTCCGTGTCTGTCAGGAGACTGTAGTGTCTTCCCTGTCAGTAAGGAGAGTGTACTCTCTTCCCGTGTCTGTAAGGAGTCTGTCCTCTCTTCCCGTGTCGTTAAGGAGTGTGTACTCTCTTCCCGTGTCTGTAAGGTGATGGTATTCTCCCCCCATGACTGTAAGGAGACTGTACTCTCTTCCCGTGTCTGTAAGGAGTCTGTACTCTCTACCCGTGTCTGTAAGTAGACGGTACTCTCTTCCGTGTCTGTAAGGAGTCTGTACTCTCCCCCCATGACTGTAAGGAGTCTGTACTTTCTTCACGTTTATGAAATGAGACCGTACTGTCCTCCCATGAGTGTAAGGAGACTACTCTCTTCCCGTGTCTGTAAGGAGACTGTACTCTCGTCCCTTGTCCTTAAGGAGCCTGTACTCTCTTCCCGTGTCTGTAAGGAGACTGTACGCTCTTCCCGTCTCTGTAAGGAGACCGTACTCTCTTCCCGTGTCTGTAAGGAGTCTGTACTCTCTTCCCGTGTCTCGAAGGAGACTATACTCTCTTCCCGTGTCTGTAAGGAGTCTGTACTCTCTTCACGTGTTTGTAAGGAGTCTGTACTCTCTGCCCGTGTCTGTAAGGAGACTGTACTCTCTTCCCGTGTCTGGAAGGAGTCTGTACTCTCTTCCCGTGTCTGTAACGAGACTGTACCCTCTTCCCGTGCCTGGAAGGAGTCTGTCGTCTCTTCCCGTGTCGTTAAGGAGTCTGTACACTCATCAAGAGTCTGTAAGGAGACTACTCTCTTCCCGTGTCTGTAAGGAGACTGTACTCTCTTCCCGTGTCTGTAAGGAGAATGTACCGTCTTCCCTTTCTGTAAGGTGATGGTATTCTCCCCCCATGACTGTAAGGAGACTGTACTCTCTTCCCGTGTCTGTAAGGAGTCTGTACTCTCTACCCGTGTCTGTAAGTAGACTGTACTCTCTTCCGTGTCTGTAAGGAGTCTGTACTCTCCCCCCATGACTGTAAGGAGTCTGTACTTTCTTCACGTTTATGAAATGAGACCGTACTCGCCCCCCATGACTGTAAGGAGACTACTCTCTTCCCGTGTCTGTGAGGAGAGTGTGCCATCTTCCGTAGTCTGTACTATATACAGTCTATACTCCCTTCCCTGTCTGTAAGGAGACTGTACTCTCTTCCCGTGTCTGTGAGGAGACTGTAATCTCTTCCCGTGTCTGTACGGAGACTGTACTCTCATCAAGAGTCTGTAAGGAGACTACTCCCTTCCCGTGTCTGTAAGGAGAATGTACTCTCTTCCCGTGTCTGTAAGGAGACTGTACTCTCTTCCCGTGTCGTTATGGAATCTGTACTCTCATCCCGTGTCTGTAGGGAGACCGTACTCTCTTCCCGTGTCTGTAAGGAGTCTGTCCTCTCTTCCCGTGTCGATAAGGAGTCTGTACTCTCTTCCCGTGTCTGTAAGGAGATTGTACTGTCTTCCCTGTCTGTCAGGAGACGGTATTCTCCCCTCATGACTGTAAGGAGTCTGTACTCTCTTCCCGTGTCTGTAAGGAGACTGTACTCTCTTCCCGTGTCTGTAAGGAGTCTGTACTCTCTTCACGTGTTTGTAAGGAGTCTGTACTCTCTGCCCGTGTCTGTAAGGAGACTGTACTCTCTTCCCGTGTCTGTAAGGAGTCTGTACTCTCCCCCCATGTCTGGAAGGAGTCTGTACTCTCTTCCCGTGTCTGTAACGAGACTGTACCCTCTTCCCGTGCCTGGAAGGAGTCTGTAGTCCCTTCCCGTGTCGTTATGGAATCTGTACTCTCTTCCCGTGTCTGTAGGGAGACTGTACTCTCTTTCCGTGTCTGTAAGGAGTCTGTCCTCTCTTCCCGTGTCGTTAAGGAGTGTGTACTCTCTTCCCGTGTCTGTAAGGAGACTGTACGCTCTTCCCGTGTCTGTAAGGAGACCGTACTCCCTTCCCGTGTCGTTCTGGAGTCTGTACTCTCTTCCCGTGTCTGTAAGGAGACTGTACTGTCTTCCCTGTCTGTAAGGAGAGTGTACTCTCTTCCCGTGTCTGTACGGAGACTGTACACTCATCAAGAGTCTGTAAGGAGACTACTCTCTTCCCGTGTCTGTAAGGAGACGGTACTCTCTTCCCGTGTCTGTAAGGAGAATGTACCGTCTTCCCTTTCTGTAAGGTGATGGTATTCTCGCCCCATGACTGTAAGGAGACTGTACTCTCTTCCCGTGTCTGTAAGTAGTCTGTTCTCTCTTCCGTGTCTGTAAGGAGTCTGTCCTCTCCCCCCATGACTGTAAGGAGTCTGTACTTTCTTCACGTTTATGAAATGAGACCGTACTCGCCCCCCATGACTGTAAGGAGACTACTCTCTTCCCGTGTCTGTAAGGAGACTGTACTCTCGTCCCGTGTCCTTAAGGAGCCTGTACTCTCTTCCCGTGTCTGTAAGGAGACTGTACGCTCTTCCCGTGTCTGTGAGGAGACTGTACTCTCTTCCCGTGTCTGTAAGGAGTCTGTCCTCTCCCCCCATGACTGTAAGGAGTCTGTACTTTCTTCACGTTTATGAAATGAGACCGTACTCGCCCCCCATGACTGTAAGGAGACTACTCTCTTCCCGTGTCTGTAAGGAGACTGTACTCTCGTCCCGTGTCCTTAAGGAGCCTGTACTCTCTTCCCGTGTCTGTAAGGAGACTGTACTCTCTTCCCGTGTCTGTAAGGAGTCTGTACTCTCTTCACGTGTCTGTAAGGAGTCTGTACTCTCCCCCCATGTCTGGAAGGAGTCTGTACTCTCTTCCCGTGTCTGTAACGAGAATGTACCCACTTCCCGTGCCTGGAAGGAGTCTGTAGTCCCTTCCCGTGTCGTTATGGAATCTGTACTCTCTTCCCGTGTCTGTAGGGAGACTGTACTCTCTTCCCGTGTCTGTACGGAGTCTGTCCTCTCTTCCCGTGTCGTTAAGGAGTGTGTACTCTCTTCCCGTGTCTGTAAGGAGACTGTACGCTCTTCCCGTGTCTGTAAGGAGACCGTACTCCCTTCCCGTGTCGTTCTGGAGTCTGTACTCTCTTCCCGTGTCTGTAAGGAGACTGTACTGTCTTCCCTGTCTGTAAGGAGAGTGTACTCTCTTCCCGTGTCTGTACGGAGACTGTACACTCATCAAGAGTCTGTAAGGAGACTACTCTCTTCCCGTGTCTGTAAGGAGACTGTACTCTCTTCCCGTGTCTGTAAGGAGAATGTACCGTCTTCCCTTTCTGTAAGGTGATGGTATTCTCCCCCCATGACTGTAAGGAGACTGTACTCTCTTCCCGTGTCTGTAAGGAGTCTGTACTCTCTACCCGTGTCTGTAAGTAGACTGTACTCTCTTCCGTGTCTGTAAGGAGTCTGTACTCTCCCCCCATGACTGTAAGGAGTCTGTACTTTCTTCACGTTTATGAAATGAGACCGTACTCGCCCCCCATGACTGTAAGGAGACTACTCTCTTCCCGTGTCTGTGAGGAGAGTGTGCCATCTTCCGTAGTCTGTACTATATACAGTCTATACTCCCTTCCCGTGTCTGTAAGGAGACTGTACTCCCTTCCCGTGTCTGTAAGGAGACTGTAATCTCTTCCCGTGTCTGTACGGAGACTGTACTCTCATCAAGAGTCTGTAAGGAGACTACTCCCTTCCCGTGTCTGTAAGGAGAATGTACTCTCTTCCCGTGTCTGTAAGGAGACTGTACTCTCTTCCCGTGTCGTTATGGAATCTGTACTCTCATCCCGTGTCTGTAGGGAGACCGTACTCTCTTCCCGTGTCTGTAAGGAGACTGTACTCTCTTCCCGTGTCTGTAAGGAGAATGTACCGTCTTCCCTTTCTGTAAGGTGATGGTATTCTCCCCCCATGACTGTAAGGAGACTGTACTCTCTTCCCGTGTCTGTAAGGAGTCTGTACTCTCTACCCGTGTCTGTAAGTAGACTGTACTCGCTTCCGTGTCTGTAAGGAGTCTGTACTCTCCCCCCATGACTGTAAGGAGTCTGTACTTTCTTCACGTTTATGAAATGAGACCGTACTCGCCCCCCATGACTGTAAGGAGACTACTCTCTACCCGTGTCTGTGAGGAGAGTGTGCCATCTTCCGTAGTCTGTACTATATACAGTCTATACTCCCTTCCCGTGTCTGTAAGGAGACTGTACTCCCTTCCCGTGTCTGTAAGGAGACTGTAATCTCTTCCCGTGACTGTACGGTGACTGTACTCTCATCAAGAGTCTGTAAGGAGACTACTCCCTTCCCGTGTCTGTAAGGAGAATGTACTCTCTTCCCGTGTCTGTAAGGAGACTGTACTCTCTTCCCGTGTCGTTATGGAATCTGTACTCTCATCCCGTGTCTGTAGGGAGACCGTACTCTCTTCCCGTGTCTGTAAGGAGTCTGTCCTCTCTTCCCGTGTCGATAAGGAGTCTGTACTCTCTTCCCGTGTCTGTAAGGAGATTTTACTGTCTTCCCTGTCTGTCAGGAGACGGTATTCCCTCTCATGACTGTAAGGAGTCTGTACTCTCTTCCCGTGTCTGTAAGGAGTCCGTACTCTCTTCTCGTGTCTGTAAGGAGACTGTACTCTCTTCCCCTGTCTGTACGGAGAGTGTACTCTCACAAGAGTCTGTAAGGAGACTACTCTCTGCCCGTGTCTGTAAGGAGACTGTACCCTCTTCCCGTGCCTGGAAGGAGTCTGTAGTCCCTTCCCGTGTCGTTATGGAATCTGTACTCTCTTCCCGTGTCTGTAGGGAGACTGTACTCTCTTCCCGTGTCTGTAAGGAGTCTGTCCTCTCTTCCCGTGTCGTTAAGAAGTCTGTACTCTCTTCCCGTGTCTGTAAGGAGACTGTACGCTCTTCCCGTGTCTGTAAGGAGACCGTACACCCTTCCCGTGTCGTTCTGGAGTCTGTACTCGCTTCCGTGTCTGTCAGTAGACTGTAGTGTCTTCCCTGTCAGTAAGGAGAGTGTACTCTCTTCCCGTGTCTGTAAGGAGTCTGTCCTCTCTTCCCGTGTCGTTAAGGAGTGTGTACTCTCTTCCCGTGTCTGTAAGGTGATGGTATTCTCCCCCCATGACTGTAAGGAGACTGTACTCTCTTCCCGTGTCTGTAAGGAGTCTGTACTCTCTACCCGTGTCTGTAAGTAGACGGTACTCTCTTCCGTGTCTGTAAGGAGTCTGTACTCTCCCCCCATGACTGTAAGGAGTCTGTACTTTCTTCACGTTTATGAAATGAGACCGTACTGTCCTCCCATGAGTGTAAGGAGACTACTCTCTTCCCGTGTCTGTAAGGAGACTGTACTCTCGTCCCTTGTCCTTAAGGAGCCTGTACTCTCTTCCCGTGTCTGTAAGGAGACTGTACGCTCTTCCCGTCTCTGTAAGGAGACCGTACTCTCTTCCCGTGTCTGTAAGGAGTCTGTACTCTCTTCCCGTGTCTGTAAGGAGACTGTACTCTCTTCCCGTGTCTGTAAGGAGTCTGTACTCTCTTCACGTGTTTGTAAGGAGTCTGTACTCTCTGCCCGTGTCTGTAAGGAGACTGTACTCTCTTCCCGTGTCTGGAAGGAGTCTGTACTCTCTTCCCGTGTCTGTAACGAGACTGTACCCTCTTCCCGTGCCTGGAAGGAGTCTGTCGTCTCTTCCCGTGTCGTTAAGGAGTCTGTACTCTCTTCCCGTGTCTGTAAGGAGACTGTACGCTCTTCCCGTGTCTGTAAGGAGACCGTACTCCCTTCCCGTGTCGTTCTGGAGTCTGTACTCTCATCCCGTGTCTGTAAGGAGACGGTACTGTCTTCCCTGTCTGTAAGGAGAGTGTACTCTCTTCCCGTGTCTGTACGGAGACTGTACACTCATCAAGAGTCTGTAAGGAGACTACTCTCTTCCCGTGTCTGTAAGTAGACTGTACTCTCTTCCGTGTCTGTAAGGAGTCTGTACTCTCCCCCCATGACTGTAAGGAGTCTGTACTTTCTTCACGTTTATGAAATGAGACCGTACTCGCCCCCCATGACTGTAAGGAGACTGTACTCTCTTCCCGTGTCTGTAAGGAGTCTGTACTCTCTACCCGTGTCTGTAAGTAGACTGTACTCTCTTCCGTGTCTGTAAGGAGTCTGTACTCTCCCCCCATGACTGTAAGGAGTCTGTACTTTCTTCACGTTTATGAAATGAGACCGTACTCGTCCCCCATGACTGTAAGGAGACTACTCTCTTCCCGTGTCTGTGAGGAGAGTGTGCCATCTTCCGTAGTCTGTACTATATACAGTCTATACTCCCTTCCCGTGTCTGTAAGGAGACTGTACTCCCTTCCCGTGTCTGTAAGGAGACTGTAATCTCTTCCCGTGTCTGTACGGAGACTGTACTCTCATGAAGAGTCTGTAAGGAGACTACTCCCTTCCCGTGTCTGTAAGGAGAATGTACTCTCTTCCCGTGTCTGTAAGGAGACTGTACTCTCTTCCCGTGTCGTTATGGAATCTGTAGTCTCATCCCGTGTCTGTAGGGAGACCGTACTCTCTTCCCGTGTCTGTAAGGAGACTGTACTCTCTTCCCGTGTCTGTAAGGAGAATGTACCGTCTTCCCTTTCTGTAAGGTGATGGTATTCTCCCCCCATGACTGTAAGGAGACTGTACTCTCTTCCCGTGTCTGTAAGGAGTCTGTACTCTCTACCCGTGTCTGTAAGTAGACTGTACTCGCTTCCGTGTCTGTAAGGAGTCTGTACTCTCCCCCCATGACTGTAAGGAGTCTGTACTTTCTTCACGTTTATGAAATGAGACCGTACTCGCCCCCCATGACTGTAAGGAGACTACTCTCTTCCCGTGTCTGTGAGGAGAGTGTGCCATCTTCCGTAGTCTGTACTATATACAGTCTATACTCCCTTCCCGTGTCTGTAAGGAGACTGTACTCCCTTCCCGTGTCTGTAAGGAGACTGTAATCTCTTCCCGTGACTGTACGGAGACTGTACTCTCAGCAAGAGTCTGTAAGGAGACTACTCCCTTCCCGTGTCTGTAAGGAGAATGTACTCTCTTCCCGTGTCTGTAAGGAGACTGTACTCTCTTCCCGTGTCGTTATGGAATCTGTACTCTCATCCCGTGTCTGTAGGGAGACCGTACTCTCTTCCCGTGTCTGTAAGGAGTCTGTCCTCTCTTCCCGTGTCGATAAGGAGTCTGTACTCTCTTCCCGTGTCTGTAAGGAGATTGTACTGTCTTCCCTGTCTGTCAGGAGACGGTATTCCCCCTCATGACTGTAAGGAGTCTGTACTCTTTTCCCGTGTCTGTAAGGAGTCCGTACTCTCTTCTCGTGTCTGTAAGGAGACTGTACTCTCTTCCCCTGTCTGTACGGAGAGTGTACTCTCACAAGAGTCTGTAAGGAGACTACTCTCTGCCCGTGTCTGTAAGGAGACTGTACTCTCTTCCCGTGTCTGTAAGGAGTCTGTACTCACTTCCCGTGTCTGTAAGGAGACTGTACCCTCTTCCCGTGCCTGGAAGGAGTCTGTAGACCCTTCCCGTGTCGTTATGGAATCTGTACTCTCTTCCCGTGTCTGTAGGGAGACTGTACTCTCTTCCCGTGTCTGTAAGGAGTCTGTCCTCTCTTCCCGTGTCGTTAAGAAGTCTGTACTCTCTTCCCGTGTCTGTAAGGAGACTGTACGCTCTTCCCGTGTCTGTAAGGAGACCGTACACCCTTCCCGTGTCGTTCTGGAGTCTGTACTCGCTTCCGTGTCTGTCAGGAGACTGTAGTGTCTTCCCTGTCAGTAAGGAGAGTGTACTCTCTTCCCGTGTCTGTAAGGAGTCTGTCCTCTCTTCCCGTGTTGTTAAGGAGTGTGTACTCTCTTCCCGTGTCTGTAAGGTGATGGTATTCTCCCCCCATGACTGTAAGGAGACTGTACTCTCTTCCCGTGTCTGTAAGGAGTCTGTACTCTCTACCCGTGTCTGTAAGTAGACGGTACTCTCTTCCGTGTCTGTAAGGAGTCTGTACTCTCCCCCCATGACTGTAAGGAGTCTGTACTTTCTTCACGTTTATGAAATGAGACCGTACTGTCCTCCCATGAGTGTAAGGAGACTACTCTCTTCCCGTGTCTGTAAGGAGACTGTACTCTCGTCCCTTGTCCTTAAGGAGCCTGTACTCTCTTCCCGTGTCTGTAAGGAGACTGTACGCTCTTCCCGTCTCTGTAAGGAGACCGTACTCTCTTCCCGTGTCTGTAAGGAGTCTGTACTCTCTTCCCGTGTCTGTAAGGAGACTGTACTCTCTTCCCGTGTCTGTAAGGAGTCTGTACTCTCTTCACGTGTTTGTAAGGAGTCTGTACTCTCTGCCCGTGTCTGTAAGGAGACTGTACTCTCTTCCCGTGTCTGTAAGGAGACTGTACGCTCTTCCCGTGTCTGTAAGGAGACCGTACTCCCTTCCCGTGTCGTTCTGCAGTCTGTACTCTCATCCCGTGTCTGTAAGGAGACTGTACTGTCTTCCCAATCTGTAAGGAGAGTGTACTCTCTTCCCGTTTCTGTACGGAGACTGTACACTCATCAAGAGTCTGTAAGGAGACTACTCTCTTCCCGTGTATGTAAGGAGACTGTACGCTCTTCCCGTGTCTGTAAGGAGACCGTACTCCCTTCCCGTGTCGTTCTGGAGTCTGTACTCTCTTCCGTGTCTGTCAGGAGACTGTAGTGTCTTCCCTGTCTGTAAGGAGAGTGTACTCTCTTCCCGTGTCTGTAAGGAGTCTGTCCTCTCTTCCCGTGTCGTTAAGGAGTGTGTACTCTCTTCCCGTGTCTGTAAGGTGATGGTATTCTCCCCCCATGACTGTAAGGAGACTGTACTCTCTTCCCGTGTCTGTAAGGAGTCTGTACTCTCTACCCGTGTCTGTAAGTAGACGGTACTCTCTTCCGTGTCTGTAAGGAGTCTGTACTCTCCCCCCATGACTGTAAGGAGTCTGTACTTTCTTCACGTTTATGAAATGAGACCGTACTGTCCTCCCATGACTGTAAGGAGACTACTCTCTTCCCGTGTCTGTAAGGAGACTGTACTCTCGTCCCTTGTCCTTAAGGAGCCTGTACTCTCTTCCCGTGTCTGTAAGGAGACTGTACGCTCTTCCCGTCTCTGTAAGGAGACCGTACTCTCTTCCCGTGTCTGTAAGGAGTCTGTACTCTCTTCCCGTGTCTGTAAGGAGACTGTACTCTCTTCCCGTGTCTGTAAGGAGTCTGTACTCTCTTCACGTGTTTGTAAGGAGTCTGTACTCTCTGCCCGTGTCTGTAAGGAGACTGTACTCTCTTCCCGTGTCTGTAAGGAGTCTGTACTCTCCCCCCATGTCTGGAAGGAGTCTGTACTCTCTTCCCGTGTCTGTAACGAGACTGTACCCTCTTCCCGTGCCTGGAAGGAGTCTGTCGTCTCTTCCCGTGACGTTAAGGAGTCTGTACTCTCTTCCCGTGTCTGTAAGGAGACTGTACGCTCTTCCCGTGTCTGTAAGGAGACCGTACTCCCTTCCCGTGTCGTTCTGGAGTCTGTACTCTCTTCCCGTGTCTGTAAGGAGACTGTACTGTCTTCCCTGTCTGTAAGGAGAGTGTACTCTCTTCCCGTGTCTGTACGGAGACTGTACACTCATCAAGAGTCTGTAAGGAGACTACTCTCTTCCCGTGTATGTAAGGAGACTGTACGCTCTTCCCGTGTCTGTAAGGAGACCGTACTCCCTTCCCGTGTCGTTCTGTAGTCTCTTCCCGTGTCTGTAAGGAGAATGTACCGTCTTCCCTTTCTGTAAGGTGATGGTATTCTCCCCCCGTGACTGTAAGGATTCTGTACTCTCTTCCCGTGTCTGTAAGGAGTCTGTACTCTCTACCCGTGTCTGTAAGTAGACTGTACTCACTTCCGTGTCTGTAAGGAGTCTGTACTCTCCCCCCATGACTGTAAGGAGTCTGTACTTTCTTCACGTTTATGAAATGAGACCGTACTCTCCCCCCATGACTGTAAGGAGACTACTGTCTTCCCGTGTCTGTGAGGAGAGTGTGCCATCTTCCGTAGTCTGTACTATATACAGTCTATACTCCCTTCCCGTGTCTGTAAGGAGACTGTACTCTCTTCCCGTGTCTGTAATGAGACTGTAATCTCTTCCCGTGTCTGTACGGAGACTGTACTCTCATCAAGAGTCTGTAAGGAGACTACTCCCTTCCGGTGTCTGTAAGGAGAATGTACTCTCTTCCCGTGTCTGTAAGGAGACTGTACTCTCTTCCCGTATCGTTATGGAATCTGTACTCTCATCCCGTGTCTGTAGGGAGACTGTACTCTCTTCCCGTGTCTGTAAGGAGTCTGTCCTCTCTTCCCGTGTCGATAAGGAGTCTGTACTCTCTTCCCGTGTCTGTAAGGAGACTGTACGCTCTTCCCGTGTCGTTCTGGAGTCTGTACTCTCTTGCCGTGTCTGTAAGGAGTCTGTACTCTCTTCCCGTGTCTGTAAGGAGTCTGTACTCTCTTCCCGTGTCTGTAAGGAGTCCGTACTCTCTTCTCGTGTCTGTAAGGAGACTGTACTCTCTTCCCCTGTCTATACGGAGAGTGTACTCTCACCAAGAGTCTGTAAGGAGACTGCTCTCTTCCCGTGTCTGTAAGGAGACTGTACTGTCTTCCCGTGTCTGTAGGGAGACTACTCCCTTCCCGTGACTGGAAGGAGAGTGTACTCACTTCCCGTGTCTGTAAGGAGACTGTACTCTCTTCCCGTGTCTGTAAGTAGTCTGTACTCTCCCCCCATGTCTGGAAGGAGTCTGTACTCTCTTCCCGTGTCTGTAAGGGGACTGTACCCTCTTCCCGTGCCTGGAAGGAGTCTGTAGTCCCTTCCCGTGTCTGTAAGGAGACGACTCCCTTCCCGAGTCTGTAAGGAGACTGTACTCTCTTCCCGTGTCTGTAAGGAGAGTGTACTCTCTTCCCGTGTCTGTACGGAGACTGCACTCTCATCAAGAGTCTGTAAGGAGACTACTCTCTTCCCGTGTCTGTAAGGAGACTGTACTCTCGTCCCGTGTCCTTAAGAAGCCTGTACTCTCTTCCAGTGTCTGTAAGGAGACTGTACGCTCTTCCCGTGTCTGTAAGGAGACCGTACTCTCTTCCCGTGTCTGTAAGGAGTCTGTACTCTCTTCCCGTGTCTGTAAGGAGTCTGTACTGTCTTCCCGTGTCTGTAAGGAGTCGGTGCTCTCACCCCATGACTGTAAGTAGACTGTAGTCTCTTCCCGTGTCTGTAAGGAGACGACTCTGTTCCCGTGCCTGTAAGGAGTCTGTACTCTCTTCCCGTGTGTGTAAGGTGTCTGTGCTCTCTTCCCGTCTCTGTAAGGAGACTACACTCTTCCCGTGTCTGTAAGGAGAATGTACTCTCTTCCCGTGTCGTGATGGAGTCTGAACACTCTTCCCGTGTTTTTAGTGAGACTGTAGAATCTTCCCGTGTCTGAAAGGAGACTGTACCCTCCCCCCATGAGTGTAAGGAGACTGTACACTCTTCCCGTGACTATAAGGAGACTACTCTCTTCCCGTGCCTGTAAGGAGTCTGTACTCTCCCCCCATGTCTGGAAGGAGTCTGTACTCTCTTCCCGTGTCTGTAACGAGACTGTACCCTCTTCCCGTGCCTGGAAGGAGTCTGTAGTCCCTTCCCGTGTCGTTATGGAATCTGTACTCTCTTCCCGTGTCTGTAGGGAGACTGTACTCTCTTCCCGTGTCTGTACGGAGTCTGTCCTCTCTTCCCGTGTCGTTAAGGAGTGTGTACTCTCTTCCCGTGTCTGTAAGGAGACTGTACGCTCTTCCCGTGTCTGTAAGGAGACCGTACTCCCTTCCCGTGTCGTTCTGGAGTCTGTACTCTCTTCCCGTGTCTGTAAGGAGACTGTACTGTCTTCCCTGTCTGTAAGGAGAGTGTACTCTCTTCCCGTGTCTGTACGGAGACTGTACACTCATCAAGAGTCTGTAAGGAGACTACTCTCTTCCCGTGTCTGTAAGGAGACTGTACTCTCTTCCCGTGTCTGTAAGGAGAATGTACCGTCTTCCCTTTCTGTAAGGTGATGGTATTCTCCCCCCATGACTGTAAGGAGACTGTACTCTCTTCCCGTGTCTGTAAGGAGTCTGTACTCTCTACCCGTGTCTGTAAGTAGACTGTACTCTCTTCCGTGTCTGTAAGGAGTCTGTACTCTCCCCCCATGACTGTAAGGAGTCTGTACTTTCTTCACGTTTATGAAATGAGACCGTACTCGCCCCCCATGACTGTAAGGAGACTACTCTCTTCCCGTGTCTGTGAGGAGAGTGTGCCATCTTCCGTAGTCTGTACTATATACAGTCTATACTCCCTTCCCGTGTCTGTAAGGAGACTGTACTCCCTTCCCGTGTCTGTAAGGAGACTGTAATCTCTTCCCGTGTCTGTACGGAGACTGTACTCTCATCAAGAGTCTGTAAGGAGACTACTCCCTTCCCGTGTCTGTAAGGAGAATGTACTCTCTTCCCGTGTCGTTATGGAATCTGTACTCTCATCCCGTGTCTGTAGGGAGACCGTACTCTCTTCCCGTGTCTGTAAGGAGTCTGTCCTCTCTTCCCGTGTCGATAAGGAGTCTGTACTCTCTTCCCGTGTCTGTAAGGAGATTGTACTGTCTTCCCTGTCTGTCAGGAGACGGTATTCCCCCTCATGACTGTAAGGAGTCTGTACTCTCTTCCCGTGTCTGTAAGGAGTCCGTACTCTCTTCTCGTGTCTGTAAGGAGACTGTACTCTCTTCCCCTGTCTGTACGGAGAGTGTACTCTCACCAAGAGTCTGTAAGGAGACTACTCTCTGCCCGTGTCTGTAAGGAGACTGTACTGTCTTCCCGTGTCTGTAGGGAGACTACTCCCTTCCCGTGTCTGGAAGGAGAGTTTACTCACTTCCCGTGTCTGTAAGGAGACTGTACTCTCGTCCCGTGTCCTTAAGAAGCCTGTACTCTCTTCCAGTGTCTGTAAGGAGACTGTACGCTCTTCCCGTGTCTGTAAGGAGACCGTACTCTCTTCCCGTGTCTGTAAGGAGTCTGTACTCTCTTCCCGTGTCTGTAAGGAGTCTGTACTGTCTTCCCGTGTCTGTAAGGAGTCGGTGCTCTCACCCCATGACTGTAAGTAGACTGTAGTCTCTTCCCGTGTCTGTAAGGAGACGACTCTGTTCCCGTGCCTGTAAGGAGTCTGTACTCTCTTCCCGTGTGTGTAAGGTGTCTGTGCTCTCTTCCCGTCTCTGTAAGGAGACTACACTCTTCCCGTGTCTGTAAGGAGAATGTACTCTCTTCCCGTGTCGTGATGGAGTCTGAACTCTCTTCCCGTGTTTTTAGTGAGACTGTAGAATCTTCCCGTGTCTGAAAGGAGACTGTACCCTCCCCCCATGAGTGTAAGGAGACTGTACACTCTTCCCGTGACTATAAGGAGACTACTCTCTTCCCGTGCCTGTAAGGAGTCTGTACTCTCCCCCCATGTCTGGAAGGAGTCTGTACTCTCTTCCCGTGTCTGTAACGAGACTGTACCCTCTTCCCGTGCCTGGAAGGAGTCTGTAGTCCCTTCCCGTGTCGTTATGGAATCTGTACTCTCTTCCCGTGTCTGTAGGGAGACTGTACTCTCTTCCCGTGTCTGTACGGAGTCTGTCCTCTCTTCCCGTGTCGTTAAGGAGTGTGTACTCTCTTCCCGTGTCTGTAAGGAGACTGTACGCTCTTCCCGTGTCTGTAAGGAGACCGTACTCCCTTCCCGTGTCGTTCTGGAGTCTGTACTCTCTTCCCGTGTCTGTAAGGAGACTGTACTGTCTTCCCTGTCTGTAAGGAGAGTGTACTCTCTTCCCGTGTCTGTACGGAGACTGTACACTCATCAAGAGTCTGTAAGGAGACTACTCTCTTCCCGTGTCTGTAAGGAGACTGTACTCTCTTCCCGTGTCTGTAAGGAGAATGTACCGTCTTCCCTTTCTGTAAGGTGATGGTATTCTCCCCCCATGACTGTAAGGAGACTGTACTCTCTTCCCGTGTCTGTAAGGAGTCTGTACTCTCTACCCGTGTCTGTAAGTAGACTGTACTCTCTTCCGTGTCTGTAAGGAGTCTGTACTCTCCCCCCATGACTGTAAGGAGTCTGTACTTTCTTCACGTTTATGAAATGAGACCGTACTCGCCCCCCATGACTGTAAGGAGACTACTCTCTTCCCGTGTCTGTGAGGAGAGTGTGCCATCTTCCGTAGTCTGTACTATATACAGTCTATACTCCCTTCCCGTGTCTGTAAGGAGACTGTACTCCCTTCCCGTGTCTGTAAGGAGACTGTAATCTCTTCCCGTGTCTGTACGGAGACTGTACTCTCATCAAGAGTCTGTAAGGAGACTACTCCCTTCCCGTGTCTGTAAGGAGAATGTACTCTCTTCCCGTGTCGTTATGGAATCTGTACTCTCATCCCGTGTCTGTAGGGAGACCGTACTCTCTTCCCGTGTCTGTAAGGAGTCTGTCCTCTCTTCCCGTGTCGATAAGGAGTCTGTACTCTCTTCCCGTGTCTGTAAGGAGATTGTACTGTCTTCCCTGTCTGTCAGGAGACGGTATTCCCCCTCATGACTGTAAGGAGTCTGTACTCTCTTCCCGTGTCTGTAAGGAGTCCGTACTCTCTTCTCGTGTCTGTAAGGAGACTGTACTCTCTTCCCCTGTCTGTACGGAGAGTGTACTCTCACCAAGAGTCTGTAAGGAGACTACTCTCTGCCCGTGTCTGTAAGGAGACTGTACTGTCTTCCCGTGTCTGTAGGGAGACTACTCCCTTCCCGTGTCTGGAAGGAGAGTGTACTCACTTCCCGTGTCTGTAAGGAGACTGTACTCTCTTCCCGTGTCTGTAAGGAGACTGTACCCTCTTCCCGTGCCTGGAAGGAGTCTGTAGTCCCTTCCCGTGTCTGTAAGGAGTCTGTACTCTCTTCCCGTGTCGGTAAGGAGACTGTACTGTCTTCCCTGTCTGTAATGAGACGGTATTCTCCCCCCATGACTGTAAGGAGTCTGTACTCTCTTCCCGTGTCTGTAAGGAGACGACTCCCTTCCCGTGTCTGTAAGGAGACTGTACTCTCTTCCCGTGTCTGTACGGAGACTGTACTCTCATCAAGAGTCTGTAAGGAGTCTACTCTCTTCCCGTGTCTCTAAGGAGACTGTACTCTCGTCCCGTGTCCTTAAGGAGCCTGTACTCTCTTCCCGTGTCTGTAAGGAGACTGTACGCTCTTCCCGTGTCTGTAAGGAGACCGTACTCTCTTCCCGTGTCTGTAATGAGTCTGTACTCTCTTCCCGTGTCTATAAGGAGACTGTACTCTCTTCCCGTGTCTGTAAGGAGTCTGTACTCTCTTCACGTGTTTGTAAGGAGTCTGTACTCTCTGCCCGTGTCTGTAAGGAGACTGTACCCTCTTCCCGTGCCTGGAAGGAGTCTGTAGTCCCTTCCCGTGTCGTTATGGAATCTGTACTCTCTTCCCGTGTCTGTAGGGAGACTGTACTCTCTTCCCGTGTCTGTACGGAGTCTGTCCTCTCTTCCCGTGTCGTTAAGGAGTGTGTACTCTCTTCCCGTGTCTGTAAGGAGACTGTACGCTCTTCCCGTGTCTGTAAGGAGAGCGTACTCCCTTCCCGTGTCGTTCTGGAGTCTGTACTCTCTTCCCGTGTCTGTAAGGAGACTGTACTGTCTTCCCTGTCTGTAAGGAGAGTGTACTCTCTTCCCGTGTCTGTACGGAGACTGTACACTCATCAAGAGTCTGTAAGGAGACTACTCTCTTCCCGTGTCTGTAAGGAGACTGTACTCTCTTCCCGTGTCTGTAAGGAGAATGTACCGTCTTCCCTTTCTGTAAGGTGATGGTATTCTCCCCCCATGACTGTAAGGAGACTGTACTCTCTTCCCGTGTCTGTAAGGAGTCTGTACTCTCTACCCGTGTCTGTAAGTAGACTGTACTCTCTTCCGTGTCTGTAAGGAGTCTGTACTCTCCCCCCATGACTGTAAGGAGTCTGTACGTTCTTCACGTTTATGAAATGAGACCGTACTCGCCCCCCATGACTGTAAGGAGACTACTCTCTTCCCGTGTCTGTGAGGAGAGTGTGCCATCTTCCGTAGTCTGTACTATATACAGTCTATACTCCCTTCCCGTGTCTGTAAGGAGACTGTACTCCCTTCCCGTGTCTGTAAGGAGACTGTAATCTCTTCCCGTGTCTGTACGGAGACTGTACTCTCATCAAGAGTCTGTAAGGAGACTACTCCCTTCCCGTGTCTGTAAGGAGACCGTACTCCCTTCCCGTGTCGTTCTGTACTCTCTTCCGTGTCTGTCAGGAGACTGTAGTGTCTTCCCTGTCTGTAAGGAGAGTGTACTCTCTTCCCGTGTCTGTAAGGAGTCTGTCCTCTCTTCCCGTGTCGTTAAGGAGTGTGTACTCTCTTCCCGTGTCTGTAAGGTGATGGTATTCTCCCCCCATGACTGTAAGGAGACTGTACTCTCTTCCCGTGTCTGTAAGGAGTCTGTACTCCCTACCCGTGTCTGTAAGTAGACGGTACTCTCTTCCGTGTCTGTAAGGAGTCTGTACTCTCCCCCCATGACTGTAAGGAGTCTGTACTTTCTTCACGTTTATGAAATGAGACCGTACTGTCCTCCCATGACTGTAAGGAGACTACTCTCTTCCCGTGTCTGTAAGGAGACTGTACTCTCGTCCCTTGTCCTTAAGGAGCCTGTACTCTCTTCCCGTGTCTGTAAGGAGACTGTACGCTCTTCCCGTCTCTGTAAGGAGACCGTACTCTCTTCCCGTGTCTGTAAGGAGTCTGTTCTCTCTTCCCGTGTCTGTAAGGAGACTGTACTCTCTTCCCGTGTCTGTAAGGAGTCTGTACTCTCTTCACGTGTTTGTAAGGAGTCTGTACTCTCTGCCCGTGTCTGTAAGGAGACTGTACTCTCTTCCCGTGTCTGTAAGGAGTCTGTACTCTCCCCCCATGTCTGGAAGGAGTCTGTACTCTCTTCCCGTGTCTGTAACGAGACTGTACCCTCTTCCCGTGCCTGGAAGGAGTCTGTCGTCTCTTCACGTGTCGTTAAGGAGTCTGTACTCTCTTCCCGTGTCTGTAAGGAGACTGTACTCTCTTCCCGTGTCTGTAAGGAGTCTGTACTCTCTTCACGTGTTTGTAAGGAGTCTGTACTCTCTGCCCGTGTCTGTAAGGAGACTGTACTCTCTTCCCATGTCTGTAAGGAGTCTGTACTCTCCCCCCATGTCTGGAAGGAGTCTGTACTCTCTTCCCGTGTCTGTAACGAGACTGTACTCTCTTCCCGTGCCTGGAAGGAGTCTGTCGTCTCTTCCCGTGTCGTTAAGGAGTCTGTACTCTCTTCCCGTGTCTGTAAGGAGACTGTACGCTCTTCCCGTGTCTGTAAGGAGACCGTACTCCCTTCCCGTGTCGTTCTGGAGTCTGTACTCTCTTCCCGTGTCTGTAAGGAGACTGTACTGTCTTCCCTGTCTGTAAGGAGAGTGTACTCTCTTCCCGTGTCTGTACGGAGACTGTACACTCATCAAGAGTCTGTAAGGAGACTACTCTCTTCCCGTGTATGTAAGGAGACTGTACGCTCTTCCCGTGTCTGTAAGGAGACCGTACTCCCTTCCCGTGTGGTTCTGTACTCTCTTCCGTGTCTGTCAGGAGACTGTAGTGTCTTCCCTGTCTGTAAGGAGAGTGTACTCTCTTCCCGTGTCTGTAAGGAGTCTGTCCTGTCTTCCCGTGTCGTTAAGGAGTGTGTACTCTCTTCCCGTGTCTGTAAGGTGATGGTATTCTCCCCCCATGACTGTAAGGAGACTGTACTCTCTTCCCGTGTTTGTAAGGAGTCTGTACTCTCTACCCGTGTCTGTAAGTAGACTGTACTCTCTTCCGTGTCTGTAAGGAGTCTGTACTCTCCCCCCATGACTGTAAGGAGTCTGTACTTTCTTCACGTTTATGAAATGAGACCGTACTGTCCTCCCATGACTGTAAGGAGACTACTCTCTTCCCGTGTCTGTAAGGAGTCTGTACTCTCGTCCCTTGTCCTTAAGGAGACTGTACTCTCTTCCCGTGTCTGTAAGGAGACTGTACGCTCTTCCCGTCTCTGTAAGGAGACCGTACTCTCTTCCCGTGTCTGTAAGGAGTCTGTACTCTCTTCCCGTGTCTGTAAGGAGACTGTACTCTCTTCCCGTGTCTGTAAGGAGTCTGTACTCTCTTCACGTGTTTGTAAGGAGTCTGTACTCTCTGCCCGTGTCTGTAAGGAGACTGTACTCTCTTCCCGTGTCTGTAAGGAGTCTGTACTCTCCCCCCATGTCTGGAAGGAGTCTGTACTCTCTTCCCGTGTCTGTAACGAGACTGTACCCTCTTCCCGTTCCTGGAAGGAGTCTGTCGTCTCTTCCCGTGTCGTTAAGGAGTCTGTACTCTCTTCCCGTGTCTGTAAGGAGACTGTACGCTCTTCCCGTGTCTGTAAGGAGACCGTACTCCCTTCCCGTGTCGTTCTGGAGTCTGTACTCTCTTCCCGTGTCTGTAAGGAGACTGTACTGTCTTCCCTGTCTGTAAGGAGAGTGTACTCTCTTCCCGTGTCTGTACGGAGACTGTACACTCATCAAGAGTCTGTAAGGAGACTACTCTCTTCCCGTGTATGTAAGGAGACTGTACGCTCTTCCCGTGTCTGTAAGGAGACCGTACTCCCTTCCCGTGTCGTTCTGTACTCTCTTCCCGTGTCTGTAAGGAGAATGTACCGTCTTCCCTTTCTGTAAGGTGATGGTATTCTCCCCCCGTGACTGTAAGGAGACTGTACTCTCTTCCCGTGTCTGTAAGGAGTCTGTACTCTCTACCCGTGTCTGTAAGTAGACTGTACTCACTTCCGTGTCTGTAAGGAGACCGTACTCCCTTCCCGTGTCGTTCTGTACTCTCTTCCGTGTCTGTCAGGAGACTGTAGTGTCTTCCCTGTCTGTAAGGAGAGTGTACTCTCTTCCCGTGTCTGTAAGGAGTCTGTCCTCTCTTCCCGTGTCGTTAAGGAGTGTGTACTCTCTTCCCGTGTCTGTAAGGTGATGGTATTCTCCCCCCATGACTGTAAGGAGACTGTACTCTCTTCCCGTGTCTGTAAGGAGTCTGTACTCTCTACCCGTGTCTGTAAGTAGACTGTACTCTCTTCCGTGTCTGTAAGGAGTCTGTACTCTCCCCCCATGACTGTAAGGAGTCTGTACTTTCTTCACGTTTATGAAATGAGACCGTACTGTCCTCCCATGACTGTAAGGAGACTACTCTCTTCCCGTGTCTGTAAGGAGACTGTACTCTCGTCCCTTGTCCTTAAGGAGCCTGTACTCTCTTCCCGTGTCTGTAAGGAGACTGTACGCTCTTCCCGTCTCTGTAAGGAGACCGTACTCTCTTCCCGTGTCTGTAAGGAGTCTGTACTCTCTTCCCGTGTCTGTAAGGAGACTGTACTCTCTTCCCGTGTCTGTAAGGAGTCTGTACTCTCTTCACGTGTTTGTAAGGAGTCTGTACTCTCTGCCCGTGTCTGTAAGGAGACTGTACTCTCTTCCCGTGTCTGTAAGGAGTCTGTACTCTCCCCCCATGTCTGGAAGGAGTCTGTACTCTCTTCCCGTGTCTGTAACGAGACTGTACCCTCTTCCCGTGCCTGGAAGGAGTCTGTCGTCTCTTCCCGTGTCGTTAAGGAGTCTGTACTCTCTTCCCGTGTCTGTAAGGAGACTGTACGCTCTTCCCGTGTCTGTAAGGAGACCGTACTCCCTTCCCGTGTCGTTCTGGAGTCTGTACTCTCTTCCCGTGTCTGTAAGGAGACTGTACTGTCTTCCCTGTCTGTAAGGAGAGTGTACTCTCTTCCCGTGTCTGTACGGAGACTGTACACTCATCAAGAGTCTGTAAGGAGACTACTCTCTTCCCGTGTCTGTAAGGAGACTGTACTCTCTTCCCGTGTCTGTAAGGAGAATGTACCGTCTTCCCTTTCTGTAAGGTGATGGTATTCTCCCCCCATGACTGTAAGGAGACTGTACTCTCTTCCCGTGTCTGTAAGGAGTCTGTACTCTCTACCCGTGTCTGTAAGTAGACTGTACTCTCTTCCGTGTCTGTAAGGAGTCTGTACTCTCCCCCCATGACTGTAAGGAGTCTGTACTTTCTTCACGTTTATGAAATGAGACCGTACTCGCCCCCCATGACTGTAAGGAGACTACTCTCTTCCCGTGTCTGTGAGGAGAGTGTGCCATCTTCCGTAGTCTGTACTATATACAGTCTATACTCCCTTCCCGTGTCTGTAAGGAGACTACTCTCTTCCCGTGTATGTAAGGAGACTGTACGCTCTTCCCGTGTCTGTAAGGAGACCGTACTCCCTTCCCGTGTCGTTCTGTACTCTCTTCCCGTGTCTGTAAGGAGAATGTACCGTCTTCCCTTTCTGTAAGGTGATGGTATTCTCCCCCCGTGACTGTAAGGAGACTGTACTCTCTTCCCGTGTCTGTAAGGAGTCTGTACTCTCTACCCGTGTCTGTAAGTAGACTGTACTCACTTCCGTGTCTGTAAGGAGTCTGTACTCTCCCCCCATGACTGTAAGGAGTCTGTACTTTCTTCACGTTTATGAAATGAGACCGTACTCTCCCCCCATGACTGTAAGGAGACTACTGTCTTCCCGTGTCTGTGAGGAGAGTGTGCCATCTTCCGTAGTCTGTACTATATACAGTCTATACTCCCTTCCCGTGTCTGTAAGGAGACTGTACTCTCTTCCCGTGTCTGTAAGGAGACTGTAATCTCTTCCCGTGTCTGTACGGAGACTGTACTCTCATCAAGAGTCTGTAAGGAGACTACTCCCTTCCCGTGTCTGTAAGGAGAATGTACTCTCTTCCCGTGTCTGTAAGGAGACTGTACTCTCTTCCCGTGTCGTTATGGAATCTGTACTCTCATCCCGTGTCTGTAGGGAGACTGTACTCTCTTCCCGTGTCTGTAAGGAGTCTGTCCTCTCTTCCCGTGTCGATAAGGAGTCTGTACTCTCTTCCCGTGTCTGTAAGGAGACTGTACGCTCTTCCCGTGTCGTTCTGGAGTCTGTACTCTCTTCCCGTGTCTGTAAGGAGACTGTACTGTCTTCCCTGTCTGTCAGGAGACGGTATTCCCCCTCATGACTGTAAGGAGTCTGTACTCTCTTCCCGTGTCTGTAAGGAGTCCGTACTCTCTTCTCGTGTCTGTAAGGAGACTGTACTCTCTTCCCCTGTCTGTACGGAGAGTGTACTCTCACAAGAGTCTGTAAGGAGACTACTCTCTGCCCGTATCTGTGAGGAGACTGTACTCTCTTCCCGTGTCTGTAAGGAGTCTGTACTCACTTCCCGTGTCTGTAAGGAGACTGTACCCTCTTCCCGTGCCTGGAAGGAGTCTGTAGTCCCTTCCCGTGTCGTTATGGAATCTGTACTCTCTTCCCGTGTCTGTAGGGAGACTGTACTCTCTTCCCGTGTCTGTAAGGAGTCTGTGCTCTCTTCCCGTGTCGTTAAGAAGTCTGTACTCTCTTCCCGTGTCTGTAAGGAGACTGTACGCTCTTCCCGTGTCTGTAAGGAGACCGTACACCCTTCCCGTGTCGTTCTGGAGTCTGTACTCTCTTCCGTGTCTGTCAGGAGACTGTAGTGTCTTCCCTGTCTGTAAGGAGAGTGTCCTCTCTTCCCGTGTCTGTAAGGAGTCTGTCCTCTCTTCCCGTGTCGTTAAGGAGTGTGTACTCTCTTCCCGTGTCTGTAAGGTGATGGTATTCTCCCCACATGACTGTAAGGAGACTGTACTCTCTTCCCGTGTCTGTAAGGAGTCTGTACTCTCTACCCGTGTCTGTAGGTAGACGGTACTCTCTTCCGTGTCTGTAAGGAGTCTGTACTCTCCCCCCATGACTGTAAGGAGTCTGTACTTTCTTCACGTTTATGAAATGAGACCGTACTGTCCTCCCATGACTGTAAGGAGACTACTCTCTTCCCGTGTCTGTAAGGAGACTGTACTCTCGTCCCTTGTCCTTAAGGAGCCTGTACTCTCTTCCCGTGTCTGTAAGGAGACTGTACGCTCTTCCCGTCTCTGTAAGGAGACCGTACTCTTTTCCCGTGTCTGTAAGGAGTCTGTACTCGCTTCCCGTGTCTGTAAGGAGACTGTACTCTCTTCCCGTGTCTGTAAGGAGTCTGTACTCTCTTCACGTGTTTGTAAGGAGTCTGTACTCTCTGCCCGTGTCTGTAAGGAGACTGTACTCTCTTCCCGTGTCTGTAAGGAGTCTGTACTCTCCCCCCATGTCTGGAAGGAGTCTGTACTCTCTTCCCGTGTCTGTAACGAGACTGTACCCTCTTCCCGTGCCTGGAAGGAGTCTGTCGTCTCTTCCCGTGTCGTTAAGGAGTCTGTACTCTCTTCCCGTGTCTGTAAGGAGACTGTACGCTCTTCCCGTGTCTGTAAGGAGACCGTACTCCCTTCCCGTGTCGTTCTGGAGTCTGTACTCTCTTCCCGTGTCTGTAAGGAGACTGTACTGTCTTCCCTGTCTGTAAGGAGAGTGTACTCTCTTCCCGTGTCTGTACGGAGACTGTACACTCATCAAGAGTCTGTAAGGAGACTACTCTCTTCCCGTGTATGTAAGGAGACTGTACGCTCTTCCCGTGTCTGTAAGGAGACCGTACTCCCTTCCCGTGTCGTTCTGTACTCTCTTCCCGTGTCTGTAAGGAGACCGTACTCCCTTCCCGTGTCGTTCTGTACTCTCTTCCCGTGTCTGTAAGGAGAATGTACCGTCTTCCCTTTCTGTAAGGTGATGGTATTCTCCCCCCGTGACTGTAAGGAGACTGTACTCTCTTCCCGTGTCTGTAAGGAGTCTGTACTCTCTACCCGTGTCTGTAAGTAGACTGTACTCACTTCCGTGTCTGTAAGGAGTCTGTACTCTCCCCCCATGACTGTAAGGAGTCTGTACTTTCTTCACGTTTATGAAATGAGACCGTACTCTCCCCCCATGACTGTAAGGAGACTACTGTCTTCCCGTGTCTGTGAGGAGAGTGTGCCATCTTCCGTAGTCTGTACTATATACAGTCTATACTCCCTTCCCGTGTCTGTAAGGAGACTGTACTCTCTTCCCGTGTCTGTAAGGAGACTGTAATCTCTTCCCGTGTCTGTACGGAGACGGTACTCTCATCAAGAGTCTGTAAGGAGACTACTCCCTTCCCGTGTCTGTAAGGAGAATGTACTCTCTTCCCGTGTCTGTAAGGAGACTGTACTCTCTTCCCGTGTCGTTATGGAATCTGTACTCTCATCCCGTGTCTGTAGGGAGACTGTACTCTCTTCCCGTGTCTGTAAGGAGTCTGTCCTCTCTTCCCGTGTCGATAAGGAGTCTGTACTCTCTTCCCGTGTCTGTAAGGAGACTGTACGCTCTTCCCGTGTCGTTCTGGAGTCTGTACTCTCTTCCCGTGTCTGTAAGGAGACTGTACTGTCTTCCCTGTCTGTAAGGAGACGGTATTCTCCCCCCATGACTGTAAGGAGTCTGTACTCTCTTCCCGTGTCTGTAAGGAGACGACTCCCTTCCCGAGTCTGTAAGGAGACTGTACTCTCTTCCCGTGTCTGTAAGGAGAGTGTACTCTCTTCCCGTGTCTGTACGGAGACTGCACTCTCATCAAGAGTCTGTAAGGAGTCTACTCTCTTCCCGTGTCTGTAAGGAGACTGTACTCTCGTCCCGTGTCCTTAAGAAGCCTGTACTCTCTTCCAGTGTCTGTAAGGAGACTGTACGCTCTTCCCGTGTCTGTAAGGAGACCGTACTCTCTTCCCGTGTCTGTAAGGAGTCTGTACTCTCTTCCCGTGTCTGTAAGGAGTCTGTACTGTCTTCCCGTGTCTGGAAGGAGTCGGTGCTCTCACCCCATGACTGTAAGGAGACTGTAGTCTCTTCCCGTGTCTGTAAGGAGACGACTCTGTTCCCGTGCCTGTAAGGAGTCTGTACTCTCTTCCCGTGTGTGTAAGGTGTCTGTGCTCTCTTCCCGTCTCTGTAAGGAGACTACACTCTTCCCGTGTCTGTAAGGAGAATGTACTCTCTTCCCGTGTCGTTATGGAGTCTGAACTCTCTTCCCGTGTTTTTAGTGAGACTGTAGAGTCTTCCCGTGTCTGAAAGGAGACTGTACCCTCCCCCCATGAGTGTAAGGAGACTGTACACTCTTCCCGTGACTGTAAGGAGACTACTCTCTTCCCGTGCCTGTAAGGAGTCTGTAATCTCTTCCCATGTCTGTAAGGAGTTTATGCTCTCTTCCCGTCTCTGTAAGGAGACTACTCTCCTCCCGTGTCTGCAAGGAGACTACTCTCTTCCCGTGTCTGTAAGGAGTCTGTAATCTCTTCCCGTGTATGTAAGGAGACTGTACTCTCCCCCCATGACTGTAAGGGGTCTGTACTCTCCCCCATGACTCTAAGGAGTCTGTACTCTCTTCATATGTCTGTAAGGAGTTTGAACTCTCTTCACGTGTCTCTAAGGGGTCTGTACTCTCGTCAACTGTCTGTAAGGAGACCGTACTCTCCTCCCATGACTGTAAGGTGTCTGTATTCTCTTCCGGTGTCTCTGAGGGGTCGGTACTCTCTTCACCTGCCTGTAAGGAGACGGTATTCTCCCACCATGACTGTAAGGAGTCTGTACGCTCTTCCCGCGTCTGTAAGGGGTCTGAACTCTCTTCCCGTGTCTGTAAGGAGACTGTACTCTCTTCCAGTGTCTGTAAGGAGTCTGTACTCTCTTACCGTGTCTGTAAGGAGAGTGTACTCTCTTCCCGTGTCTGTACGGAGACTGTTCACTCATCAAGAGTCTGTAAGGAGACTACTCTCTTCCCGTGTATGTAAGGAGTCTGTACGCTCTTCCCGTGTCTGTAAGGAGACCGTACTCCCTTCCCGTGTCGTTCTGGAGTCTGTACTCTCTTCCCGTGTCTGTAGGGAGACTACTTCCTTCCCGTGTCTGTAAGGAGAGTGCAGTCACTTCCCGTGTCTGTAAGGAGACTGTACTCTCTTCCCGTGTCTGTAGGGAGACTACTCACTTCCCGTGTCTGTAAGGAGAGTGCACTCACTTCCCGTGTCTGTAAGGAGACTGTACTCTCTTCCCGTGTCTGTAAGGAGTCTGTACTCTCTTCCCGTGTCTGTAAGGAGTCTCTACTGTCTTCCCGTGTCTGTAAGGAGTCGGTGCTCTCACCCCATGACTGTAAGGAGACTGTAGTCTCTTCCCGTGTCTGTAAGGAGACGACTCTGTTCCCGTGCCTGTAAGGAGTCTGTACTCTCTTCCCGTGTGTGTAAGGTGTCTGTGCTCTCTTCCCGTCTCTGTAAGGAGACTACACTCTTCCCGTGTCTGTAAGGAGAATGTACTCTCTTCCCGTGTCGTTATGGAGTCTGAACTCTCTTCCCGTGTTTTTAGTGAGACTGTAGAGTCTTCCCGTGTCTGAAAGGAGACTGTACCCTCCCCCCATGAGTGTAAGGAGACTGTACACTCTTCCCGTGACTGTAAGGAGACTACTCTCTTCCCGTGCCTGTAAGGAGTCTGTAATCTCTTCCCATGTCTGTAAGGAGTTTATGCTCTCTTCCCGTCTCTGTAAGGAGACTACTCTCCTCCCGTGTCTGCAAGGAGACTACCCTCTTCCCGTGTCTGTAAGGAGTCTGTAATCTCTTCCCGTGTATGTAAGGAGACTGTACTCTCCCCCCATGACTGTAAGGGGTCTGTACTCTCCCCCATGACTCTAAGGAGTCTGTACTCTCTTCATATGTCTGTAAGGAGTTTGAACTCTCTTCACGTGTCTCTAAGGGGTCTGTACTCTCGTCAACTGTCTGTAAGGAGACCGTACTCTCCTCCCATGACTGTAAGGTGTCTGTATTCTCTTCCGGTGCCTCTGAGGGGTCGGTACTCTCTTCACCTGCCTGTAAGGAGACGGTATTCTCCCACCATGACGGTAAGGAGTCTGTACGCCCTTCCCGCGTCTGTAAGGGGTCTGTACTCTCTTCCCGTGTCTGTAAGGAGGGTGTACTCTCTTCCAGTGTCTGTAAGGAGTCTGTACTCTCTTCCCGTGTCTGTAAGGAGACTGTACTCTCTTCCAGTGTCTGTAAGGAGTCTGTACTCTCTTACCGTGTCTGTAAGGAGAGTGTACTCTCTTCCCGTGTCTGTACGGAGACTGTACACTCATCAAGAGTCTGTAAGGAGACTACTCTCTTCCCGTGTCTGTAAGGAGAGTGTGCCATCTTCCGGAGTCTGTACTATATACAGTCTATTCTCCCTTCCCGTGTCTGTAAGGAGAATGTACTCTCTTCCCGTGTCTGTAAGGAGACTGTACTCTCTTCCCGTGTCGTTATGGAATCTGTACTCTCATCCCGTGTCTGTAGGGAGACAGTACTCTCTTCCCGTGTCTGTAAGGAGTCTGTCCTCTCTTCCCGTGTCGATAAGGAGTCTGTACTCTCTTCCCGTGTCTGTAAGGAGACTGTACTGTCTTCCCTGTCTGTCAGGAGACGGTATTCTCCCCTCATGACTGTAAGGAGTCTGTACTCTCTTCCCGTGTCTGTAAGGAGTCCGTACTCTCTTCTCGTGTCTGTAAGGAGACTGTACTCTCTTCCCCTGTCTATACGGAGAGTGTACTCTCAACAAGAGTCTGTAAGGAGACTACTCTCTTCCCGTGTCTGTAAGGAGACTGTACTGTCTTCCCGTGTCTGTAGGGAGAATACTCCCTTCCCGTGTCTGGAAGGAGAGTGTACACTCTTCCCGTGACTGTAAGGAGACTACTTTCTTCCCGTGCCTGTAAGGAGTCTGTAATCTCTTCCCATGTCTGTAAGGAGTTTATGCTCTCTTCCCGTCTCTGTAAGGAGACTACTCTCTTCCCGTGTCTGTAAGGAGTCTGTAATCTCTTCCCGTGTATGTAAGGAGATTGTACTCTCCCCCCATGACTGTAAGGGGTCTGTACTCTCCCCCAGGACTGTAAGGAGTCTGTACTCTCTTCATATGTCTGTAAGGAGTTTGAACTCTCTTCACGTGTCTCTAAGGGGTCTGTACTCTCGTCAACTGTCTGTAAGGAGACCGTACTCTCCTCCCATGACTGTAAGGTGTCTGTATTCTCTTCCGGTGTCTCTGAGGGGTCGGTACTCTCTTCACCTGCCTGTAAGGAGACGGTATTCTCCCACCATGACTGTAAGGAGTCTGTACGCTCTTCCCGCGTCTGTAAGGGGTCTGAACTCTCTTCCCGTGTCTGTAAGGAGACTGTACTCTCTTCCAGTGTCTGTAAGGAGTCTGTACTCTCTTCCCGTGTCTGTAAGGAGACTGTACTCTCTTCCAGTGTCTGTAAGGAGTCTGTACTCTCTTACCGTGTCTGTAAGGAGAGTGTACTCTCTTCCCGTGTCTGTACGGAGACTGTTCACTCATCAAGAGTCTGTAAGGAGACTACTCTCTTCCCGTGTATGTAAGGAGTCTGTACGCTCTTCCCGTGTCTGTAAGGAGACCGTACTCCCTTCCCGTGTCGTTCTGGAGTCTGTACTCTCTTCCCGTGTCTGTAGGGAGACTACTTACTTCCCGTGTCTGAAAGGAGAGTGCAGTCACTTCCCGTGTCTGTAAGGAGACTGTACTCTCTTCCCGTGTCTGTAGGGAGACTACTCACTTCCCGTGTCTGTAAGGAGAGTGCACTCACTTCCTGTGTCTGTAAGGAGACTGTACTCTCTTCCCGTGTCTGTAAGGAGTCTGTACTCTCTTCCCGTGTCTGTAAGGAGTCTCTACTGTCTTCCCGTGTCTGTAAGGAGTCGGTGCTCTCACCCCATGACTGTAAGGAGACTGTAGTCTCTTCCCGTGTCTGTAAGGAGACGACTCTGTTCCCGTGCCTGTAAGGAGTCTGTACTCTCTTCCCGTGTGTGTAAGGTGTCTGTGCTCTCTTCCCGTCTCTGTAAGGAGACTACACTCTTCCGGTGTCTGTAAGGAGAATGTACTCTCTTCCCGTGTCGTTTTGGAGTCTGAACTCTCTTCCCGTGTTTTTAGTGAGACTGTAGAGTCTTCCCGTGTCTGAAAGGAGACTGTACCCTCCCCCCATGAGTGTAAGGAGACTGTACACTCTTCCCGTGACTGTAAGGAGACTACTCTCTTCCCGTGCCTGTAAGGAGTCTGTAATCTCTTCCCATGTCTGTAAGGAGTTTATGCTCTCTTCCCGTCTCTGTAAGGAGACTACTCTCCTCCCGTGTCTGCAAGGAGACTACCCTCTTCCCGTGTCTGTAAGGAGTCTGTAATCTCTTCCCGTGTATGTAAGGAGACTGTACTCTCCCCCCATGACTGTAAGGGGTCTGTACTCTCCCCCATGACTCTAAGGAGTCTGTACTCTCTTCATATGTCTGTAAGGAGTTTGAACTCTCTTCACGTGTCTCTAAGGGGTCTGTACTCTCGTCAACTGTCTGTAAGGAGACCGTACTCTCCTCCCATGACTGTAAGGTGTCTGTATTCTCTTCCGGTGTCTCTGAGGGGTCGGTACTCTCTTCACCTGCCTGTAAGGAGACGGTATTCTCCCACCATGACGGTAAGGAGTCTGTACGCTCTTCCCGCGTCTGTAAGGGGTCTGTACTCTCTTCCCGTGTCTGTAAGGAGGCTGTACTCTCTTCCAGTGTCTGTAAGGAGTCTGTACTCTCTTCCCGTGTCTGTAAGGAGACTGTACTCTCTTCCAGTGTCTGTAAGGAGTCTGTACTCTCTTACCGTGTCTGTAAGGAGAGTGTACTCTCTTCCCGTGTCTGTACGGAGACTGTACACTCATCAAGAGTCTGTAAGGAGACTACTCTCTTCCCGTGTCTGTAAGGAGAGTGTGCCATCTTCCGGAGTCTGTACTATATACAGTCTATTCTCCCTTCCCGTGTCTGTAAGGAGAATGTACTCTCTTCCCGTGTCTGTAAGGAGACTGTACTCTCTTCCCGTGTCGTTATGGAATCTGTACTCTCATCCCGTGTCTGTAGGGAGACAGTACTCTCTTCCCGTGTCTGTAAGGAGTCTGTCCTCTCTTCCCGTGTCGATCAGGAGTCTGTACTCTCTTCCCGTGTCTGTAAGGAGACTGTACTGTCTTCCCTGTCTGTCAGGAGACGGTATTCTCCCCTCATGACTGTAAGGAGTCTGTAGAGTCTTCCCGTGTCTGTAAGGAGTCCGTACTCTCTTCTCGTGTCTGTAAGGAGACTGTACTCTCTTCCCCTGTCTGTACGGAGAGTGTACTCTCACCAAGAGTCTGTAAGGAGACTACTCTCTGCCCGTGTCTGTAAGGAGACTGTACTGTCTTCCCGTGTCTGTAGGGAGACTACTCCCTTCCCGTGTCTGGAAGGAGAGTGTACTCACTTCCCGTGTCTGTAAGGAGACTGTACTCTCTTCCCGTGTCTGTAAGGAGACTGTACCCTCTTCCCGTGCCTGGAAGGAGTCTGTAGTCCCTTCCCGTGTCTGTAAGGAGTCTGTACTCTCTTCCCGTGTCGGTAAGGAGACTGTACTGTCTTCCCTGTCTGTAATGAGACGGTATTCTCCCCCCATGACTGTAAGGAGTCTGTACTCTCTTCCCGTGTCTGTAAGGAGACGACTCCCTTCCCTTGTCTGTAAGGAGACTGTACTCTCTTCCCGTGTCTGTACGGAGACTGTACTCTCATCAAGAGTCTGTAAGGAGTCTACTCTCTTCCCGTGTCTCTAAGGAGACTGTACTCTCGTCCCGTGTCCTTAAGGAGCCTGTACTCTCTTCCCGTGTCTGTAAGGAGACTGTACGCTCTTCCCGTGTCTGTAAGGAGACCGTACTCTCTTCCCGTGTCTGTAAGGAGTCTGTACTCTCTTCCCGTGTCTATAAGGAGACTGTACTCTCTTCCCGTGTCTGTAAGGAGTCTGTACTCTCTTCACGTGTTTGTAAGGAGTCTGTACTCACTGCCCGTGTCTGTAAGGAGACTGTACTCTCTTCCCGTGTCTGTAAGGAGTCTGTACTCTCCCCCCATGTCTGGAAGGAGTCTGTACTCTCTTCCCGTGTCTGTAAGGAGACTGTACCCTCTTCCCGTGCCTGGAAGGAGTCTGTAGTCCCTTCCCGTGTCGTTATGGAATCTGTACTCTCTTCCCGTGTCTGTAGGGAGACTGTACTCTCTTCCCGTGTCTGTAACGAGTCTGTCCTCTCTTCCCGTGTCGTTAAGAAGTCTGTACTCTCTTCCCGTGTCTGTAAGGAGACTGTACGCTCTTCCCGTGTCTGTAAGGAGACCGTACTCCCTTCCCGTGTCGTTCTGGAGTCTGTACTCTCTTCCGTGTCTGTAAGGAGACTGTAGTGTCTTCCCTGTCTGTAAGGAGAGTGTACTCTCTTCCCGTGTCTGTAAGGAGTCTGTCCTCTCTTCACGTGTCGTTAAGGAGTGTGTACTCTCTTCCCGTGTCTGTAAGGTGATGGTATTCTCCCCCCATGACTGTAAGGAGACTGTACTCTCTTCCCGTGTCTGTAAGGAGTCTGTACTCTCTACCCGTGTCTGTAAGTAGACTGTACTCTCTTCCGTGTCTGTAAGGAGTCTGTACTCTCCCCCCATGACTGTAAGGAGTCTGTACTTTCTTCACGTTTATGAAATGAGACCGTACTGTCCTCCCATGACTGTAAGGAGACTACTCTCTTCCCGTGTCTGTAAGGAGACTGTACTCTCGTCCCGTGTCCTTAAGGAGCCTGTACTCTCTTCCCGTGTCTGTAAGGAGACTGAAAGCTCTTCCCGTCTCTGTAAGGAGACCGTACTCTCTTCCCATGTCTGTAAGGAGTCTGTACTCTCTTCCCGTGTCTGTAAGGAGACTGTACTCGCTTCCCGTGTCTGTAAGGAGTCTGTACTCTCTTCACGTGTTTGTAAGGAGTCTGTACTCTCTGCCCGTGTCTGTAACGAGACTGTACCCTCTTCCCGTGCCTGGAAGGAGTCTGTCGTCTCTTCCCGTGTCGTTAAGGAGTCTGTACTCTTTTCCCGTGTCTGTAAGGAGACTGTACTGTCTTCCCTGTCTGTAAGGAGAGTGTACTCTCTTCCCGTGTCTGTACGGAGACTGTACTGTCTTCCCTGTCTGTAAGGAGAGTGTACTCTCTTCCCGTGTCTGTACGGAGACTGTACACTCATCAAGAGTCTGTAAGGAGACTACTCTCTTCCCGTGTATGTAAGGAGACTGTACGCTCTTCCCGTGTCTGTAAGGAGACCGTACTCCCTTCCCGTGTCGTTCTGTACTCTCTTCCCGTGTCTGTAAGGAGAATGTACCGTCTTCCCTTTCTGTAAGGTGATGGTATTCTCCCCCCGTGACTGTAAGGAGACTGTACTCTCTTCCCGTGTCTGTAAGGAGTCTGTACTCTCTACCCGTGTCTGTAAGTAGACTGTACTCACTTCCGTGTCTGTAAGGAGTCTGTACTCTCCCCCCATGACTGTAAGGAGTCTGTACTTTCTTCACGTTTATGAAATGAGACCGTACTCTCCCCCCATGACTGTAAGGAGACTACTGTCTTCCCGTGTATGTGAGGAGAGTGTGCCATCTTCCGTAGTCTGTACTATATACAGTCTATACTCCCTTCCCGTGTCTGTAAGGAGACTGTACTCTCTTCCCGTGTCTGTAAGGAGACTGTAATCTCTTCCCGTGTCTGTACGGAGACTGTACTCTCATCAAGAGTCTGTAAGGAGACTACTCCCTTCCCGTGTCTGTAAGGAGAATGTACTCTCTTCCCGTGTCTGTAAGGAGACTGTACTCTCTTCCCGTGTCGTTATGGAATCTGTACTCTCATCCCGTGTCTGTAGGGAGACTGTACTCTCTTCCCGTGTCTGTAAGGAGTCTGTCCTCTCTTCCCGTGTCGATAAGGAGTCTCTACTCTCTTCCCGTGTCTGTAAGGAGACTGTACGCTCTTCCCGTGTCGTTCTGGAGTCTGTACTCTCTTCCCGTGTCTGTAAGGAGACTGTACTGTCTTCCCTGTCTGTAAGGAGACGGTATTCTCCCCCCATGACTGTAAGGAGTCTGTACTCTCTTCCCGTGTCTGTAAGGAGACGACTCCCTTCCCGAGTCTGTAAGGAGACTGTACTCTCTTCCCGTGTCTGTAAGGAGAGTGTACTCTCTTCCCGTGTCTGTACGGAGACTGCACTCTCATCAAGAGTCTGTAAGGAGTCTACTCTCTTCCGGTGTCTGTAAGGAGACTGTACTCTCGTCCCGTGTCCTTAAGAAGCCTGTACTCTCTTCCAGTGTCTGTAAGGAGACTGTACGCTCTTCCCGTGTCTGTAAGGAGACCGTACTCTCTTCCCGTGTCTGTAAGGAGTCTGTACTCTCTTCCCGTGTCTGTAAGGAGTCTCTACTGTCTTCCCGTGTCTGTAAGGAGTCGGTGCTCTCACCCCATGACTGTAAGGAGACTGTAGTCTCTTCCCGTGTCTGTAAGGAGACGACTCTGTTCCCGTGCCTGTAAGGAGTCTGTACTCTCTTCCCGTGTGTGTAAGGTGTCTGTGCTCTCTTCCCGTCTCTGTAAGGAGACTACACTCTTCCCGTGTCTTTAAGGAGAATGTACTCTCTTCCCGTGTCGTTATGGAGTCTGAACTCTCTTCCCGTGTTTTTAGTGAGACTGTAGAGTCTTCCCGTGTCTGAAAGGAGACTGTACCCTCCCCCCATGAGTGTAAGGAGACTGTACACTCTTCCCGTGACTGTAAGGAGACTACTCTCTTCCCGTGCCTGTAAGGAGTCTGTAATCTCTTCCCATGTCTGTAAGGAGTTTATGCTCTCTTCCCGTCTCTGTAAGGAGACTACTCTCCTCCCGTGTCTGCAAGGAGACTACTCTCTTCCCGTGTCTGTAAGGAGTCTGTAATCTCTTCCCGTGTATGTAAGGAGACTGTACTCTCCCCCCATGACTGTAAGGGGTCTGTACTCTCCCCCAGGACTGTAAGGAGTCTGTACTCTCTTCATATGTCTGTAAGGAGTTTGAACTCTCTTCACGTGTCTCTAAGGGGTCTGTACTCTCGTCAACTGTCTGTAAGGAGACCGTACTCTCCTCCCATGACTGTAAGGTGTCTGTATTCTCTTCCGGTGTCTCTGAGGGGTCGGTACTCTCTTCACCTGCCTGTAAGGAGACGGTATTCTCTCACCATGACTGTAAGGAGTCTGTACGCTCTTCCCGCGTCTGTAAGGGGTCTGAACTCTCTTCCCGTGTCTGTAAGGAGACTGTACTCTCTTCCAGTGTCTGTAAGGAGTCTGTACTCTCTTCCCGTGTCTGTAAGGAGACTGTACTCTCTTCCAGTGTCTGTAAGGAGTCTGTACTTTCTTACCGTGTCTGTAAGGAGAGTGTACTCTCTTCCCGTGTCTGTACGGAGACTGTTCACTCATCAAGAGTCTGTAAGGAGACTACTCTCTTCCCGTGTATGTAAGGAGTCTGTACGCTCTTCCCGTGTCTGTAAGGAGACCGTACTCCCTTCCCGTGTCGTTCTGGAGTCTGTACTCTCTTCCCGTGTCTGTAGGGAGACTACTTCCTTCCCGTGTCTGTAAGGAGAGTGCAGTCACTTCCCGTGTCTGTAAGGAGACTGTACTCTCTTCCCGTGTCTGTAGGGAGACTACTCACTTCCCGTGTCTGTAAGGAGAGTGCACTCACTTCCCGTGTCTGTAAGGAGACTGTACTCTCTTCCCGTGTCTGTAAGGAGTCTGTACTCTCTTCCCGTGTCTGTAAGGAGTCTCTACTGTCTTCCCGTGTCTGTAAGGAGTCGGTGCTCTCACCCCATGACTGTAAGGAGACTGTAGTCTCTTCCCGTGTCTGTAAGGAGACGACTCTGTTCCCGTGCCTGTAAGGAGTCTGTACTCTCTTCCCGTGTGTGTAAGGTGTCTGTGCTCTCTTCCCGTCTCTGTAAGGAGACTACACTCTTCCCGTGTCTGTAAGGAGAATGTACTCTCTTCCCGTGTCGTTATGGAGTCTGAACTCTCTTCCCGTGTTTTTAGTAAGACTGTAGAGTCTTCCCGTGTCTGAAAGGAGACTGTACCCTCCCCCCATGAGTGTAAGGAGACTGTACACTCTTCCCGTGACTGTAAGGAGACTACTCTCTTCCCGTGCCTGTAAGGAGTCTGTAATCTCTTCCCATGTCTGTAAGGAGTTTATGCTCTCTTCCCGTCTCTGTAAGGAGACTACTCTCCTCCCGTGTCTGCAAGGAGACTACCCTCTTCCCGTGTCTGTAAGGAGTCTGTAATCTCTTCCCGTGTATGTAAGGAGACTGTACTCTCCCCCCATGACTGTAAGGGGTCTGTACTCTCCCCCATGACTGTAAGGAGTCTGTACTCTCTTCATATGTCTGTAAGGAGTTTGAACTCTCTTCACGTGTCTCTAAGGGGTCTGTACTCTCGTCAACTGTCTGTAAGGAGACCGTACTCTCCTCCCATGACTGTAAGGTGTCTGTATTCTCTTCCGGTGTCTCTGAGGGGTCGGTACTCTCTTCACCTGCCTGTAAGGAGACGGTATTCTCCCACCATGACTGTAAGGAGTCTGTACGCTCTTCCCGCGTCTGTAAGGGGTCTGTACTCTCTTCCCGTGTCTGTAAGGAGGCTGTACTCTCTTCCAGTGTCTGTAAGGAGTCTGTACTCTCTTCCCGTGTCTGTAAGGAGACTGTACTCTCTTCCAGTGTCTGTAAGGAGTCTGTACTCTCTTACCGTGTCTGTAAGGAGAGTGTACTCTCTTCCCGTGTCTGTACGGAGACTGTACACTCATCAAGAGTCTGTAAGGAGACTACTCTCTTCCCGTGTCTGTAAGGAGAGTGTGCCATCTTCCGGAGTCTGTACTATATACAGTCTATTCTCCCTTCCCGTGTCTGTAAGGAGAATGTACTCTCTTCCCGTGTCTGTAAGGAGACTGTACTCTCTTCCCGTGTCGTTATGGAATCTGTACTCTCATCCCGTGTCTGTAGGGAGACAGTACTCTCTTCCCGTGTCTGTAAGGAGTCTGTCCTCTCTTCCCGTGTCGATAAGGAGTCTGTACTCTCTTCCCGTGTCTGTAAGGAGACTGTACTGTCTTCCCTGTCTGTCAGGAGACGGTATTCTCCCCTCATGACTGTAAGGAGTCTGTACTCTCTTCCCGTGTCTGTAAGGAGTCCGTACTCTCTTCTCGTGTCTGTAAGGAGACTGTACTCTCTTCCCCTGTCTGTACGGAGAGTGTACTCTCACCAAGAGTCTGTAAGGAGACTACTCTCTGCCCGTGTCTGTAAGGAGACTGTACTGTCTTCCCGTGTCTGTAGGGAGACTACTCCCTTCCCGTGTCTGGAAGGAGAGTGTACTCACTTCCCGTGTCTGTAAGGAGACTGTACTCTCTTCCCGTGTCTGTAAGGAGACTGTACCCTCTTCCCGTGCCTGGAAGGAGTCTGTAGTCCCTTCCCGTGTCTGTAAGGAGTCTGTACTGTCTTCCCGTGTCTGTAAGGAGTCGGTGCTCTCACCCCATGACTGTAAGGAGACTGTAGTCTCTTCCCGTGTCTGTAAGGAGACGACTCTGTTCCCGTGCCTGTAAGGAGTCTGTACTCTCTTCCCGTGTGTGTAAGGTGTCTGTGCTCTCTTCCCGTCTCTGTAAGGTGACTACACTCTTCCCGTGTCTGTAAGGAGAATGTACTCTCTTTCCGTGTCGTTATGGAGTCTGAACTCTCTTCCCGTGTTTTTAGTGAGACTGTAGAGTCTTCCCGTGTCTGAAAGGAGACTGTACCCTCCCCCCATGAGTGTAAGGAGACTGTACACTCTTCCCGTGACTGTAAGGAGACTACTCTCTTCCCGTGCCTGTAAGGAGTCTGTAATCTCTTCCCATGTCTGTAAGGAGTTTATGCTCTCTTCCCGTCTCTGTAAGGAGACTACTCTCCTCCCGTGTCTGCAAGGAGACTACTCTCTTCCCGTGTCTGTAAGGAGTCTGTAATCTCTTCCCGTGTATGTAAGGAGACTGTACTCTCCCCCCATGACTGTAAGGGGTCTGTACTCTCCCCCAGGACTGTAAGGAGTCTGTACTCTCTTCATATGTCTGTAAGGAGTTTGAACTCTCTTCACGTGTCTCTAAGGGGTCTGTACTCTCGTCAACTGTCTGTAAGGAGACCATACTCTCCTCCCTTGACTGTAAGGAGTCTGTATTCTCTTCCGGTGTCTCTGAGGGGTCGGTACTCTCTTCACCTGCCTGTAAGGAGACGGTATTCTCCCACCATGACTGTAAGGAGTCTGTACGCTCTTCCCGCGTCTGTAAGGGGTCTGAACTCTCTTCCCGTGTCTGTAAGGAGACTGTACTCTCTTCCAGTGTCTGTAAGGAGTCTGTACTCTCTTCCCGTGTCTGTAAGGAGACTGTACTCTCTTCCAGTGTCTGTAAGGAGTCTGTACTCTCTTACCGTGTCTGTAAGGAGAGTGTACTCTCTTCCCGTGTCTGTACGGAGACTGTTCACTCATCAAGAGTCTGTAAGGAGACTACTCTCTTCCCGTGTATGTAAGGAGTCTGTACTCCCTTCCCGTGTCGTTCTGGAGTCTGTACTCTCTTCCCGTGTCTGTAGGGAGACTACTTCCTTCCCGTGTCTGTAAGGAGAGTGCAGTCACTTCCCGTGTCTGTAAGGAGACTGTACTCTCTTCCCGTGTCTGTAGGGAGACTACTCACTTCCCGTGTCTGTAAGGAGAGTGCACTCACTTCCCGTGTCTGTAAGGAGACTGTACTCTCTTCCCGTGTCTGTAAGGAGTCTGTACTCTCTTCCCGTGTCTGTAAGGAGTCTCTACTGTCTTCCCGTGTCTGTAAGGAGTCGGTGCTCTCACCCCATGACTGTAAGGAGACTGTAGTCTCTTCCCGTGTCTGTAAGGAGACGACTCTGTTCCCGTGCCTGTAAGGAGTCTGTACTCTCTTCCCGTGTGTGTAAGGTGTCTGTGCTCTCTTCCCGTCTCTGTAAGGAGACTACACTCTTCCCGTGTCTGTAAGGAGAATGTACTCTCTTCCCGTGTCGTTATGGAGTCTGAACTCTCTTCCCGTGTTTTTAGTAAGACTGTAGAGTCTTCCCGTGTCTGAAAGGAGACTGTACCCTCCCCCCATGAGTGTAAGGAGACTGTACACTCTTCCCGTGACTGTAAGGAGACTACTCTCTTCCCGTGCCTGTAAGGAGTCTGTAATCTCTTCCCATGTCTGTAAGGAGTTTATGCTCTCTTCCCGTCTCTGTAAGGAGACTACTCTCCTCCCGTGTCTGCAAGGAGACTACCCTCTTCCCGTGTCTGTAAGGAGTCTGTAATCTCTTCCCGTGTATGTAAGGAGACTGTACTCTCCCCCCATGACTGTAAGGGGTCTGTACTCTCCCCCATGACTGTAAGGAGTCTGTACTCTCTTCATATGTCTGTAAGGAGTTTGAACTCTCTTCACGTGTCTCTAAGGGGTCTGTACTCTCGTCAACTGTCTGTAAGGAGACCGTACTCTCCTCCCATGACTGTAAGGTGTCTGTATTCTCTTCCGGTGTCTCTGAGGGGTCGGTACTCTCTTCACCTGCCTGTAAGGAGACGGTATTCTCCCACCATGACTGTAAGGAGTCTGTACGCTCTTCCCGCGTCTGTAAGGGGTCTGTACTCTCTTCCCGTGTCTGTAAGGAGGCTGTACTCTCTTCCAGTGTCTGTAAGGAGTCTGTACTCTCTTCCCGTGTCTGTAAGGAGACTGTACTCTCTTCCAGTGTCTGTAAGGAGTCTGTACTCTCTTACCGTGTCTGTAAGGAGAGTGTACTCTCTTCCCGTGTCTGTACGGAGACTGTACACTCATCAAGAGTCTGTAAGGAGACTACTCTCTTCCCGTGTCTGTAAGGAGAGTGTGCCATCTTCCGGAGTCTGTACTATATACAGTCTATTCTCCCTTCCCGTGTCTGTAAGGAGAATGTACTCTCTTCCCGTGTCTGTAAGGAGACTGTACTCTCTTCCCGTGTCGTTATGGAATCTGTACTCTCATCCCGTGTCTGTAGGGAGACAGTACTCTCTTCCCGTGTCTGTAAGGAGTCTGTCCTCTCTTCCCGTGTCGATAAGGAGTCTGTACTCTCTTCCCGTGTCTGTAAGGAGACTGTACTGTCTTCCCTGTCTGTCAGGAGACGGTATTCTCCCCTCATGACTGTAAGGAGTCTGTACTCTCTTCCCGTGTCTGTACGGAGACTGTTCACTCATCAAGAGTCTGTAAGGAGACTACTCTCTTCCCGTGTATGTAAGGAGTCTGTACGCTCTTCCCGTGTCTGTAAGGAGACCGTACTCCCTTCCCGTGTCGTTCTGGAGTCTGTACTCTCTTCCCGTGTCTGTAGGGAGACTACTTCCTTCCCGTGTCTGTAAGGAGAGTGCAGTCACTTCCCGTGTCTGTAAGGAGACTGTACTCTCTTCCCGTGTCTGTAGGGAGACTACTCACTTCCCGTGTCTGTAAGGAGAGTGCACTCACTTCCCGTGTCTGTAAGGAGACTGTACTCTCTTCCCGTGTCTGTAAGGAGTCTGTACTCTCTTCCCGTGTCTGTAAGGAGTCTCTACTGTCTTCCCGTGTCTGTAAGGAGTCGGTGCTCTCACCCCATGACTGTAAGGAGACTGTAGTCTCTTCCCGTGTCTGTAAGGAGACGACTCTGTTCCCGTGCCTGTAAGGAGTCTGTACTCTCTTCCCGTGTGTGTAAGGTGTCTGTGCTCTCTTCCCGTCTCTGTAAGGAGACTACACTCTTCCCGTGTCTGTAAGGAGAATGTACTCTCTTCCCGTGTCGTTATGGAGTCTGAACTCTCTTCCCGTGTTTTTAGTAAGACTGTAGAGTCTTCCCGTGTCTGAAAGGAGACTGTACCCTCCCCCCATGAGTGTAAGGAGACTGTACACTCTTCCCGTGACTGTAAGGAGACTACTCTCTTCCCGTGCCTGTAAGGAGTCTGTAATCTCTTCCCATGTCTGTAAGGAGTTTATGCTCTCTTCCCGTCTCTGTAAGGAGACTACTCTCCTCCCGTGTCTGCAAGGAGACTACCCTCTTCCCGTGTCTGTAAGGAGTCTGTAATCTCTTCCCGTGTATGTAAGGAGACTGTACTCTCCCCCCATGACTGTAAGGGGTCTGTACTCTCCCCCATGACTCTAAGGAGTCTGTACTCTCTTCATATGTCTGTAAGGAGTTTGAACTCTCTTCACGTGTCTCTAAGGGGTCTGTACTCTCGTCAACTGTCTGTAAGGAGACCGTACTCTCCTCCCATGACTGTAAGGTGTCTGTATTCTCTTCCGGTGTCTCTGAGGGGTCGGTACTCTCTTCACCTGCCTGTAAGGAGACGGTATTCTCCCACCATGACTGTAAGGAGTCTGTACGCTCTTCCCGCGTCTGTAAGGGGTCTGTACTCTCTTCCCGTGTCTGTAAGGAGGCTGTACTCTCTTCCAGTGTCTGTAAGGAGTCTGTACTCTCTTCCCGTGTCTGTAAGGAGACTGTACTCTCTTCCAGTGTCTGTAAGGAGTCTGTACTCTCTTACCGTGTCTGTAAGGAGAGTGTACTCTCTTCCCGTGTCTGTACGGAGACTGTACACTCATCAAGAGTCTGTAAGGAGACTACTCTCTTCCCGTGTCTGTAAGGAGAGTGTGCCATCTTCCGGAGTCTGTACTATATACAGTCTATTCTCCCTTCCCGTGTCTGTAAGGAGAATGTACTCTCTTCCCGTGTCTGTAAGGAGACTGTACTCTCTTCCCGTGTCGTTATGGAATCTGTACTCTCATCCCGTGTCTGTAGGGAGACAGTACTCTCTTTCCGTGTCTGTAAGGAGTCTGTCCTCTCTTCCCGTGTCGATAAGGAGTCTGTACTCTCTTCCCGTGTCTGTAAGGAGACTGTACTGTCTTCCCTGTCTGTCAGGAGACGGTATTCTCCCCTCATGACTGTAAGGAGTCTGTACTCTCTTCCCGTGTCTGTAAGGAGTCCGTACTCTCTTCTCGTGTCTGTAAGGAGACTGTACTCTCTTCCCCTGTCTGTACGGAGAGTGTACTCTCACCAAGAGTCTGTAAGGAGACTACTCTCTGCCCGTGTCTGTAAGGAGACTGTACTGTCTTCCCGTGTCTGTAGGGAGACTACTCCCTTCCCGTGTCTGGAAGGAGAGTGTACTCACTTCCCGTGTCTGTAAGGAGACTGTACTCTCTTCCCGTGTCTGTAAGGAGACTGTACCCTCTTCCCGTGCCTGGAAGGAGTCTGTAGTCCCTTCCCGTGTCTGTAAGGAGTCTGTACTCTCTTCCCGTGTCGGTAAGGAGACTGTACTGTCTTCCCTGTCTGTAATGAGACGGTATTCTCCCCCCATGACTGTAAGGAGTCTGTACTCTCTTCCCGTGTCTGTAAGGAGACGACTCCCTTCCCTTGTCTGTAAGGAGACTGTACTCTCTTCCCGTGTCTGTACGGAGACTGTACTCTCATCAAGAGTCTGTAAGGAGTCTACTCTCTTCCCGTGTCTCTAAGGAGACTGTACTCTCGTCCCGTGTCCTTAAGGAGCCTGTACTCTCTTCCCGTGTCTGTAAGGAGACTGTACGCTCTTCCCGTGTCTGTAAGGAGACCGTACTCTCTTCCCGTGTCTGTAAGGAGTCTGTACTCTCTTCCCGTGTCTATAAGGAGACTGTACTCTCTTCCCGTGTCTGTAAGGAGTCTGTACTCTCTTCACGTGTTTGTAAGGAGTCTGTACTCACTGCCCGTGTCTGTAAGGAGACTGTACTCTCTTCCCGTGTCTGTAAGGAGTCTGTACTCTCCCCCCATGTCTGGAAGGAGTCTGTACTCTCTTCCCGTGTCTGTAAGGAGACTGTACCCTCTTCCCGTGCCTGGAAGGAGTCTGTAGTCCCTTCCCGTGTCGTTATGGAATCTGTACTCTCTTCCCGTGTCTGTAGGGAGACTGTACTCTCTTCCCGTGTCTGTAACGAGTCTGTCCTCTCTTCCCGTGTCGTTAAGAAGTCTGTACTCTCTTCCCGTGTCTGTAAGGAGACTGTACGCTCTTCCCGTGTCTGTAAGGAGACCGTACTCCCTTCCCGTGTCGTTCTGGAGTCTGTACTCTCTTCCGTGTCTGTAAGGAGACTGTAGTGTCTTCCCTGTCTGTAAGGAGAGTGTACTCTCTTCCCGTGTCTGTAAGGAGTCTGTCCTCTCTTCACGTGTCGTTAAGGAGTGTGTACTCTCTTCCCGTGTCTGTAAGGTGATGGTATTCTCCCCCCATGACTGTAAGGAGACTGTACTCTCTTCCCGTGTCTGTAAGGAGTCTGTACTCTCTACCCGTGTCTGTAAGTAGACTGTACTCTCTTCCGTGTCTGTAAGGAGTCTGTACTCTCCCCCCATGACTGTAAGGAGTCTGTACTTTCTTCACGTTTATGAAATGAGACCGTACTGTCCTCCCATGACTGTAAGGAGACTACTCTCTTCCCGTGTCTGTAAGGAGACTGTACTCTCGTCCCGTGTCCTTAAGGAGCCTGTACTCTCTTCCCGTGTCTGTAAGGAGACTGAAAGCTCTTCCCGTCTCTGTAAGGAGACCGTACTCTCTTCCCATGTCTGTAAGGAGTCTGTACTCTCTTCCCGTGTCTGTAAGGAGACTGTACTCGCTTCCCGTGTCTGTAAGGAGTCTGTACTCTCTTCACGTGTTTGTAAGGAGTCTGTACTCTCTGCCCGTGTCTGTAACGAGACTGTACCCTCTTCCCGTGCCTGGAAGGAGTCTGTCGTCTCTTCCCGTGTCGTTAAGGAGTCTGTACTCTTTTCCCGTGTCTGTAAGGAGACTGTACTGTCTTCCCTGTCTGTAAGGAGAGTGTACTCTCTTCCCGTGTCTGTACGGAGACTGTACTGTCTTCCCTGTCTGTAAGGAGAGTGTACTCTCTTCCCGTGTCTGTACGGAGACTGTACACTCATCAAGAGTCTGTAAGGAGACTACTCTCTTCCCGTGTATGTAAGGAGACTGTACGCTCTTCCCGTGTCTGTAAGGAGACCGTACTCCCTTCCCGTGTCGTTCTGTACTCTCTTCCCGTGTCTGTAAGGAGAATGTACCGTCTTCCCTTTCTGTAAGGTGATGGTATTCTCCCCCCGTGACTGTAAGGAGACTGTACTCTCTTCCCGTGTCTGTAAGGAGTCTGTACTCTCTACCCGTGTCTGTAAGTAGACTGTACTCACTTCCGTGTCTGTAAGGAGTCTGTACTCTCCCCCCATGACTGTAAGGAGTCTGTACTTTCTTCACGTTTATGAAATGAGACCGTACTCTCCCCCCATGACTGTAAGGAGACTACTGTCTTCCCGTGTATGTGAGGAGAGTGTGCCATCTTCCGTAGTCTGTACTATATACAGTCTATACTCCCTTCCCGTGTCTGTAAGGAGACTGTACTCTCTTCCCGTGTCTGTAAGGAGACTGTAATCTCTTCCCGTGTCTGTACGGAGACTGTACTCTCATCAAGAGTCTGTAAGGAGACTACTCCCTTCCCGTGTCTGTAAGGAGAATGTACTCTCTTCCCGTGTCTGTAAGGAGACTGTACTCTCTTCCCGTGTCGTTATGGAATCTGTACTCTCATCCCGTGTCTGTAGGGAGACTGTACTCTCTTCCCGTGTCTGTAAGGAGTCTGTCCTCTCTTCCCGTGTCGATAAGGAGTCTCTACTCTCTTCCCGTGTCTGTAAGGAGACTGTACGCTCTTCCCGTGTCGTTCTGGAGTCTGTACTCTCTTCCCGTGTCTGTAAGGAGACTGTACTGTCTTCCCTGTCTGTAAGGAGACGGTATTCTCCCCCCATGACTGTAAGGAGTCTGTACTCTCTTCCCGTGTCTGTAAGGAGACGACTCCCTTCCCGAGTCTGTAAGGAGACTGTACTCTCTTCCCGTGTCTGTAAGGAGAGTGTACTCTCTTCCCGTGTCTGTACGGAGACTGCACTCTCATCAAGAGTCTGTAAGGAGTCTACTCTCTTCCGGTGTCTGTAAGGAGACTGTACTCTCGTCCCGTGTCCTTAAGAAGCCTGTACTCTCTTCCAGTGTCTGTAAGGAGACTGTACGCTCTTCCCGTGTCTGTAAGGAGACCGTACTCTCTTCCCGTGTCTGTAAGGAGTCTGTACTCTCTTCCCGTGTCTGTAAGGAGTCTCTACTGTCTTCCCGTGTCTGTAAGGAGTCGGTGCTCTCACCCCATGACTGTAAGGAGACTGTAGTCTCTTCCCGTGTCTGTAAGGAGACGACTCTGTTCCCGTGCCTGTAAGGAGTCTGTACTCTCTTCCCGTGTGTGTAAGGTGTCTGTGCTCTCTTCCCGTCTCTGTAAGGAGACTACACTCTTCCCGTGTCTGTAAGGAGAATGTACTCTCTTCCCGTGTCGTTATGGAGTCTGAACTCTCTTCCCGTGTTTTTAGTGAGACTGTAGAGTCTTCCCGTGTCTGAAAGGAGACTGTACCCTCCCCCCATGAGTGTAAGGAGACTGTACACTCTTCCCGTGACTGTAAGGAGACTACTCTCTTCCCGTGCCTGTAAGGAGTCTGTAATCTCTTCCCATGTCTGTAAGGAGTTTATGCTCTCTTCCCGTCTCTGTAAGGAGACTACTCTCCTCCCGTGTCTGCAAGGAGACTACTCTCTTCCCGTGTCTGTAAGGAGTCTGTAATCTCTTCCCGTGTATGTAAGGAGACTGTACTCTCCCCCCATGACTGTAAGGGGTCTGTACTCTCCCCCAGGACTGTAAGGAGTCTGTACTCTCTTCATATGTCTGTAAGGAGTTTGAACTCTCTTCACGTGTCTCTAAGGGGTCTGTACTCTCGTCAACTGTCTGTAAGGAGACCGTACTCTCCTCCCATGACTGTAAGGTGTCTGTATTCTCTTCCGGTGTCTCTGAGGGGTCGGTACTCTCTTCACCTGCCTGTAAGGAGACGGTATTCTCTCACCATGACTGTAAGGAGTCTGTACGCTCTTCCCGCGTCTGTAAGGGGTCTGAACTCTCTTCCCGTGTCTGTAAGGAGACTGTACTCTCTTCCAGTGTCTGTAAGGAGTCTGTACTCTCTTCCCGTGTCTGTAAGGAGACTGTACTCTCTTCCAGTGTCTGTAAGGAGTCTGTACTTTCTTACCGTGTCTGTAAGGAGAGTGTACTCTCTTCCCGTGTCTGTACGGAGACTGTTCACTCATCAAGAGTCTGTAAGGAGACTACTCTCTTCCCGTGTATGTAAGGAGTCTGTACGCTCTTCCCGTGTCTGTAAGGAGACCGTACTCCCTTCCCGTGTCGTTCTGGAGTCTGTACTCTCTTCCCGTGTCTGTAGGGAGACTACTTCCTTCCCGTGTCTGTAAGGAGAGTGCAGTCACTTCCCGTGTCTGTAAGGAGACTGTACTCTCTTCCCGTGTCTGTAGGGAGACTACTCACTTCCCGTGTCTGTAAGGAGAGTGCACTCACTTCCCGTGTCTGTAAGGAGACTGTACTCTCTTCCCGTGTCTGTAAGGAGTCTGTACTCTCTTCCCGTGTCTGTAAGGAGTCTCTACTGTCTTCCCGTGTCTGTAAGGAGTCGGTGCTCTCACCCCATGACTGTAAGGAGACTGTAGTCTCTTCCCGTGTCTGTAAGGAGACGACTCTGTTCCCGTGCCTGTAAGGAGTCTGTACTCTCTTCCCGTGTGTGTAAGGTGTCTGTGCTCTCTTCCCGTCTCTGTAAGGAGACTACACTCTTCCCGTGTCTGTAAGGAGAATGTACTCTCTTCCCGTGTCGTTATGGAGTCTGAACTCTCTTCCCGTGTTTTTAGTAAGACTGTAGAGTCTTCCCGTGTCTGAAAGGAGACTGTACCCTCCCCCCATGAGTGTAAGGAGACTGTACACTCTTCCCGTGACTGTAAGGAGACTACTCTCTTCCCGTGCCTGTAAGGAGTCTGTAATCTCTTCCCATGTCTGTAAGGAGTTTATGCTCTCTTCCCGTCTCTGTAAGGAGACTACTCTCCTCCCGTGTCTGCAAGGAGACTACTCTCTTCCCGTGTCTGTAAGGAGTCTGTAATCTCTTCCCGTGTATGTAAGGAGACTGTACTCTCCCCCCATGACTGTAAGGGGTCTGTACTCTCCCCCATGACTGTAAGGAGTCTGTACTCTCTTCATATGTCTGTAAGGAGTTTGAACTCTCTTCACGTGTCTCTAAGGGGTCTGTACTCTCGTCAACTGTCTGTAAGGAGACCGTACTCTCCTCCCATGACTGTAAGGTGTCTGTATTCTCTTCCGGTGTCTCTGAGGGGTCGGTACTCTCTTCACCTGCCTGTAAGGAGACGGTATTCTCCCACCATGACTGTAAGGAGTCTGTACGCTCTTCCCGCGTCTGTAAGGGGTCTGTACTCTCTTCCCGTGTCTGTAAGGAGGCTGTACTCTCTTCCAGTGTCTGTAAGGAGTCTGTACTCTCTTCCCGTGTCTGTAAGGAGACTGTACTCTCTTCCAGTGTCTGTAAGGAGTCTGTACTCTCTTACCGTGTCTGTAAGGAGAGTGTACTCTCTTCCCGTGTCTGTACGGAGACTGTACACTCATCAAGAGTCTGTAAGGAGACTACTCTCTTCCCGTGTCTGTAAGGAGAGTGTGCCATCTTCCGGAGTCTGTACTATATACAGTCTATTCTCCCTTCCCGTGTCTGTAAGGAGAATGTACTCTCTTCCCGTGTCTGTAAGGAGACTGTACTCTCTTCCCGTGTCGTTATGGAATCTGTACTCTCATCCCGTGTCTGTAGGGAGACAGTACTCTCTTCCCGTGTCTGTAAGGAGTCTGTCCTCTCTTCCCGTGTCGATAAGGAGTCTGTACTCTCTTCCCGTGTCTGTAAGGAGACTGTACTGTCTTCCCTGTCTGTCAGGAGACGGTATTCTCCCCTCATGACTGTAAGGAGTCTGTACTCTCTTCCCGTGTCTGTAAGGAGTCCGTACTCTCTTCTCGTGTCTGTAAGGAGACTGTACTCTCTTCCCCTGTCTGTACGGAGAGTGTACTCTCACCAAGAGTCTGTAAGGAGACTACTCTCTGCCCGTGTCTGTAAGGAGACTGTACTGTCTTCCCGTGTCTGTAGGGAGACTACTCCCTTCCCGTGTCTGGAAGGAGAGTGTACTCACTTCCCGTGTCTGTAAGGAGACTGTACTCTCTTCCCGTGTCTGTAAGGAGACTGTACCCTCTTCCCGTGCCTGGAAGGAGTCTGTAGTCCCTTCCCGTGTCTGTAAGGAGTCTGTACTGTCTTCCCGTGTCTGTAAGGAGTCGGTGCTCTCACCCCATGACTGTAAGGAGACTGTAGTCTCTTCCCGTGTCTGTAAGGAGACGACTCTGTTCCCGTGCCTGTAAGGAGTCTGTACTCTCTTCCCGTGTGTGTAAGGTGTCTGTGCTCTCTTCCCGTCTCTGTAAGGTGACTACACTCTTCCCGTGTCTGTAAGGAGAATGTACTCTCTTCCCGTGTCGTTATGGAGTCTGAACTCTCTTCCCGTGTTTTTAGTGAGACTGTAGATTCTTCCCGTGTCTGAAAGGAGACTGTACCCTCCCCCCATGAGTGTAAGGAGACTGTACACTCTTCCCGTGACTGTAAGGAGACTACTCTCTTCCCGTGCCTGTAAGGAGTCTGTAATCTCTTCCCATGTCTGTAAGGAGTTTATGCTCTCTTCCCGTCTCTGTAAGGAGACTACTCTCCTCCCGTGTCTGCAAGGAGACTACTCTCTTCCCGTGTCTGTAAGGAGTCTGTAATCTCTTCCCGTGTATGTAAGGAGACTGTACTCTCCCCCCATGACTGTAAGGGGTCTGTACTCTCCCCCAGGACTGTAAGGAGTCTGTACTCTCTTCATATGTCTGTAAGGAGTTTGAACTCTCTTCACGTGTCTCTAAGGGGTCTGTACTCTCGTCAACTGTCTGTAAGGAGACCATACTCTCCTCCCTTGACTGTAAGGTGTCTGTATTCTCTTCCGGTGTCTCTGAGGGGTCGGTACTCTCTTCACCTGCCTGTAAGGAGACGGTATTCTCCCACCATGACTGTAAGGAGTCTGTACGCTCTTCCCGCGTCTGTAAGGGGTCTGAACTCTCTTCCCGTGTCTGTAAGGAGACTGTACTCTCTTCCAGTGTCTGTAAGGAGTCTGTACTCTCTTCCCGTGTCTGTAAGGAGACTGTACTCTCTTCCAGTGTCTGTAAGGAGTCTGTACTCTCTTACCGTGTCTGTAAGGAGAGTGTACTCTCTTCCCGTGTCTGTACGGAGACTGTTCACTCATCAAGAGTCTGTAAGGAGACTACTCTCTTCCCGTGTATGTAAGGAGTCTGTACTCCCTTCCCGTGTCGTTCTGGAGTCTGTACTCTCTTCCCGTGTCTGTAGGGAGACTACTTCCTTCCCGTGTCTGTAAGGAGAGTGCAGTCACTTCCCGTGTCTGTAAGGAGACTGTACTCTCTTCCCGTGTCTGTAGGGAGACTACTCACTTCCCGTGTCTGTAAGGAGAGTGCACTCACTTCCCGTGTCTGTAAGGAGACTGTACTCTCTTCCCGTGTCTGTAAGGAGTCTGTACTCTCTTCCCGTGTCTGTAAGGAGTCTCTACTGTCTTCCCGTGTCTGTAAGGAGTCGGTGCTCTCACCCCATGACTGTAAGGAGACTGTAGTCTCTTCCCGTGTCTGTAAGGAGACGACTCTGTTCCCGTGCCTGTAAGGAGTCTGTACTCTCTTCCCGTGTGTGTAAGGTGTCTGTGCTCTCTTCCCGTCTCTGTAAGGAGACTACACTCTTCCCGTGTCTGTAAGGAGAATGTACTCTCTTCCCGTGTCGTTATGGAGTCTGAACTCTCTTCCCGTGTTTTTAGTAAGACTGTAGAGTCTTCCCGTGTCTGAAAGGAGACTGTACCCTCCCCCCATGAGTGTAAGGAGACTGTACACTCTTCCCGTGACTGTAAGGAGACTACTCTCTTCCCGTGCCTGTAAGGAGTCTGTAATCTCTTCCCATGTCTGTAAGGAGTTTATGCTCTCTTCCCGTCTCTGTAAGGAGACTACTCTCCTCCCGTGTCTGCAAGGAGACTACCCTCTTCCCGTGTCTGTAAGGAGTCTGTAATCTCTTCCCGTGTATGTAAGGAGACTGTACTCTCCCCCCATGACTGTAAGGGGTCTGTACTCTCCCCCATGACTGTAAGGAGTCTGTACTCTCTTCATATGTCTGTAAGGAGTTTGAACTCTCTTCACGTGTCTCTAAGGGGTCTGTACTCTCGTCAACTGTCTGTAAGGAGACCGTACTCTCCTCCCATGACTGTAAGGTGTCTGTATTCTCTTCCGGTGTCTCTGAGGGGTCGGTACTCTCTTCACCTGCCTGTAAGGAGACGGTATTCTCCCACCATGACTGTAAGGAGTCTGTACGCTCTTCCCGCGTCTGTAAGGGGTCTGTACTCTCTTCCCGTGTCTGTAAGGAGGCTGTACTCTCTTCCAGTGTCTGTAAGGAGTCTGTACTCTCTTCCCGTGTCTGTAAGGAGACTGTACTCTCTTCCAGTGTCTGTAAGGAGTCTGTACTCTCTTACCGTGTCTGTAAGGAGAGTGTACTCTCTTCCCGTGTCTGTACGGAGACTGTACACTCATCAAGAGTCTGTAAGGAGACTACTCTCTTCCCGTGTCTGTAAGGAGAGTGTGCCATCTTCCGGAGTCTGTACTATATACAGTCTATTCTCCCTTCCCGTGTCTGTAAGGAGAATGTACTCTCTTCCCGTGTCTGTAAGGAGACTGTACTCTCTTCCCGTGTCGTTATGGAATCTGTACTCTCATCCCGTGTCTGTAGGGAGACAGTACTCTCTTCCCGTGTCTGTAAGGAGTCTGTCCTCTCTTCCCGTGTCGATAAGGAGTCTGTACTCTCTTCCCGTGTCTGTAAGGAGACTGTACTGTCTTCCCTGTCTGTCAGGAGACGGTATTCTCCCCTCATGACTGTAAGGAGTCTGTACTCTCTTCCCGTGTCTGTACGGAGACTGTTCACTCATCAAGAGTCTGTAAGGAGACTACTCTCTTCCCGTGTATGTAAGGAGTCTGTACGCTCTTCCCGTGTCTGTAAGGAGACCGTACTCCCTTCCCGTGTCGTTCTGGAGTCTGTACTCTCTTCCCGTGTCTGTAGGGAGACTACTCACTTCCCGTGTCTGTAAGGAGAGTGCACTCACTTCCCGTGTCTGTAAGGAGACTGTACTCTCTTCCCGTGTCTGTAAGGAGTCTGTACTCTCTTCCCGTGTCTGTAAGGAGTCTCTACTGTCTTCCCGTGTCTGTAAGGAGTCGGTGCTCTCACCCCATGACTGTAAGGAGACTGTAGTCTCTTCCCGTGTCTGTAAGGAGACGACTCTGTTCCCGTGCCTGTAAGGAGTCTGTACTCTCTTCCCGTGTGTGTAAGGTGTCTGTGCTCTCTTCCCGTCTCTGTAAGGAGACTACACTCTTCCCGTGTCTGTAAGGAGAATGTACTCTCTTCCCGTGTCGTTATGGAGTCTGAACTCTCTTCCCGTGTTTTTAGTAAGACTGTAGAGTCTTCCCGTGTCTGAAAGGAGACTGTACCCTCCCCCCATGAGTGTAAGGAGACTGTACACTCTTCCCGTGACTGTAAGGAGACTACTCTCTTCCCGTGCCTGTAAGGAGTCTGTAATCTCTTCCCATGTCTGTAAGGAGTTTATGCTCTCTTCCCGTCTCTGTAAGGAGACTACTCTCCTCCCGTGTCTGCAAGGAGACTACCCTCTTCCCGTGTCTGTAAGGAGTCTGTAATCTCTTCCCGTGTATGTAAGGAGACTGTACTCTCCCCCCATGACTGTAAGGGGTCTGTACTCTCCCCCATGACTCTAAGGAGTCTGTACTCTCTTCATATGTCTGTAAGGAGTTTGAACTCTCTTCACGTGTCTCTAAGGGGTCTGTACTCTCGTCAACTGTCTGTAAGGAGACCGTACTCTCCTCCCATGACTGTAAGGTGTCTGTATTCTCTTCCGGTGTCTCTGAGGGGTCGGTACTCTCTTCACCTGCCTGTAAGGAGACGGTATTCTCCCACCATGACTGTAAGGAGTCTGTACGCTCTTCCCGCGTCTGTAAGGGGTCTGTACTCTCTTCCCGTGTCTGTAAGGAGGCTGTACTCTCTTCCAGTGTCTGTAAGGAGTCTGTACTCTCTTCCCGTGTCTGTAAGGAGACTGTACTCTCTTCCAGTGTCTGTAAGGAGTCTGTACTCTCTTACCGTGTCTGTAAGGAGAGTGTACTCTCTTCCCGTGTCTGTACGGAGACTGTACACTCATCAAGAGTCTGTAAGGAGACTACTCTCTTCCCGTGTCTGTAAGGAGAGTGTGCCATCTTCCGGAGTCTGTACTATATACAGTCTATTCTCCCTTCCCGTGTCTGTAAGGAGAATGTACTCTCTTCCCGTGTCTGTAAGGAGACTGTACTCTCTTCCCGTGTCGTTATGGAATCTGTACTCTCATCCCGTGTCTGTAGGGAGACAGTACTCTCTTTCCGTGTCTGTAAGGAGTCTGTCCTCTCTTCCCGTGTCGATAAGGAGTCTGTACTCTCTTCCCGTGTCTGTAAGGAGACTGTACTGTCTTCCCTGTCTGTCAGGAGACGGTATTCTCCCCTCATGACTGTAAGGAGTCTGTACTCTCTTCCCGTGTCTGTAAGGAGTCCGTACTCTCTTCTCGTGTCTGTAAGGAGACTGTACTCTCTTCCCCTGTCTGTACGGAGAGTGTACTCTCACCAAGAGTCTGTAAGGAGACTACTCTCTGCCCGTGTCTGTAAGGAGACTGTACTGTCTTCCCGTGTCTGTAGGGAGACTACTCCCTTCCCGTGTCTGGAAGGAGAGTGTACTCACTTCCCGTGTCTGTAAGGAGACTGTACTCTCTTCCCGTGTCTGTAAGGAGACTGTACCCTCTTCCCGTGCCTGGAAGGAGTCTGTAGTCCCTTCCCGTGTCTGTAAGGAGTCTGTACTCTCTTCCCGTGTCGGTAAGGAGACTGTACTGTCTTCCCTGTCTGTAATGAGACGGTATTCTCCCCCCATGACTGTAAGGAGTCTGTACTCTCTTCCCGTGTCTGTAAGGAGACGACTCCCTTCCCGTGTCTGTAAGGAGACTGTACTCTCTTCCCGTGTCTGTACGGAGACTGTACTCTCATCAAGAGTCTGTAAGGAGTCTACTCTCTTCCCGTGTCTCTAAGGAGACTGTACTCTCGTCCCGTGTCCTTAAGGAGCCTGTACTCTCTTCCCGTGTCTGTAAGGAGACTGTACGCTCTTCCCGTGTCTGTAAGGAGACCGTACTCTCTTCCCGTGTCTGTAAGGAGTCTGTACTCTCTTCCCGTGTCTATAAGGAGACTGTACTCTCTTCCCGTGTCTGTAAGGAGTCTGTACTCTCTTCACGTGTTTGTAAGGAGTCTGTACTCTCTGCCCGTGTCTGTAAGGAGACTGTACTCTCTTCCCGTGTCTGTAAGGAGTCTGTACTCTCCCCCCATGTCTGGAAGGAGTCTGTACTCTCTTCCCGTGTCTGTAAGGAGACTGTACCCTCTTCCCGTGCCTGGAAGGAGTCTGTAGTCCCTTCCCGTGTCGTTATGGAATCTGTACTCTCTTCCCGTGTCTGTAGGGAGACTGTACTCTCTTCCCGTGTCTGTAACGAGTCTGTCCTCTCTTCCCGTGTCGTTAAGAAGTCTGTACTCTCTTCCCGTGTCTGTAAGGAGACTGTACGCTCTTCCCGTGTCTGTAAGGAGACCGTACTCCCTTCCCGTGTCGTTCTGGAGTCTGTACTCTCTTCCGTGTCTGTAAGGAGACTGTAGTGTCTTCCCTGTCTGTAAGGAGAGTGTACTCTCTTCCCGTGTCTGTAAGGAGTCTGTCCTCTCTTCCCGTGTCGTTAAGGAGTGTGTACTCTCTTCCCGTGTCTGTAAGGTGATGGTATTCTCCCCCCATGACTGTAAGGAGACTGTACTCTCTTCCCGTGTCTGTAAGGAGTCTGTACTCTCTACCCGTGTCTGTAAGTAGACTGTACTCTCTTCCGTGTCTGTAAGGAGACTGTACTCTCCCCCCATGACTGTAAGGAGTCTGTACTTTCTTCACGTTTATGAAATGAGACCGTACTGTCCTCCTATGACTGTAAGGAGACTACTCTCTTCCCGTGTCTGTAAGGAGACTGTACTCTCGTCCCGTGTCCTTAAGGAGCCTGTACTCTCTTCCCGTGTCTGTAAGGAGACTGAACGCTCTTCCCGTCTCTGTAAGGAGACCGTACTCTCTTCCCATGTCTGTAAGGAGTCTGTACTCTCTTCCCGTGTCTGTAAGGAGACTGTACTCTCTTCCCGTGTCTGTAAGGAGTCTGTACTCTCTTCACGTGTTTGTAAGGAGTCTGTACTCTCTGCCCGTGTCTGTAACGAGACTGTACCCTCTTCCCGTGCCTGGAAGGAGTCTGTCGTCTCTTCCCGTGTCGTTAAGGAGTCTGTACTCTCTTCCCGTGTCTGTAGGGAGACTGTACGCTCTTCCCGTGTCGTTCTGGAGTCTGTACTCTCTTCCCGTGTCTGTAAGGAGACTGTACTGTCTTCCCTGTCTGTCAGGAGACGGTATTCTCCCCTCATGACTGTAAGGAGTCTGTACTCTCTTCCCGTGTCTGTAAGGAGTCCGTACTCTCTTCTCGTGTCTGTAAGGAGACTGTACTCTCTTCCCCTGTCTATACGGAGAGTGTGCTCTCACCAAGAGTCTGTAAGGAGACTACTCTCTTCCCGTGTCTGTAAGGAGACTGTACTGTCTTCCCGTGTCTGTAGGGAGACTACTCCCTTCCCGTGTCTGGAAGGAGAGTGTACTCACTTCCCGTGTCTGTAAGGATACTGTACTCTCTTCCCGTGTCTGTAAGTAGTCTGTACTCTCCCCCCATGTCTGGAAGGAGTCTGTACTCTCTTCCCGTGCCTGTAAGGGGACTGTACCCTCTTCCCGTGCCTGGAAGGAGTCTGTAGTCCCTTCCCGTGTCTGTAAGGAGTCTGTACTCTCTTCCCGTGTCGGTAAGGAGACTGTACTGTCTTCCCTGTCTGTAAGGAGACGGTATTCTCCCCCCATGACTGTAAGGAGTCTGTACTCTCTTCCCGTGTCTGTAAGGAGACGACTCCCTTCCCGAGTCTGTAAGGAGACTGTACTCTCTTCCCGTGTCTGTAAGGAGAGTGTACTCTCTTCCCGTGTCTGTACGGAGACTGCACTCTCATCAAGAGTCTGTAAGGAGTCTACTCTCTTCCCGTGTCTGTAAGGAGACTGTACTCTCGTCCCGTGTCCTTAAGAAGCCTGTACTCTCTTCCAGTGTCTGTAAGGAGACTGTACGCTCTTCCCGTGTCTGTAAGGAGACCGTACTCTCTTCCCGTGTCTGTAAGGAGTCTGTACGCTCTTCCCGTGTCTGTAAGGAGACTGTACTCTCTTCCCGTGTCGTTCTGGAGTCTGTACTCTCTTCCCGTGTCTGTAAGGAGTCTGTACTGTCTTCCCGTGTCTGTAAGGAGTCGGTGCTCTCACCCCATGACTGTTAGGAGACTGTAGTCTCTTCCCGTGTCTGTAAGGAGACGACTCTGTTCCCGTGCCTGTAAGGAGTCTGTACTCTCTTCCCGTGTGTGTAAGGTGTCTGTGCTCTCTTCCCGTCTCTGTAAGGAGACTACACTCTTCCCGTGTCTGTAAGGAGAATGTACTCTCTTCCCGTGTCGTTATGGAGTCTGAACTCTCTTCCCGTGTTTTTAGTGAGACTGTAGAGTCTTCCCGTGTCTGAAAGGAGACTGTACCCTCCCCCCATGAGTGTAAGGAGACTGTACACTCTTCCCGTGACTGTAAGGAGACTACTCTCTTCCCGTGCCTGTAAGGAGTCTGTAATCTCTTCCCATGTCTGTAAGGAGTTTATGCTCTCTTCCCGTCTCTGTAAGGAGACTACTCTCCTCCCGTGTCTGCAAGGAGACTACTCTCTTCCCGTGTCTGTAAGGAGTCTGTAATCTCTTCCCGTGTATGTAAGGAGACTGTACTCTCCCCCATGACTGTAAGGGGTCTGTACTCTCCCCCAGGACTGTAAGGAGTCTGTACTCTCTTCATATGTCTGTAAGGAGTTTGAACTCTCTTCACGTGTCTCTAAGGGGTCTGTACTCTCGTCAACTGTCTGTAAGGAGACCGTACTCTCCTCCCATGACTGTAAGGTGTCTGTATTCTCTTCCGGTGTCTCTGAGGGGTCGGTACTCTCTTCACCTGCCTGTAAGGAGACGGTATTCTCCCACCATGACTGTAAGGAGTCTGTACGCTCTTCCCGCGTCTGTAAGGGGTCTGAACTCTCTTCCCGTGTCTGTAAGGAGACTGTACACTCTTCCAGTGTCTGTAAGGAGTCTGTACTCTCTTCCCGTGTCTGTAAGGAGACTGTACTCTCTTCCAGTGTCTGTAAGGAGTCTGTACTCTCTTACCGTGTCTGTAAGGAGAGTGTACTCTCTTCCCGTGTCTGTACGGAGACTGTTCACTCATCAAGAGTCTGTAAGGAGACTACTCTCTTCCCGTGTATGTAAGGAGTCTGTACGCTCTTCCCGTGTCTGTAAGGAGACCGTACTCCCTTCCCGTGTCGTTCTGGAGTCTGTACTCTCTTCCCGTGTCTGTAGGGAGACTACTTCCTTCCCGTGTCTGTAAGGAGAGTGCAGTCACTTCCCGTGTCTGTAAGGAGACTGTACTCTCTTCCCGTGTATGTAGGGAGAATACTCACTTCCCGTGTCTGTAAGGAGAGTGCACTCACTTCCCGTGTGTGTAAGGAGACTGTACTCTCTTCCCGTGTCTGTAAGGAGACTGTACTCTCTTCCCGTGTCTGTAAGGAGTCTGTACTCTCTTCCCGTGTCTGTAAGGAGTCTGTACTGTCTTCCCGTGTCTGTAAGGAGTCGGTGCTCTCACCCCATGACTGTAAGGAGACTGTAGTCTCTTCCCGTGTCTGTAAGGAGACGACTCTGTTCCCGTGCCTGTAAGGAGTCTGTACTCTCTTCCCGTGTGTGTAAGGTGTCTGTGCTCTCTTCCCGTCTCTGTAAGGAGACTACACTCTTCCCGTGTCTGTAAGGAGAATGTACGCTCTTCCCGTGTCGTTATGGTGTCTGAACTCTCTTCCCGTGTCGTTATGGAGTCTGAACTCTCTTCCCGTGTTTTTAGTGAGACTGTAGAGTCTTCCCGTGTCTGAAAGGAGACTGTACCCTCCCCCCATGAGTGTAAGGAGACTGTACACTCTTCCCGTGACTGTAAGGAGACTACTCTCTTCCCGTGCCTGTAAGGAGTCTGTAATCTCTTCCCATGTCTGTAAGGAGTTTATGCTCTCTTCCCGTCTCTGTAAGGAGACTACTCTCCTCCCGTGTCTGCAAGGAGACTACCCTCTTCCCGTGTCTGTAAGGAGTCTGTAATCTCTTCCCGTGTATGTAAGGAGACTGTACTCTCCCCCCATGACTGTAAGGGGTCTGTACTCTCCCCCAGGACTGTAAGGAGTCTGTACTCTCTTCATATGTCTGTAAGGAGTTTGAACTCACTTCACGTGTCTCTAAGGGGTCTGTACTCTCGTCAACTGTCTGTAAGGAGACCGTACTCTCCTCCCATGACTGAAGGTGTCTGTATTCTCTTCCGGTGTCTCTGAGGGGTCGGTACTCTCTTCACCTGCCTGTAAGGAGACGGTATTCTCCCACCATGACTGTAAGGAGTCTGTACGCTCTTCCCGCGTCTGTAAGGGGTCTGAACTCTCTTCCCGTGTCTGTAAGGAGACTGTACACTCTTCCAGTGTCTGTAAGGAGTCTGTACTCTCTTCCCGTGTCTGTAAGGAGACTGTACTCTCTTCCAGTGTCTGTAAGGAGTCTGTACTCTCTTACCGTGTCTGTAAGGAGAGTGTACTCTCTTCCCGTGTCTGTACGGAGACTGTTCACTCATCAAGAGTCTGTAAGGAGACTACTCTCTTCCCGTGTATGTAAGGAGTCTGTACGCTCTTCCCGTGTCTGTAAGGAGACCGTACTCCCTTCCCGTGTCGTTGTGGAGTCTGTACTCTCTTCCCGTGTCTGTAGGGAGACTACTTCCTTCCCGTGTCTGTAAGGAGAGTGCAGTCACTTCCCGTGTCTGTAAGGAGACTGTACTCTCTTCCCGTGTCTGTAGGGAGACTACTCACTTCCCGTGTCTGTAAGGAGAGTGCACTCACTTCCCGTGTGTGTAAGGAGACTGTACTCTCTTCCCGTGTCTGTAAGGAGACTGTACTCTCTTCCCGTGTCTGTAAGGAGTCTGTACTCTCTTCCCGTGTCTGTAAGGAGTCTGTACTGTCTTCCCGTGTCTGTAAGGAGTCGGTGCTCTCACCCCATGACTGTAAGGAGACTGTAGTCTCTTCCCGTGTCTGTAAGGAGACGACTCTGTTCCCGTGCCTGTAAGGAGTCTGTACTCTCTTCCAGTGTCTGTAAGGAGTCTGTACTCTCTTCCCGTGTCTGTAAGGAGACTGTACTCTCTTCCAGTGTCTGTAAGGAGTCTGTACTCTCTTACCGTGTCTGTAAGGAGAGTGTACTCTCTTCCCGTGTCTGTACGGAGACTGTACACTCATCAAGAGTCTGTAAGGAGACTACTCTCTTCCCGTGTCTGTAAGGAGAGTGTGCCATCTTCCGGAGTCTGTACTATATACAGTCTATTCTCCCTTCCCGTGTCTGTAAGGAGAATGTACTCTCTTCCCGTGTCTGTAAGGAGACTGTACTCTCTTCCCGTGTCGTTATGGAATCTGTACTCTCATCCCGTGTCTGTAGGGAGACAGTACTCTCTTCCCGTGTCTGTAAGGAGTCTGTCCTCTCTTCCCGTGTCTGTAAGGAGTCTGTACTCTCTTCCCGTGTCGGTAAGGAGACTGTACTGTCTTCCCTGTCTGTAAGGAGACGGTATTCTCCCCCCATGACTGTAAGGAGTCTGTACTCTCTTCCCGTGTCTGTAAGGAGACGACTCCCTTCCCGAGTCTGTAAGGAGACTGTACTCTCTTCCCGTGTCTGTAAGGAGAGTGTACTCTCTTCCCGTGTCTGTACGGAGACTGCACTCTCATCAAGAGTCTGTAAGGAGTCTACTCTCTTCCCGTGTCTGTAAGGAGACTGTACTCTCGTCCCGTGTCCTTAAGAAGCCTGTACTCTCTTCCAGTGTCTGTAAGGAGACTGTACGCTCTTCCCGTGTCTGTAAGGAGACCGTACTCTCTTCCCGTGTCTGTAAGGAGTCTGTACGCTCTTCCCGTGTCTGTAAGGAGACTGTACTCTCTTCCCGTGTCGTTCTGGAGTCTGTACTCTCTTCCCGTGTCTGTAAGGAGTCTGTACTGTCTTCCCGTGTCTGTAAGGAGTCGGTGCTCTCACCCCATGACTGTTAGGAGACTGTAGTCTCTTCCCGTGTCTGTAAGGAGACGACTCTGTTCCCGTGCCTGTAAGGAGTCTGTACTCTCTTCCCGTGTGTGTAAGGTGTCTGTGCTCTCTTCCCGTCTCTGTAAGGAGACTACACTCTTCCCGTGTCTGTAAGGAGAATGTACTCTCTTCCCGTGTCGTTATGGAGTCTGAACTCTCTTCCCGTGTTTTTAGTGAGACTGTAGAGTCTTCCCGTGTCTGAAAGGAGACTGTACCCTCCCCCCATGAGTGTAAGGAGACTGTACACTCTTCCCGTGACTGTAAGGAGACTACTCTCTTCCCGTGCCTGTAAGGAGTCTGTAATCTCTTCCCATGTCTGTAAGGAGTTTATGCTCTCTTCCCGTCTCTGTAAGGAGACTACTCTCCTCCCGTGTCTGCAAGGAGACTACTCTCTTCCCGTGTCTGTAAGGAGTCTGTAATCTCTTCCCGTGTATGTAAGGAGACTGTACTCTCCCCCATGACTGTAAGGGGTCTGTACTCTCCCCCAGGACTGTAAGGAGTCTGTACTCTCTTCATATGTCTGTAAGGAGTTTGAACTCTCTTCACGTGTCTCTAAGGGGTCTGTACTCTCGTCAACTGTCTGTAAGGAGACCGTACTCTCCTCCCATGACTGTAAGGTGTCTGTATTCTCTTCCGGTGTCTCTGAGGGGTCGGTACTCTCTTCACCTGCCTGTAAGGAGACGGTATTCTCCCACCATGACTGTAAGGAGTCTGTACGCTCTTCCCGCGTCTGTAAGGGGTCTGAACTCTCTTCCCGTGTCTGTAAGGAGACTGTACACTCTTCCAGTGTCTGTAAGGAGTCTGTACTCTCTTCCCGTGTCTGTAAGGAGACTGTACTCTCTTCCAGTGTCTGTAAGGAGTCTGTACTCTCTTACCGTGTCTGTAAGGAGAGTGTACTCTCTTCCCGTGTCTGTACGGAGACTGTTCACTCATCAAGAGTCTGTAAGGAGACTACTCTCTTCCCGTGTATGTAAGGAGTCTGTACGCTCTTCCCGTGTCTGTAAGGAGACCGTACTCCCTTCCCGTGTCGTTCTGGAGTCTGTACTCTCTTCCCGTGTCTGTAGGGAGACTACTTCCTTCCCGTGTCTGTAAGGAGAGTGCAGTCACTTCCCGTGTCTGTAAGGAGACTGTACTCTCTTCCCGTGTATGTAGGGAGAATACTCACTTCCCGTGTCTGTAAGGAGAGTGCACTCACTTCCCGTGTGTGTAAGGAGACTGTACTCTCTTCCCGTGTCTGTAAGGAGACTGTACTCTCTTCCCGTGTCTGTAAGGAGTCTGTACTCTCTTCCCGTGTCTGTAAGGAGTCTGTACTGTCTTCCCGTGTCTGTAAGGAGTCGGTGCTCTCACCCCATGACTGTAAGGAGACTGTAGTCTCTTCCCGTGTCTGTAAGGAGACGACTCTGTTCCCGTGCCTGTAAGGAGTCTGTACTCTCTTCCCGTGTGTGTAAGGTGTCTGTGCTCTCTTCCCGTCTCTGTAAGGAGACTACACTCTTCCCGTGTCTGTAAGGAGAATGTACGCTCTTCCCGTGTCGTTATGGTGTCTGAACTCTCTTCCCGTGTCGTTATGGAGTCTGAACTCTCTTCCCGTGTTTTTAGTGAGACTGTAGAGTCTTCCCGTGTCTGAAAGGAGACTGTACCCTCCCCCCATGAGTGTAAGGAGACTGTACACTCTTCCCGTGACTGTAAGGAGACTACTCTCTTCCCGTGCCTGTAAGGAGTCTGTAATCTCTTCCCATGTCTGTAAGGAGTTTATGCTCTCTTCCCGTCTCTGTAAGGAGACTACTCTCCTCCCGTGTCTGCAAGGAGACTACCCTCTTCCCGTGTCTGTAAGGAGTCTGTAATCTCTTCCCGTGTATGTAAGGAGACTGTACTCTCCCCCCATGACTGTAAGGGGTCTGTACTCTCCCCCAGGACTGTAAGGAGTCTGTACTCTCTTCATATGTCTGTAAGGAGTTTGAACTCACTTCACGTGTCTCTAAGGGGTCTGTACTCTCGTCAACTGTCTGTAAGGAGACCGTACTCTCCTCCCATGACTGAAGGTGTCTGTATTCTCTTCCGGTGTCTCTGAGGGGTCGGTACTCTCTTCACCTGCCTGTAAGGAGACGGTATTCTCCCACCATGACTGTAAGGAGTCTGTACGCTCTTCCCGCGTCTGTAAGGGGTCTGAACTCTCTTCCCGTGTCTGTAAGGAGACTGTACACTCTTCCAGTGTCTGTAAGGAGTCTGTACTCTCTTCCCGTGTCTGTAAGGAGACTGTACTCTCTTCCAGTGTCTGTAAGGAGTCTGTACTCTCTTACCGTGTCTGTAAGGAGAGTGTACTCTCTTCCCGTGTCTGTACGGAGACTGTTCACTCATCAAGAGTCTGTAAGGAGACTACTCTCTTCCCGTGTATGTAAGGAGTCTGTACGCTCTTCCCGTGTCTGTAAGGAGACCGTACTCCCTTCCCGTGTCGTTGTGGAGTCTGTACTCTCTTCCCGTGTCTGTAGGGAGACTACTTCCTTCCCGTGTCTGTAAGGAGAGTGCAGTCACTTCCCGTGTCTGTAAGGAGACTGTACTCTCTTCCCGTGTCTGTAGGGAGACTACTCACTTCCCGTGTCTGTAAGGAGAGTGCACTCACTTCCCGTGTGTGTAAGGAGACTGTACTCTCTTCCCGTGTCTGTAAGGAGACTGTACTCTCTTCCCGTGTCTGTAAGGAGTCTGTACTCTCTTCCCGTGTCTGTAAGGAGTCTGTACTGTCTTCCCGTGTCTGTAAGGAGTCGGTGCTCTCACCCCATGACTGTAAGGAGACTGTAGTCTCTTCCCGTGTCTGTAAGGAGACGACTCTGTTCCCGTGCCTGTAAGGAGTCTGTACTCTCTTCCAGTGTCTGTAAGGAGTCTGTACTCTCTTCCCGTGTCTGTAAGGAGACTGTACTCTCTTCCAGTGTCTGTAAGGAGTCTGTACTCTCTTACCGTGTCTGTAAGGAGAGTGTACTCTCTTCCCGTGTCTGTACGGAGACTGTACACTCATCAAGAGTCTGTAAGGAGACTACTCTCTTCCCGTGTCTGTAAGGAGAGTGTGCCATCTTCCGGAGTCTGTACTATATACAGTCTATTCTCCCTTCCCGTGTCTGTAAGGAGAATGTACTCTCTTCCCGTGTCTGTAAGGAGACTGTACTCTCTTCCCGTGTCGTTATGGAATCTGTACTCTCATCCCGTGTCTGTAGGGAGACAGTACTCTCTTCCCGTGTCTGTAAGGAGTCTGTCCTCTCTTCCCGTGTCGATAAGGAGTCTGTACTCTCTTCCCGTGTCTGTAAGGAGACTGTACTGTCTTCCCTGTCTGTCAGGAGACGGTATTCTCCCCTCATGACTGTAAGGAGTCAGTACTCTCTTCCCGTGTCTGTAAGGAGTCCGTACTCTCTTCTCGTGTCTGTAAGGAGACTGTACTCTCTTCCCCTGTCTGTACGGAGAGTGTACTCTCACCAAGAGTCTGTAAGGAGACTACTCTCTGCCCGTGTCTGTAAGGAGACTGTACTGTCTTCCCGTGTCTGTAGGGAGACTACTCCCTTCCCGTGTCTGGAAGGAGAGTGTACTCACTTCCCGTGTCTGTAAGGAGACTGTACTCTCTTCCCGTGTCTGTAAGGAGACTGTACCCTCTTCCCGTGCCTGGAAGGAGTCTGTAGTCCCTTCCCGTGTCTGTAAGGAGTCTGTACTCTCTTCCCGTGTCGGTAAGGAGACTGTACTGTCTTCCCTGTCTGTAATGAGACGGTATTCTCCCCCCATGACTGTAAGGAGTCTGTACTCTCTTCCCGTGTCTGTAAGGAGACGACTCCCTTCCCGTGTCTGTAAGGAGACTGTACTCTCTTCCCGTGTCTGTACGGAGACTGTACTCTCATCAAGAGTCTGTAAGGAGTCTACTCTCTTCCCGTGTCTCTAAGGAGACTGTACTCTCGTCCCGTGTCCTTAAGGAGCCTGTACTCTCTTCCCGTGTCTGTAAGGAGACTGTACGCTCTTCCCGTGTCTGTAAGGAGACCGTACTCTCTTCCCGTGTCTGTAAGGAGTCTGTACTCTCTTCCCGTGTCTATAAGGAGACTGTACTCTCTTCCCGTGTCTGTAAGGAGTCTGTACTCTCTTCACGTGTTTGTAAGGAGTCTGTACTCTCTGCCCGTGTCTGTAAGGAGACTGTACACTCTTCCCGTGACTGTAAGGAGACTACTCTCTTCCCGTGCCTGTAAGGAGTCTGTAATCTCTTCCCATGTCTGTAAGGAGTTTATGCTCTCTTCCCGTCTCTGTAAGGAGACTACTCTCCTCCCGTGTCTGCAAGGAGACTACCCTCTTCCCGTGTCTGTAAGGAGTCTGTAATCTCTTCCCGTGTATGTAAGGAGACTGTACTCTCCCCCCATGACTGTAAGGGGTCTGTACTCTCCCCCAGGACTGTAAGGAGTCTGTACTCTCTTCATATGTCTGTAAGGAGTTTGAACTCTCTTCACGTGTCTCTAAGGGGTCTGTACTCTCGTCAACTGTCTGTAAGGAGACCGTACTCTCCTCCCATGACTGTAAGGTGTCTGTATTCTCTTCCGGTGTCTCTGAGGGGTCGGTACTCTCTTCACCTGCCTGTAAGGAGACGGTATTCTCCCACCAAGACTGTAAGGAGTCTGTACGCTCTTCCCGCGTCTGTAAGGGGTCTGAACTCTCTTCCCGTGTCTGTAAGGAGACTGTACACTCTTCCAGTGTCTGTAAGGAGTCTGTACTCTCTTCCCGTGTCTGTAAGGAGACTGTACTCTCTTCCAGTGTCTGTAAGGAGTCTGTACTCTCTTACCGTGTCTGTAAGGAGAGTGTACTCTCTTCCCGTGTCTGTACGGAGACTGTTCACTCATCAAGAGTCTGTAAGGAGACTACTCACTTCCCGTGTATGTAAGGAGTCTGTACGCTCTTCCCGTGTCTGTAAGGAGACCGTACTCCCTTCCCGTGTCGTTCTGGAGTCTGTACTCTCTTCCCGTGTCTGTAGGGAGACTACTTCCTTCCCGTGTCTGTAAGGAGAGTGCAGTCACTTCCCGTGTCTGTAAGGAGACTGTACTCTCTTCCCGTGTCTGTAAGGAGACTGTACCCTCTTCCCGTGCCTGGAAGGAGTCTGTAGTCCCTTCCCGTGTCTGTAAGGAGTCTGTACTCTCTTCCCGTGTCGGTAAGGAGACTGTACTGTCTTCCCTGTCTGTAATGAGACGGTATTCTCCCCCCATGACTGTAAGGAGTCTGTACTCTCTTCCCGTGTCTGTAAGGAGTCCGTACTCTCTTCTCGTGTCTGTAAGGAGACTGTACTCTCTTCCCCTGTCTGTACGGAGAGTGTACTCTCACCAAGAGTCTGTAAGGAGACTACTCTCTGCCCGTGTCTGTAAGGAGACTGTACTGTCTTCCCGTGTCTGTAGGGAGACTACTCCCTTCCCGTGTCTGGAAGGAGAGTGTACTCACTTCCCGTGTCTGTAAGGAGACTGTACTCTCTTCCCGTGTCTGTAAGGGGACTGTACCTCTTCCCGTGCCTGGAAGGAGTCTGTAGTCCCTTCCCGTGTCTGTAAGGAGTCTGTACTCTCTTCCCGTGTCGGTAAGGAGACTGTACTGTCTTCCCTGTCTGTAATGAGACGGTATTCTCCCCCCATGACTGTAAGGAGTCTGTACTCTCTTCCCGTGTCTGTAAGGAGACGACTCCCTTCCCGTGTCTGTAAGGAGACTGTACTCTCTTCCCGTGTCTGTACGGAGACTGTACTCTCATCAAGAGTCTGTAAGGAGTCTACTCTCTTCCCGTGTCTCTAAGGAGACTGTACTCTCGTCCCGTGTCCTTAAGGAGCCTGTACTCTATTCCCGTGTCTGTAAGGAGACTGTACGCTCTTCCCGTGTCTGTAAGGAGACCGTACTCTCTTCCCGTGTCTTTAAGGAGTCTGTACTCTCTTCCCGTGTCTATAAGGAGACTGTACTCTCTTCCCGTGTCTGTAAGGAGTCTGTACTCTCTTCACGTGTTTGTAAGGAGTCTGTACTCTCTGCCCGTGTCTGTAAAGAGACTGTACACTCTTCCCGTGACTGTAAGGAGACTACTCTCTTCCCGTGCCTGTAAGGAGTCTGTAATCTCTTCCCATGTCTGTAAGGAGTTTATGCTCTCTTCCCGTCTCTGTAAGGAGACTACTCTCCTCCCGTGTCTGCAAGGAGACTACCCTCTTCCCGTGTCTGTAAGGAGTCTGTAATCTCTTCCCGTGTATGTAACGAGACTGTACTCTCCCCCCATGACTGTAAGGGGACTGTACTCTCCCCCAGGACTGTAAGGAGTCTGTACTCTCTTCATATGTCTGTAAGGAGTTTGAACTCTCTTCACGTGTCTCTAAGGGGTCTGTACTCTCGTCAACTGTCTGTAAGGAGACCGTACTCTCCTCCCATGACTGTAAGGTGTCTGTATTCTCTTCCGGTGTCTCTGAGGGGTCGGTACTCTCTTCACCTGCCTGTAAGGAGACGGTATTCTCCCACCATGACTGTAAGGAGTCTGTACGCTCTTCCCGCGTCTGTAAGGGGTCTGAACTCTCTTCCCGTGTCTGTAAGGAGACTGTACACTCTTCCAGTGTCTGTAAGGAGTCTGTACTCTCTTCCCGTGTCTGTAAGGAGACTGTACTCTCTTCCAGTGTCTGTAAGGAGTCTGTACTCTCTTACCGTGTCTGTAAGGAGAGTGTACTCTCTTCCCGTGTCTGTACGGAGACTGTTCACTCATCAAGAGTCTGTAAGGAGACTACTCTCTTCCCGTGTATGTAAGGAGTCTGTACGCTCTTCCCGTGTCTGTAAGGAGACCGTACTCCCTTCCCGTGTCGTTCTGGAGTCTGTACTCTCTTCCCGTGTCTGTAGGGAGACTACTTCCTTCCCGTGTCTGTAAGGAGAGTGCAGTCACTTCCCGTGTCTGTAAGGAGACTGTACTCTCTTCCCGTGTCTGTAGGGAGACTACTCACTTCCCGTGTCTGTAAGGAGAGTGCACTCACTTCCCGTGTGTGTAAGGAGACTGTACTCTCTTCCCGTGTCTCTAAGGAGACTGTACTCTCTTCCCGTGTCTGTAAGGAGTCTGTACTCTCTTCCCGTGTCTGTAAGGAGTCTGTACTGTCTTCCCGTGTCTGTAAGGAGTCGGTGCTCTCACCCCATGACTGTAAGGAGACTGTAGTCTCTTCCCGTGTCTGTAAGGAGACGACTCTGTTCCCGTGCCTGTAAGGAGTCTGTACTCTCTTCCAGTGTCTGTAAGGAGTCTGCACTCTCTTCCCGTGTCTGTAAGGAGACTGTACTCTCTTCCAGTGTCTGTAAGGAGTCTGTACTCTCTTACCGTGTCTGTAAGGAGAGTGTACTCTCTTCCCGTGTCTGTACGGAGACTGTACACTCATCAAGAGTCTGTAAGGAGACTACTCTCTTCCCGTGTCTGTAAGGAGAGTGTGCCATCTTCCGGAGTCTGTACTATATACAGTCTATTCTCCCTTCCCGTGTCTGTAAGGAGAATGTACTCTCTTCCCGTGTCTGTAAGGAGACTGTACTCTCTTCCCGTGTCGTTATGGAATCTGTACTCTCATCCCGTGTCTGTAGGGAGACAGTACTCTCTTCCCGTGTCTGTAAGGAGTCTGTCCTCTCTTCCCGTGTCGATAAGGAGTCTGTACTCTCTTCCCGTGTCGGTAAAGAGACTGTACTGTCTTCCCTGTCTGTAATGAGACGGTATTCTCCCCCCATGACTGTAAGGAGTCTGTACTCTCTTCCCGTGTCTGTAAGGAGACGACTCCCTTCCCGTGTCTGTAAGGAGACTGTACTCTCTTCCCGTGTCTGTACGGAGACTGTACTCTCATCAAGAGTCTGTAAGGAGTCTACTCTCTTCCCGTGTCTCTAAGGAGACTGTACTCTCGTCCCGTGTCCTTAAGGAGCCTGTACTCTCTTCCCGTGTCTGTAAGGAGACTGTACGCTCTTCCCGTGTCTGTAAGGAGACCGTACTCTCTTCCCGTGTCTGTAAGGAGTCTGTACTCTCTTCCCGTGTCTATAAGGAGACTGTACTCTCTTCCCGTGTCTGTAAGGAGTCTGTACTCTCTTCACGTGTTTGTAAGGAGTCTGTACTCTCTGCCCGTGTCTGTAAGGAGACTGTACTCTCTTCCCGTGTCTGTAAGGAGTCTGTACTCTCCCCCCATGTCTGGAAGGAGTCTGTACTCTCTTCCCGTGTCTGTAAGGAGACTGTACCCTCTTCCCGTGCCTGGAAGGAGTCTGTAGTCCCTTCCCGTGTCGTTCTGGAGTCTGTACTCTCTTCCGTGTCTGTAAGGAGACTGTAGTGTCTTCCCTGTCTGTAAGGAGAGTGTACTCTCTTCCCGTGTCTGTAAGGAGTCTGTCCTCTCTTCCCGTGTCGTTAAGGAGTGTGTACTCTCTTCCCGTGTCTGTAAGGTGATGGTATTCTCCCCCCATGTCTGTAAGTAGACTGTACTCTCTTCCGTGTCTGTAAGGAGACTGTACTCTCCCCCCATGACTGTAAGGAGTCTGTACTTTCTTCACGTTTATGAAATGAGACCGTACTGTCCTCCCATGACTGTAAGGAGACTACTCTCTTCCCGTGTCTGTAAGGAGACTGTACTCTCGTCCCGTGTCCTTAAGGAGCCTGTACTCTCTTCCCGTGTCTGTAAGGAGACTGAACGCTCTTCCCGTCTCTGTAAGGAGACCGTACTCTCTTCCCATGTCTGTAAGGAGACTGTACTCTCTTCCCGTGTCTGTAAGGAGTCTGTACTCTCTTCACGTGTTTGTAAGGAGTCTGTACTCTCTGCCCGTGTCTGTAACGAGACTGTACCCTCTTCCCGTGCCTGGAAGGAGTCTGTCGTCTCTTCCCGTGTCGTTAAGGAGTCTGTACTCTCTTCCCGTGTCTGTAAGGAGACTGTACGCTCTTCCCGTGTCTGTAAGGAGACCGTACTCCCTTCCCGTGTCGTTCTGGAGTCTGTACTCTCTTCCCGTGTCTGTAAGGAGACTGTACTGTCTTCCCTGTCTGTAAGGAGAGTGTACTCTCTTCCCGTGTCTGTACGGAGACTGTACACTCATCAAGAGTCTGTAAGGAGACTACTCTCTTCCCGTGTATGTAAGGAGACCGTACTCCCTTCCCGTGTCGTTCTGTACTCTCTTCCCGTGTCTGTAAGGAGAATGTACCGTCTTCCCTTTCTGTAAGGTGATGGTATTCTCCCCCCGTGACTGTAAGGAGACTGTACTCTCTTCCCGTGTCTGTAAGGAGTCTGTACTCTCTACCCGTGTCTGTAAGTAGACTGTACTCACTTCCGTGTCTGTAAGGAGTCTGTACTCTCCCCCCATGACTGTAAGGAGTCTGTACTTTCTTCACGTTTATGAAATGAGACCGTACTCTCCCCCCATGACTGTAAGGAGACTACTCTCTTCCCGTGTCTGTGAGGAGAGTGTGCCATCTTCCGTAGTCTGTAGTATATACAGTCTATACTCCCTTCCCGTGTCTGTAAGGAGACTGTACTCTCTTCCCGTGTCTGTAAGGAGACTGTAATCTCTTCCCGTGTCTGTACGGAGACTGAACTCTCATCAAGAGTCTGTAAGGAGACTACTCCCTTCCCGTGTCTGTAAGGAGAATGTACTCTCTTCCCGTGTCTGTAAGGAGACTGTACTCTCTTCCAGTGTCGTTATGGAATCTGTACTCTCATCCCGTGTCTGTAGGGAGACTGTCCTCTCTTCCCGTGTCTGTAAGGAGTCTGTCCTCTCTTCCCGTGTCGATAAGGAGTCTGTACTCTCTTCCCGTGTCTGTAAGGAGACTGTACGCTCTTCCCGTGTCGTTCTGGAGTCTGTACTCTCTTCCCGTGTCTGTAAGGAGACTGTACTGTCTTCCCTGTCTGTCAGGAGACGGTATTCTCCCCTCATGACTGTAAGGAGTCTGTACTCTCTTCCCGTGTCTGTAAGGAGTCCGTACTCTCTTCTCGTGTCTGTAAGGAGACTGTACTCTCTTCCCCTGTCTATACGGAGAGTGTGCTCTCACCAAGAGTCTGTAAGGAGACAACTCTCTTCCCGTGTCTGTAAGGAGACTGTACTGTCTTACCGTGTCTGTAGGGAGACTACTCCCTTCCCGTGTCTGGAAGGAGAGTGTACTCACTTCCCGTGTCTGTAAGGAGACTGTACTCTCTTCCCGTGTCTGTAAGTAGTCTGTACTCTCCCCCCATGTCTGGAAGGAGTCTGTACTCTCTTCCCGTGCCTGTAAGGGGACTGTACCCTCTTCCCGTGCCTGGAAGGAGTCTGTAGTCCCTTCCCGTGTCTGTAAGGAGTCTGTACTCTCTTCCCGTGTCGGTAAGGAGACTGTACTGTCTTCCCTGTCTGTAAGGAGACGGTATTCTCCCCCCATGACTGTAAGGAGTCTGTACTCTCTTCCCGTGTCTGTAAGGAGACGACTCCCTTCCCGAGTCTGTAAGGAGACTGTACTCTCTTCCCGTGTCTGTAAGGAGAGTGTACTCTCTTCCCGTGTCTGTACGGAGACTGCACTCTCATCAAGAGTCTGTAAGGAGTCTACTCTCTTCCCGTGTCTGTAAGGAGACTGTACTCTCGTCCCGTGTCCTTAAGAAGCCTGTACTCTCTTCCAGTGTCTGTAAGGAGACTGTACGCTCTTCCCGTGTCTGTAAGGAGACCGTACTCTCTTCCCGTGTCTGTAAGGAGTCTGTACGCTCTTCCCGTGTCTGTAAGGAGACTGTACTCTCTTCCCGTGTCGTTCTGGAGTCTGTACTCTCTTCCCGTGTCTGTAAGGAGTCTGTACTGTCTTCCCGTGTCTGTAAGGAGTCGGTGCTCTCACCCCATGACTGTTAGGAGACTGTAGTCTCTTCCCGTGTCTGTAAGGAGACGACTCTGTTCCCGTGCCTGTAAGGAGTCTGTACTCTCTTCCCGTGTGTGTAAGGTGTCTGTGCTCTCTTCCCGTCTCTGTAAGGAGACTACACTCTTCCCGTGTCTGTAAGGAGAATGTACTCTCTTCCCGTGTCGTTATGGAGTCTGAACTCTCTTCCCGTGTTTTTAGTGAGACTGTAGAGTCTTCCCGTGTCTGAAAGGAGACTGTACCCTCCCCCCATGAGTGTAAGGAGACTGTACACTCTTCCCGTGACTGTAAGGAGACTACTCTCTTCCCGTGCCTGTAAGGAGTCTGTAATCTCTTCCCATGTCTGTAAGGAGTTTATGCTCTCTTCCCGTCTCTGTAAGGAGACTACTCTCCTCCCGTGTCTGCAAGGAGACTACTCTCTTCCCGTGTCTGTAAGGAGTCTGTAATCTCTTCCCGTGTATGTAAGGAGACTGTACTCTCCCCCCATGACTGTAAGGGGTCTGTACTCTCCCCCAGGACTGTAAGGAGTCTGTACTCTCTTCATATGTCTGTAAGGAGTTTGAACTCTCTTCACGTGTCTCTAAGGGGTCTGTACTCTCGTCAACTGTCTGTAAGGAGACCGTACTCTCCTCCCATGACTGTAAGGTGTCTGTATTCTCTTCCGGTGTCTCTGAGGGGTCGGTACTCTCTTCACCTGCCTGTAAGGAGACGGTATTCTCCCACCATGACTGTAAGGAGTCTGTACGCTCTTCCCGCGTCTGTAAGGGGTCTGAACTCTCTTCCCGTGTCTGTAAGGAGACTGTACACTCTTCCAGTGTCTGTAAGGAGTCTGTACTCTCTTCCCGTGTCTGTAAGGAAACTGTACTCTCTTCCAGTGTCTGTAAGGAGTCTGTACTCTCTTACCGTGTCTGTAAGGAGAGTGTACTCTCTTCCCGTGTCTGTACGGAGACTGTTCACTCATCAAGAGTCTGTAAGGAGACTACTCTCTTCCCGTGTATGTAAGGAGTCTGTACGCTCTTCCCGTGTCTGTAAGGAGACCGTACTCCCTTCCCGTGTCGTTCTGGAGTCTGTACTCTCTTCCCGTGTCTGTAGGGAGACTACTTCCTTCCCGCGTCTGTAAGGAGAGTGCAGTCACTTCCCGTGTCTGTAAGGAGACTGTACTCTCTTCCCGTGTATGTAGGGAGAATACTCACTTCCCGTGTCTGTAAGGAGAGTGCACTCACTTCCCGTGTGTGTAAGGAGACTGTACTCTCTTCCCGTGTCTGTAAGGAGACTGTACTCTCTTCCCGTGTCTGTAAGGAGTCTGTACTCTCTTCCCGTGTCTGTAAGGAGTCTGTACTGTCTTCCCGTGTCTGTAAGGAGTCGGTGCTCTCACCCCATGACTGTTAGGAGACTGTAGTCTCTTCCCGTGTCTGTAAGGAGACGACTCTGTTCCCGTGCCTGTAAGGAGTCTGTACTCTCTTCCCGTGTGTGTAAGGTGTCTGTGCTCTCTTCCCGTCTCTGTAAGGAGACTACACTCTTCCCGTGTCTGTAAGGAGAATGTACTCTCTTCCCGTGTCGTTATGGAGTCTGAACTCTCTTCCCGTGTTTTTAGTGAGACTGTAGAGTCTTCCCGTGTCTGAAAGGAGACTGTACCCTCCCCCCATGAGTGTAAGGAGACTGTACACTCTTCCCGTGACTGTAAGGAGACTACTCTCTTCCCGTGCCTGTAAGGAGTCTGTAATCTCTTCCCATGTCTGTAAGGAGTTTATGCTCTCTTCCCGTCTCTGTAAGGAGACTGTACTCTCTTCCAGTGTCTGTAAGGAGTCTGTACTCTCTTACCGTGTCTGTAAGGAGAGTGTACTCTCTTCCCGTGTCTGTACGGAGACTGTACACTCATCAAGAGTCTGTAAGGAGACTACTCTCTTCCCGTGTATGTAAGGAGTCTGTACGCTCTTCCCGTGTCTGTAAGGAGTCTGTACTGTCTTCCCGTGTCTGTAAGGAGTCGGTGCTCTCACCCCATGACTGTAAGGAGACTGTAGTCTCTTCCCGTGTCTGTAAGGAGACGACTCTGTTCCCGTGCCTGTAAGGAGTCTGTACTCTCTTCCAGTGTCGTTCTGGAGTCTGTACTCTCTTCCCGTGTCTGTAAGGAGAATGTACCGTCTTCCCTTTCTGTAAGGTGATGGTATTCTCCCCCCGTGACTGTAAGGAGACTGTACTCTCTTCCCGTGTCTGTAAGGTGTCTGTACTCTCTACCCGTGTCTGTAAGTAGACTGTACGGTCTTCCGTGTCGGTAAGGAGTCTGTACTCTCCCCCCATGACTGTAAGGAGTCTGTACTTTCTTCACGTTTATGAAATGAGACCGTACTCTCCCCCCATGACTGTAAGGAGACTACTCTCTTCCCTTGTCTGTAAGGAGAGTGTGCCATCTTCCGGAGACTGTACTATATACAGTCTATACTCCCTTCCCGTGTCTGTAAGGAGAATGTACTCTCTTCCCGTGTCTGTAAGGAGACTGTACTCTCTTCCCGTGTCGTTATGGAATCTGTACTCTCATCCCGTGTCTGTAGGGAGACAGTACTCTCTTCCCGTGTCTGTAAGGAGTCTGTCCTCTCTTCCCGTGTCGATAAGGAGTCTGTACTCTCTTCCCGTGTCTGTAAGGAGACTGTACTGTCTTCCCTGTCTGTCAGGAGACGGTATTCTCCCCTCATGACTGTAAGGAGTCTGTACTCTCTTCCCGTGTCTGTAAGGAGTCCGTACTCTCTTCTCGTGTCTGTAAGGAGACTGTACTCTCTTCCCCTGTCTGTACGGAGAGTGTACTCTCACCAAGAGTCTGTAAGGAGACTACTCTCTGCCCGTGTCTGTAAGGAGACTGTACTGTCTTCCCGTGTCTGTAGGGAGACTACTCCCTTCCCGTGTCTGGAAGGAGAGTGTACTCACTTCCCGTGTCTGTAAGGAGACTGTACTCTCTTCCCGTGTCTGTAAGGAGACTGTACCCTCTTCCCGTGCCTGGAAGGAGTCTGTAGTCCCTTCCCGTGTCTGTAAGGAGTCTGTACTCTCTTCCCGTGTCGGTAAGGAGACTGTACTGTCTTCCCTGTCTGTAATGAGACGGTATTCTCCCCCCATGACTGTAAGGAGTCTGTACTCTCTTCCCGTGTCTGTAAGGAGACGACTCCCTTCCCGTGTCTGTAAGGAGACTGTACTCTCTTCCCGTGTCTGTACGGAGACTGTACTCTCATCAAGAGTCTGTAAGGAGTCTACTCTCTTCCCGTGTCTCTAAGGAGACTGTACTCTCGTCCCGTGTCCTTAAGGAGCCTGTACTCTCTTCCCGTGTCTGTAAGGAGACTGTACGCTCTTCCCGTGTCTGTAAGGAGACCGTACTCTCTTCCCGTGTCTGTAAGGAGTCTGTACTCTCTTCCCGTGTCTATAAGGAGACTGTACTCTCTTCCCGTGTCTGTAAGGAGTCTGTACTCTCTTCACGTGTTTGTAAGGAGTCTGTACTCTCTGCCCGTGTCTGTAAGGAGACTGTACTCTCTTCCCGTGTCTGTAAGGAGTCTGTACTCTACCCCCATGTCTGGAAGGAGTCTGTACTCTCTTCCCGTGTCTGTAAGGAGACTGTACCCTCTTCCCGTGCCTGGAAGGAGTCTGTAGTCCCTTCCCGTGTAGTTATGGAATCTGTACTCTCTTCCCGTGTCTGTAGGGAGACTGTACTCTCTTCCCGTGTCTGTAACGAGTCTGTCCTCTCTTCCCGTGTCGTTAAGAAGTCTGTACTCTCTTCCCGTGTCTGTAAGGAGACTGTACGCTCTTCCCGTGTCTGTAAGGAGACCGTACTCCCTTCCCGTGTCGTTCTGGAGTCTGTACTCTCTTCCGTGTCTGTAAGGAGACTGTAGTGTCTTCCCTGTCTGTAAGGAGAGTGTACTCTCTTCCCGTGTCTGTAAGGAGTCTGTCCTCTCTTCCCGTGTCGTTAAGGAGTGTGTACTCTCTTCCCGTGTCTGTAAGGTGATGGTATTCTCCCCCCATGACTGTAAGGAGACTGTACTCTCTTCCCGTGTCTGTAAGGAGTCTGTACTCTCTACCCGTGTCTGTAAGTAGACTGTACTCTCTTCCGTGTCTGTAAGGAGACTGTACTCTCCCCCCATGACTGTAAGGAGTCTGTACTTTCTTCACGTTTATGAAATGAGACCGTACTGTCCTCCCATGACTGTAAGGAGACTACTCTCTTCCCGTGTCTGTAAGGAGACTGTACTCTCGTCCCGTGTCCTCAAGGAGCCTGTACTCTCTTCCCGTGTCTGTAAGGAGACTGAACGCTCTTCCCGTCTCTGTAAGGAGACCGTACTCTCCTCCCATGTCTGTAAGGAGACTGTACTCTCTTCCCGTGTCTGTAAGGAGTCTGTACTCTCTTCACGTGTTTGTAAGGAGTCTGTACTCTCTGCCCGTGTCTGTAACGAGACTGTACCCTCTTCCCGTGCCTGGAAGGAGTCTGTCGTCTCTTCCCGTTTCGTTAAGGAGTCTGTACTCTCTTCCCGTGTCTAAAAGGAGACTGTACGCTCTTCCCGTGTCTGTAAGGAGACCGTACTCCCTTCCCGTGTCGTTCTGGAGTCTGTACTCTCTTCCCGTGTCTGTAAGGAGACTGTACTGTCTTCCCTGTCTGTAAGGAGAGTGTACTCTCTTCCCGTGTCTGTACGGAGACTGTACACTCATCAAGAGTCTGTAAGGAGACTACTCTCTTCCCGTCTATGTAAGGAGACTGTACGCTCTTCCCGTGTCTGTAAGGAGACCGTACTCCCTTCCCGTGTCGTTCTGTACTCTCTTCCCGTGTCTGTAAGGAGAATGTACCGTCTTCCCTTTCTGTAAGGTGATGGTATTCTCCCCCCGTGACTGTAAGGAGACTGTACTCTCTTCCCGTGTCTGTAAGGAGTCTGTACTCTCTACCCGTGTCTGTAAGTAGACTGTACTCACTTCCGTGTCTGTAAGGAGTCTGTACTCTCCCCCCATGACTGTAAGGAGTCTGTACTTTCTTCACGTTTATGAAATGAGACCGTACTCTCCCCCCATGACTGTAAGGAGACTACTCTCTTCCCGTGTCTGTGAGGAGAGTGTGCCATCTTCCGTAGTCTGTAGTATATACAGTCTATACTCCCTTCCCGTGTCTGTAAGGAGACTGTACTCTCTTCCCGTGTCTGTAAGGAGACTACTCCCTTCCCGTGTCTGTAAGGAGAATGTACTCTCTTCCCGTGTCTGTAAGGAGACTGTACTCTCTTCCCGTGTCGTTATGGAATCTGTACTCTCATCCCGTGTCTGTAGGGAGACTGTACTCTCTTCCCGTGTCTGTAAGGAGTCTGTCCTCTCTTCCCGTGTCGATAAGGAGTCTGTACTCTCTTCCCGTGTCTATAAGGAGACTGTACGCTCTTCCCGTGTCGTTCTGGAGTCTGTACTCTCTTCCCGTGTCTGTAAGGAGACTGTACTGTCTTCCCAGTCTGTCAGGAGACGGTATTCTCCCCTCATGACTGTAAGGAGTCTGTACTCTCTTCTCGTGTCTGTAAGGAGACTGTACTCTCTTCCCCTGTCTATACGGAGAGTGTGCTCTCACCAAGAGTCTGTAAGGAGACAACTCTCTTCCCGTGTCTGTAAGGAGACTGTACTGTCTTCCCGTGTCTGTAGGGAGACTACTCCCTTCCCGTGTCTGGAAGGAGAGTGTACTCACTTCCCGTGTCTGTAAGGAGACTGTACTCTCTTCCCGTGTCTGTAAGTAGTCTGTACTCTCCCCCCATGTCTGGAAGGAGTCTGTACTCTCTTCCCGTGCCTGTAAGGGGACTGTACCCTCTTCCCGTGCCTGGAAGGAGTCTGTAGTCCCTTCCCGTGTCTGTAAGGAGTCTGTACTCTCTTCCCGTGTCGGTAAGGAGACTGTACTGTCTTCCCTGTCTGTAAGGAGACGGTATTCTCCCCCCATGACTGTAAGGAGTCTGTACTCTCTTCCCGTGTCTGTAAGGAGACGACTCCCTTCCCGAGTCTGTAAGGAGACTGTACTCTCTTCCCGTGTCTGTAAGGAGAGTGTACTCTCTTCCCGTGTCTGTACGGAGACTGCACTCTCATCAAGAGTCTGTAAGGAGTCTACTCTCTTCCCGTGCCTGTAAGGAGACTGTACTCTCGTCCCGTGTCCTTAAGAAGCCTGTACTCTCTTCCAGTGTCTGTAAGGAGACTGTACGCACTTCCCGTGTCTGTAAGGAGACCGTACTCTCTTCCCGTGTCTGTAAGGAGTCTGTACGCTCTTCCCGTGTCTGTAAGGAGACTGTGCTCTCTTCCCGTGTCGTTCTGGAGTCTGTACTCTCTTCCCGTGTCTGTAAGTAGACTGTACTCTCTTCCGTGTCTGTAAGGAGACTGTACTCTCCCCCCATGACTGTAAGGAGTCTGTACTTTCTTCACGTTTATGAAATGAGACCGTACTGTCCTCCCATGACTGTAAGGAGACTACTCTCTTCCCGTGTCTGTAAGGAGACTGTACTCTCGTCCCGTGTCCTCAAGGAGCCTGTACTCTCTTCCCGTGTCTGTAAGGAGACTGAACGCTCTTCCCGTCTCTGTAAGGAGACCGTACTCTCTTCCCATGTCTGTAAGGAGACTGTACTCTCTTCCCGTGTCTGTAAGGAGTCTGTACTCTCTTCACGTGTTTGTAAGGAGTCTGTACTCTCTGCCCGTGTCTGTAACGAGACTGTACCCTCTTCCCGTGCCTGGAAGGAGTCTGTCGTCTCTTCCCGTTTCGTTAAGGAGTCTGTACTCTCTTCCCGTGTCTGTAAGGAGACTGTACGCTCTTCCCGTGTCTGTAAGGAGACCGTACTCCCTTCCCGTGTCGTTCTGGAGTCTGTACTCTCTTCCCGTGTCTGTAAGGAGACTGTACTGTCTTCCCTGTCTGTAAGGAGAGTGTACTCTCTTCCCGTGTCTGTACGGAGACTGTACACTCATCAAGAGTCTGTAAGGAGACTACTCTCTTCCCGTCTATGTAAGGAGACTGTACGCTCTTCCCGTGTCTGTAAGGAGACCGTACTCCCTTCCCGTGTCGTTCTGTACTCTCTTCCCGTGTCTGTAAGGAGAATGTACCGTCTTCCCTTTCTGTAAGGTGATGGTATTCTCCCCCCCGTGACTGTAAGGAGACTGTACTCTCTTCCCGTGTCTGTAAGGAGTCTGTACTCTCTACCCGTGTCTGTAAGTAGACTGTACTCACTTCCGTGTCTGTAAGGAGTCTGTACTCTCCCCCCATGACTGTAAGGAGTCTGTACTTTCTTCACGTTTATGAAATGAGACCGTACTCTCCCCCCATGACTGTAAGGAGACTACTCTCTTCCCGTGTCTGTGAGGAGAGTGTGCCATCTTCCGTAGTCTGTAGTATATACAGTCTATACTCCCTTCCCGTGTCTGTAAGGAGACTGTACTCTCTTCCCGTGTCTGTAAGGAGACTGTAATCTCTTCCCGTGTCTGTACGGAGACTGTACTCTCATCAAGAGTCTGTAAGGAGACTACTCCCTTCCCGTGTCTGTAAGGAGAATGTACTCTCTTCCCGTGTCTGTAAGGAGACTGTACTCTCTTCCCGTGTCGTTATGGAATCTGTACTCTCATCCCGTGTCTGTAGGGAGACTGTACTCTCTTCCCGTGTCTGTAAGGAGTCTGTCCTCTCTTCCCGTGTCGATAAGGAGTCTGTACTCTCTTCCCGTGTCTATAAGGAGACTGTACGCTCTTCCCGTGTCGTTCTGGAGTCTGTACTCTCTTCCCGTGTCTGTAAGGAGACTGTACTGTCTTCCCAGTCTGTCAGGAGACGGTATTCTCCCCTCATGACTGTAAGGAGTCTGTACTCTCTTCCCGTGTCTGTAAGGAGTCCGTACTCTCTTCTCGTGTCTGTAAGGAGACTGTACTCTCTTCCCCTGTCTATACGGAGAGTGTGCTCTCACCAAGAGTCTGTAAGGAGACAACTCTCTTCCCGTGTCTGTAAGGAGACTGTACTGTCTTCCCGTGTCTGTAGGGAGACTACTCCCTTCCCGTGTCTGGAAGGAGAGTGTACTCACTTCCCGTGTCTGTAAGGAGACTGTACTCTCTTCCCGTGTCTGTAAGTAGTCTGTACTCTCCCCCCATGTCTGGAAGGAGTCTGTACTCTCTTCCCGTGCCTGTAAGGGGACTGTACCCTCTTCCCGTGCCTGGAAGGAGTCTGTAGTCCCTTCCCGTGTCTGTAAGGAGTCTGTACTCTCTTCCCGTGTGTGTAAGGTGTCTGTGCTCTCTTCCCGTCTCTGTAAGGAGACTACACTCTTCCCGTGTCTGTAAGGAGAATGTACTCTCTTCCCGTGTCGTTATGGAGTCTGAACTCTCTTCCCGTGTTTTTAGTGAGACTGTAGAGTCTTCCCGTGTCTGAAAGGAGACTGTACCCTCCCCCCATGAGTGTAAGGAGACTGTACACTCTTCCCGTGACTGTAAGGAGACTACTCTCTTCCCGTGCCTGTAAGGAGTCTGTAATCTCTTCCCATGTCTGTAAGGAGTTTATGCTCTCTTCCCGTCTCTGTAAGGAGACTACTCTCCTCCCGTGTCTGCAAGGAGACTACTCTCTTCCCGTGTCTGTAAGGAGTCTGTAATCTCTTCCCGTGTATGTAAGGAGACTGTACTCTCCCCCCATGACTGTAAGGGGTCTGTACTCTCCCCCAGGACTGTAAGGAGTCTGTACTCTCTTCATATGTCTGTAAGGAGTTTGAACTCTCTTCACGTGTCTCTAAGGGGTCTGTACTCTCGTCAACTGTCTGTAAGGAGACCGTACTCTCCTCCCATGACTGTAAGGTGTCTGTATTCTCTTCCGGTGTCTCTGAGGGGTCGGTACTCTCTTCACCTGCCTGTAAGGAGACGGTATTCTCCCACCATGACTGTAAGGAGTCTGTACGCTCTTCCCGCGTCTGTAAGGGGTCTGAACTCTCTTCCCGTGTCTGTAAGGAGACTGTACACTCTTCCAGTGTCTGTAAGGAGTCTGTACTCTCTTCCCGTGTCTGTAAGGAGACTGTACTCTCTTCCCGTGCCTGTAAGGAGACTGTACTCTCTTACCGTGTCCTTAAGAAGCCTGTACTCTCTTCCAGTGTCTGTAAGGAGACTGTACGCACTTCCCGTGTCTGTAAGGAGACCGTACTCTCTTCCCGTGTCTGTAAGGAGTCTGTACGCTCTTCCCGTGTCTGTAAGGAGACTGTACTCTCTTCCCGTGTCGTTCTGGAGTCTGTACTCTCTTCCCGTGTCTGTAAGTAGACTGTACTCTCTTCCGTGTCTGTAAGGAGACTGTACTCTCCCCCCATGACTGTAAGGAGTCTGTACTTTCTTCACGTTTATGAAATGAGACCGTACTGTCCTCCCATGACTGTAAGGAGACTACTCTCTTCCCGTGTCTGTAAGGAGACTGTACTCTCGTCCCGTGTCCTCAAGGAGCCTGTACTCTCTTCCCGTGTCTGTAAGGAGACTGAACGCTCTTCCCGTCTCTGTAAGGAGACCGTACTCTCTTCCCATGTCTGTAAGGAGACTGTACTCTCTTCCCGTGTCTGTAAGGAGTCTGTACTCTCTTCACGTGTTTGTAAGGAGTCTGTACTCTCTGCCCGTGTCTGTAACGAGACTGTACCCTCTTCCCGTGCCTGGAAGGAGTCTGTCGTCTCTTCCCGTTTCGTTAAGGAGTCTGTACTCTCTTCCCGTGTCTGTAAGGAGACTGTACGCTCTTCCCGTGTCTGTAAGGAGACCGTACTCCCTTCCCGTGTCGTTCTGGAGTCTGTACTCTCTTCCCGTGTCTGTAAGGAGACTGTACTGTCTTCCCTGTCTGTAAGGAGAGTGTACTCTCTTCCCGTGTCTGTACGGAGACTGTACACTCATCAAGAGTCTGTAAGGAGACTACTCTCTTCCCGTCTATGTAAGGAGACTGTACGCTCTTCCCGTGTCTGTAAGGAGACCGTACTCCCTTCCCGTGTCGTTCTGTACTCTCTTCCCGTGTCTGTAAGGAGAATGTACCGTCTTCCCTTTCTGTAAGGTGATGGTATTCTCCCCCCGTGACTGTAAGGAGACTGTACTCTCTTCCCGTGTCTGTAAGGAGTCTGTACTCTCTACCCGTGTCTGTAAGTAGACTGTACTCACTTCCGTGTCTGTAAGGAGTCTGTACTCTCCCCCCATGACTGTAAGGAGTCTGTACTTTCTTCACGTTTATGAAATGAGACCGTACTCTCCCCCCATGACTGTAAGGAGACTACTCTCTTCCCGTGTCTGTGAGGAGAGTGTGCCATCTTCCGTAGTCTGTAGTATATACAGTCTATACTCCCTTCCCGTGTCTGTAAGGAGACTGTACTCTCTTCCCGTGTCTGTAAGGAGACTGTAATCTCTTCCCGTGTCTGTACGGAGACTGTACTCTCATCAAGAGTCTGTAAGGAGACTACTCCCTTCCCGTGTCTGTAAGGAGAATGTACTCTCTTCCCGTGTCTGTAAGGAGACTGTACTCTCTTCCCGTGTCGTTATGGAATCTGTACTCTCATCCCGTGTCTGTAGGGAGACTGTACTCTCTTCCCGTGTCTGTAAGGAGTCTGTCCTCTCTTCCCGTGTCGATAAGGAGTCTGTACTCTCTTCCCGTGTCTATAAGGAGACTGTACGCTCTTCCCGTGTCGTTCTGGAGTCTGTACTCTCTTCCCGTGTCTGTAAGGAGACTGTACTGTCTTCCCAGTCTGTCAGGAGACGGTATTCTCCCCTCATGACTGTAAGGAGTCTGTACTCTCTTCCCGTGTCTGTAAGGAGTCCGTACTCTCTTCTCGTGTCTGTAAGGAGACTGTACTCTCTTCCCCTGTCTATACGGAGAGTGTGCTCTCACCAAGAGTCTGTAAGGAGACAACTCTCTTCCCGTGTCTGTAAGGAGACTGTACTGTCTTCCCGTGTCTGTAGGGAGACTACTCCCTTCCCGTGTCTGGAAGGAGAGTGTACTCACTTCCCGTGTCTGTAAGGAGACTGTACTCTCTTCCCGTGTCTGTAAGTAGTCTGTACTCTCCCCCCATGTCTGGAAGGAGAATGTACTCTCTTCCCGTGTCGTTATGGAGTCTGAACTCTCTTCCCGTGTTTTTAGTGAGACTGTAGAGTCTTCCCGTGTCTGAAAGGAGACTGTACCCTCCCCCCATGAGTGTAAGGAGACTGTACACTCTTCCCGTGACTGTAAGGAGACTACTCTCTTCCCGTGCCTGTAAGGAGTCTGTAATCTCTTCCCATGTCTGTAAGGAGTTTATGCTCTCTTCCCGTCTCTGTAAGGAGACTACTCTCCTCCCGTGTCTGCAAGGAGACTACTCTCTTCCCGTGTCTGTAAGGAGTCTGTAATCTCTTCCCGTGTATGTAAGGAGACTGTACTCTCCCCCCATGACTGTAAGGGGTCTGTACTCTCCCCCAGGACTGTAAGGAGTCTGTACTCTCTTCATATGTCTGTAAGGAGTTTGAACTCTCTTCACGTGTCTCTAAGGGGTCTGTACTCTCGTCAACTGTCTGTAAGGAGACCGTACTCTCCTCCCATGACTGTAAGGTGTCTGTATTCTCTTCCGGTGTCTCTGAGGGGTCGGTACTCTCTTCACCTGCCTGTAAGGAGACGGTATTCTCCCACCATGACTGTAAGGAGTCTGTACGCTCTTCCCGCGTCTGTAAGGGGTCTGAACTCTCTTCCCGTGTCTGTAAGGAGACTGTACACTCTTCCAGTGTCTGTAAGGAGTCTGTACTCTCTTCCCGTGTCTGTAAGGAGACTGTACTCTCTTCCCGTGCCTGTAAGGAGACTGTACTCTCTTACCGTGTCCTTAAGAAGCCTGTACTCTCTTCCAGTGTCTGTAAGGAGACTGTACGCACTTCCCGTGTCTGTAAGGAGACCGTACTCTCTTCCCGTGTCTGTAAGGAGTCTGTACGCTCTTCCCGTGTCTGTAAGGAGACTGTACTCTCTTCCCGTGTCGTTCTGGAGTCTGTACTCTCTTCCCGTGTCTGTAAGTAGACTGTACTCTCTTCCGTGTCTGTAAGGAGACTGTACTCTCCCCCCATGACTGTAAGGAGTCTGTACTTTCTTCACGTTTATTAAATGAGACCGTACTGTCCTCCCATGACTGTAAGGAGACTACTCTCTTCCCGTGTCTGTAAGGAGACTGTACTCTCGTCCCGTGTCCTCAAGGAGCCTGTACTCTCTTCCCGTGTCTGTAAGGAGACTGAACGCTCTTCCCGTCTCTGTAAGGAGACCGTACTCTCTTCCCATGTCTGTAAGGAGACTGTACTCTCTTCCCGTGTCTGTAAGGAGTCTGTACTCTCTTCACGTGTTTGTAAGGAGTCTGTACTCTCTGCCCGTGTCTGTAACGAGACTGTACCCTCTTCCCGTGCCTGGAAGGAGTCTGTCGTCTCTTCCCGTTTCGTTAAGGAGTCTGTACTCTCTTCCCGTGTCTGTAAGGAGACTGTACGCTCTTCCCGTGTCTGTAAGGAGACCGTACTCCCTTCCCGTGTCGTTCTGGAGTCTGTACTCTCTTCCCGTGTCTGTAAGGAGACTGTACTGTCTTCCCTGTCTGTAAGGAGAGTGTACTCTCTTCCCGTGTCTGTACGGAGACTGTACACTCATCAAGAGTCTGTAAGGAGACTACTCTCTTCCCGTCTATGTAAGGAGACTGTACGCTCTTCCCGTGTCTGTAAGGAGACCGTACTCCCTTCCCGTGTCGTTCTGTACTCTCTTCCCGTGTCTGTAAGGAGAATGTACCGTCTTCCCTTTCTGTAAGGTGATGGTATTCTCCCCCCGTGACTGTAAGGAGACTGTACTCTCTTCCCGTGTCTGTAAGGAGTCTGTACTCTCTACCCGTGTCTGTAAGTAGACTGTACTCACTTCCGTGTCTGTAAGGAGTCTGTACTCTCCCCCCATGACTGTAAGGAGTCTGTACTTTCTTCACGTTTATGAAATGAGACCGTACTCTCCCCCCATGACTGTAAGGAGACTACTCTCTTCCCGTGTCTGTGAGGAGAGTGTGCCATCTTCCGTAGTCTGTAGTATATACAGTCTATACTCCCTTCCCGTGTCTGTAAGGAGACTGTACTCTCTTCCCGTGTCTGTAAGGAGACTGTAATCTCTTCCCGTGTCTGTACGGAGACTGTACTCTCATCAAGAGTCTGTAAGGAGACTACTCCCTTCCCGTGTCTGTAAGGAGAATGTACTCTCTTCCCGTGTCTGTAAGGAGACTGTACTCTCTTCCCGTGTCGTTATGGAATCTGTACTCTCATCCCGTGTCTGTAGGGAGACTGTACTCTCTTCCCGTGTCTGTAAGGAGTCTGTCCTCTCTTCCCGTGTCGATAAGGAGTCTGTACTCTCTTCCCGTGTCTATAAGGAGACTGTACGCTCTTCCCGTGTCGTTCTGGAGTCTGTACTCTCTTCCCGTGTCTGTAAGGAGACTGTACTGTCTTCCCAGTCTGTCAGGAGACGGTATTCTCCCCTCATGACTGTAAGGAGTCTGTACTCTCTTCCCGTGTCTGTAAGGAGTCCGTACTCTCTTCTCGTGTCTGTAAGGAGACTGTACTCTCTTCCCCTGTCTATACGGAGAGTGTGCTCTCACCAAGAGTCTGTAAGGAGACAACTCTCTTCCCGTGTCTGTAAGGAGACTGTACTGTCTTCCCGTGTCTGTAGGGAGACTACTCCCTTCCCGTGTCTGGAAGGAGAGTGTACTCACTTCCCGTGTCTGTAAGGAGACTGTACTCTCTTCCCGTGTCTGTAAGTAGTCTGTACTCTCCCCCCATGTCTGGAAGGAGTCTGTACTCTCTTCCCGTGCCTGTAAGGGGACTGTACCCTCTTCCCGTGCCTGGAAGGAGTCTGTAGTCCCTTCCCGTGTCTGTAAGGAGTCTGTACTCTCTTCCCGTGTCGGTAAGGAGACTGTACTGTCTTCCCTGTCTGTAAGGAGACGGTATTCTCCCCCCATGACTGTAAGGAGTCTGTACTCTCTTCCCGTGTCTGTAAGGAGACGACTCCCTTCCCGAGTCTGTAAGGAGACTGTACTCTCTTCCCGTGTCTGTAAGGAGAGTGTACTCTCTTCCCGTGTCTGTACGGAGACTGCACTCTCATCAAGAGTCTGTAAGGAGTCTACTCTCTTCCCGTGCCTGTAAGGAGACTGTACTCTCGTCCCGTGTCCTTAAGAAGCCTGTACTCTCTTCCAGTGTCTGTAAGGAGACTGTACGCACTTCCCGTGTCTGTAAGGAGACCGTACTCTCTTCCCGTGTCTGTAAGGAGTCTGTACGCTCTTCCCGTGTCTGTAAGGAGACTGTACTCTCTTCCCGTGTCGTTCTGGAGTCTGTACTCTCTTCCCGTGTCTGTAAGGAGTCTGTACTGTCTTCCCGTGTCTGTAAGGAGTCGGTGCTCTCACCCCATGACTGTTAGGAGACTGTAGTCTCTTCCCGTGTCTGTAAGGAGACGACTCTGTTCCCGTGCCTGTAAGGAGTCTGTACTCTCTTCCCGTGTGTGTAAGGTGTCTGTGCTCTCTTCCCGTCTCTGTAAGGAGACTACACTCTTCCCGTGTCTGTAAGGAGAATGTACTCTCTTCCCGTGTCGTTATGGAGTCTGAACTCTCTTCCCGTGTTTTTAGTGAGACTGTAGAGTCTTCCCGTGTCTGAAAGGAGACTGTACCCTCCCCCCATGAGTGTAAGGAGACTGTACACTCTTCCCGTGACTGTAAGGAGACTACTCTCTTCCCGTGCCTGTAAGGAGTCTGTAATCTCTTCCCATGTCTGTAAGGAGTTTATGCTCTCTTCCCGTCTCTGTAAGGAGACTACTCTCCTCCCGTGTCTGCAAGGAGACTACTCTCTTCCCGTGTCTGTAAGGAGTCTGTAATCTCTTCCCGTGTATGTAAGGAGACTGTACTCTCCCCCCATGACTGTAAGGTGTCTGTACTCTCCCCCAGGACTGTAAGGAGTCTGTACTCTCTTCATATGTCTGTAAGGAGTTTGAACTCTCTTCACGTGTCTCTAAGGGGTCTGTACTCTCGTCAACTGTCTGTAAGGAGACCGTACTCTCCTCCCATGACTGTAAGGTGTCTGTATTCTCTTCCGGTGTCTCTGAGGGGTCGGTACTCTCTTCACCTGCCTGTAAGGAGACGGTATTCTCCCACCATGACTGTAAGGAGTCTGTACGCTCTTCCCGCGTCTGTAAGGGGTCTGAACTCTCTTCCCGTGTCTGTAAGGAGACTGTACACTCTTCCAGTGTCTGTAAGGAGTCTGTACTCTCTTCCCGTGTCTGTAAGGAGACTGTACTCTCTTCCAGTGTCTGTAAGGAGTCTGTACTCTCTTACCGTGTCTGTAAGGAGAGTGTACTCTCTTCCCGTGTCTGTACGGAGACTGTTCACTCATCAAGAGTCTGTAAGGAGACTACTCTCTTCCCGTGTATGTAAGGAGTCTGTACGCTCTTCCCGTGTCTGTAAGGAGACCGTACTCCCTTCCCGTGTCGTTCTGGAGTCTGTACTCTCTTCCCGTGTCTGTAGGGAGACTACTTCCTTCCCGCGTCTGTAAGGAGAGTGCAGTCACTTCCCGTGTCTGTAAGGAGACTGTACTCTCTTCCCGTGTATGTAGGGAGAATACTCACTTCCCGTGTCTGTAAGGAGAGTGCACTCACTTCCCGTGTGTGTAAGGAGACTGTACTCTCTTCCCGTGTCTGTAAGGAGACTGTACTCTCTTCCCGTGTCTGTAAGGAGTCTGTACTCTCTTCCCGTGTCTGTAAGGAGTCTGTACTGTCTTCCCGTGTCTGTAAGGAGTCGGTGCTCTCACCCCATGACTGTTAGGAGACTGTAGTCTCTTCCCGTGTCTGTAAGGAGACGACTCTGTTCCCGTGCCTGTAAGGAGTCTGTACTCTCTTCCCGTGTGTGTAAGGTGTCTGTGCTCTCTTCCCGTCTCTGTAAGGAGACTACACTCTTCCCGTGTCTGTAAGGAGAATGTACTCTCTTCCCGTGTCGTTATGGAGTCTGAACTCTCTTCCCGTGTTTTTAGTGAGACTGTAGAGTCTTCCCGTGTCTGAAAGGAGACTGTACCCTCCCCCCATGAGTGTAAGGAGACTGTACACTCTTCCCGTGACTGTAAGGAGACTACTCTCTTCCCGTGCCTGTAAGGAGTCTGTAATCTCTTCCCATGTCTGTAAGGAGTTTATGCTCTCTTCCCGTCTCTGTAAGGAGACTGTACTCTCTTCCCGTGTCTGTAAGGAGACTGTAATCTCTTCCCGTGTCTGTACGGAGACTGTACTCTCATCAAGAGTCTGTAAGGAGACTACTCCCTTCCCGTGTCTGTAAGGAGAATGTACTCTCTTCCCGTGTCTGTAAGGAGACTGTACTCTCTTCCCGTGTCGTTATGGAATCTGTACTCTCATCCCGTGTCTGTAGGGAGACTGTACTCTCTTCCCGTGTCTGTAAGGAGTCTGTCCTCTCTTCCCGTGTCGATAAGGAGTCTGTACTCTCTTCCCGTGTCTATAAGGAGACTGTACGCTCTTCCCGTGTCGTTCTGGAGTCTGTACTCTCTTCCCGTGTCTGTAAGGAGACTGTACTGTCTTCCCAGTCTGTCAGGAGACGGTGTTCTCCCCTCATGACTGTAAGGAGTCTGTACTCTCTTCCCGTGTCTGTAAGGAGTCCGTACTCTCTTCTCGTGTCTGTAAGGAGACTGTACTCTCTTCCCCTGTCTATACGGAGAGTGTGCTCTCACCAAGAGTCTGTAAGGAGACAACTCTCTTCCCGTGTCTGTAAGGAGACTGTACTGTCTTCCCGTGTCTGTAGGGAGACTACTCCCTTCCCGTGTCTGGAAGGAGAGTGTACTCACTTCCCGTGTCTGTAAGGAGACTGTACTCTCTTCCCGTGTCTGTAAGTAGTCTGTACTCTCCCCCCATGTCTGGAAGGAGTCTGTACTCTCTTCCCGTGCCTGTAAGGGGACTGTACCCTCTTCCCGTGCCTGGAAGGAGTCTGTAGTCCCTTCCCGTGTCTGTAAGGAGTCTGTACTCTCTTCCCGTGTGTGTAAGGTGTCTGTGCTCTCTTCCCGTCTCTGTAAGGAGACTACACTCTTCCCGTGTCTGTAAGGAGAATGTACTCTCTTCCCGTGTCGTTATGGAGTCTGAACTCTCTTCCCGTGTTTTTAGTGAGACTGTAGAGTCTTCCCGTGTCTGAAAGGAGACTGTACCCTCCCCCCATGAGTGTAAGGAGACTGTACACTCTTCCCGTGACTGTAAGGAGACTACTCTCTTCCCGTGCCTGTAAGGAGTCTGTAATCTCTTCCCATGTCTGTAAGGAGTTTATGCTCTCTTCCCGTCTCTGTAAGGAGACTACTCTCCTCCCGTGTCTGCAAGGAGACTACTCTCTTCCCGTGTCTGTAAGGAGTCTGTAATCTCTTCCCGTGTATGTAAGGAGACTGTACTCTCCCCCCATGACTGTAAGGGGTCTGTACTCTCCCCCAGGACTGTAAGGAGTCTGTACTCTCTTCATATGTCTGTAAGGAGTTTGAACTCTCTTCACGTGTCTCTAAGGGGTCTGTACTCTCGTCAACTGTCTGTAAGGAGACCGTACTCTCCTCCCATGACTGTAAGGTGTCTGTATTCTCTTCCGGTGTCTCTGAGGGGTCGGTACTCTCTTCACCTGCCTGTAAGGAGACGGTATTCTCCCACCATGACTGTAAGGAGTCTGTACGCTCTTCCCGCGTCTGTAAGGGGTCTGAACTCTCTTCCCGTGTCTGTAAGGAGACTGTACACTCTTCCAGTGTCTGTAAGGAGTCTGTACTCTCTTCCCGTGTCTGTAAGGAGACTGTACTCTCTTCCCGTGCCTGTAAGGAGACTGTACTCTCTTACCGTGTCCTTAAGAAGCCTGTACTCTCTTCCAGTGTCTGTAAGGAGACTGTACACACTTCCCGTGTCTGTAAGGAGACCGTACTCTCTTCCCGTGTCTGTAAGGAGTCTGTACGCTCTTCCCGTGTCTGTAAGGAGACTGTACTCTCTTCCCGTGTCGTTCTGGAGTCTGTACTCTCTTCCCGTGTCTGTAAGTAGACTGTACTCTCTTCCGTGTCTGTAAGGAGACTGTACTCTCCCCCCATGACTGTAAGGAGTCTGTACTTTCTTCACGTTTATGAAATGAGACCGTACTGTCCTCCCATGACTGTAAGGAGACTACTCTCTTCCCGTGTCTGTAAGGAGACTGTACTCTCGTCCCGTGTCCTCAAGGAGCCTGTACTCTCTTCCCGTGTCTGTAAGGAGACTGAACGCTCTTCCCGTCTCTGTAAGGAGACCGTACTCTCTTCCCATGTCTGTAAGGAGACTGTACTCTCTTCCCGTGTCTGTAAGGAGTCTGTACTCTCTTCACGTGTTTGTAAGGAGTCTGTACTCTCTGCCCGTGTCTGTAACGAGACTGTACCCTCTTCCCGTGCCTGGAAGGAGTCTGTCGTCTCTTCCCGTTTCGTTAAGGAGTCTGTACTCTCTTCCCGTGTCTGTAAGGAGACTGTACGCTCTTCCCGTGTCTGTAAGGAGACCGTACTCCCTTCCCGTGTCGTTCTGGAGTCTGTACTCTCTTCCCGTGTCTGTAAGGAGACTGTACTGTCTTCCCTGTCTGTAAGGAGAGTGTACTCTCTTCCCATGTCTGTACGGAGACTGTACACTCATCAAGAGTCTGTAAGGAGACTACTCTCTTCCCGTCTATGTAAGGAGACTGTACGCTCTTCCCGTGTCTGTAAGGAGACCGTACTCCCTTCCCGTGTCGTTCTGTACTCTCTTCCCGTGTCTGTAAGGAGAATGTACCGTCTTCCCTTTCTGTAAGGTGATGGTATTCTCCCCCCGTGACTGTAAGGAGACTGTACTCTCTTCCCGTGTCTGTAAGGAGTCTGTACTCTCTACCCGTGTCTGTAAGTAGACTGTACTCACTTCCGTGTCTGTAAGGAGTCTGTACTCTCCCCCCATGACTGTAAGGAGTCTGTACTTTCTTCACGTTTATGAAATGAGACCGTACTCTCCCCCCATGACTGTAAGGAGACTACTCTCTTCCCGTGTCTGTGAGGAGAGTGTGCCATCTTCCGTAGTCTGTAGTATATACAGTCTATACTCCCTTCCCGTGTCTGTAAGGAGACTGTACTCTCTTCCCGTGTCTGTAAGGAGACTGTAATCTCTTCCCGTGTCTGTACGGAGACTGTACTCTCATCAAGAGTCTGTAAGGAGACTACTCCCTTCCCGTGTCTGTAAGGAGAATGTACTCTCTTCCCGTGTCTGTAAGGAGACTGTACTCTCTTCCCGTGTCGTTATGGAATCTGTACTCTCATCCCGTGTCTGTAGGGAGACTGTACTCTCTTCCCGTGTCTGTAAGGAGTCTGTCCTCTCTTCCCGTGTCGATAAGGAGTCTGTACTCTCTTCCCGTGTCTATAAGGAGACTGTACGCTCTTCCCGTGTCGTTCTGGAGTCTGTACTCTCTTCCCGTGTCTGTAAGGAGACTGTACTGTCTTCCCAGTCTGTCAGGAGACGGTATTCTCCCCTCATGACTGTAAGGAGTCTGTACTCTCTTCCCGTGTCTGTAAGGAGTCCGTACTCTCTTCTCGTGTCTGTAAGGAGACTGTACTCTCTTCCCCTGTCTATACGGAGAGTGTGCTCTCACCAAGAGTCTGTAAGGAGACAACTCTCTTCCCGTGTCTGTAAGGAGACTGTACTGTCTTCCCGTGTCTGTAGGGAGACTACTCCCTTCCCGTGTCTGGAAGGAGAGTGTACTCACTTCCCGTGTCTGTAAGGAGACTGTACTCTCTTCCCGTGTCTGTAAGTAGTCTGTACTCTCCCCCCATGTCTGGAAGGAGTCTGTACTCTCTTCCCGTGCCTGTAAGGGGACTGTACCCTCTTCCCGTGCCTGGAAGGAGTCTGTAGTCCCTTCCCGTGTCTGTAAGGAGTCTGTACTCTCTTCCCGTGTCGGTAAGGAGACTGTACTGTCTTCCCTGTCTGTAAGGAGACGGTATTCTCCCCCCATGACTGTAAGGAGTCTGTACTCTCTTCCCGTGTCTGTAAGGAGACGACTCCCTTCCCGAGTCTGTAAGGAGACTGTACTCTCTTCCCGTGTCTGTAAGGAGAGTGTACTCTCTTCCCGTGTCTGTACGGAGACTGCACTCTCATCAAGAGTCTGTAAGGAGTCTACTCTCTTCCCGTGCCTGTAAGGAGACTGTACTCTCGTCCCGTGTCCTTAAGAAGCCTGTACTCTCTTCCAGTGTCTGTAAGGAGACTGTACGCACTTCCCGTGTCTGTAAGGAGACCGTACTCTCTTCCCGTGTCTGTAAGGAGTCTGTACGCTCTTCCCGTGTCTGTAAGGAGACTGTACTCTCTTCCCGTGTCGTTCTGGAGTCTGTACTCTCTTCCCGTGTCTGTAAGGAGTCTGTACTGTCTTCCCGTGTCTGTAAGGAGTCGGTGCTCTCACCCCATGACTGTTAGGAGACTGTAGTCTCTTCCCGTGTCTGTAAGGAGACGACTCTGTTCCCGTGCCTGTAAGGAGTCTGTACTCTCTTCCCGTGTGTGTAAGGTGTCTGTGCTCTCTTCCCGTCTCTGTAAGGAGACTACACTCTTCCCGTGTCTGTAAGGAGAATGTACTCTCTTCCCGTGTCGTTATGGAGTCTGAACTCTCTTCCCGTGTTTTTAGTGAGACTGTAGAGTCTTCCCGTGTCTGAAAGGAGACTGTACCCTCCCCCCATGAGTGTAAGGAGACTGTACACTCTTCCCGTGACTGTAAGGAGACTACTCTCTTCCCGTGCCTGTAAGGAGTCTGTAATCTCTTCCCATGTCTGTAAGGAGTTTATGCTCTCTTCCCGTCTCTGTAAGGAGACTACTCTCCTCCCGTGTCTGCAAGGAGACTACTCTCTTCCCGTGTCTGTAAGGAGTCTGTAATCTCTTCCCGTGTATGTAAGGAGACTGTACTCTCCCCCCATGACTGTAAGGTGTCTGTACTCTCCCCCAGGACTGTAAGGAGTCTGTACTCTCTTCATATGTCTGTAAGGAGTTTGAACTCTCTTCACGTGTCTCTAAGGGGTCTGTACTCTCGTCAACTGTCTGTAAGGAGACCGTACTCTCCTCCCATGACTGTAAGGTGTCTGTATTCTCTTCCGGTGTCTCTGAGGGGTCGGTACTCTCTTCACCTGCCTGTAAGGAGACGGTATTCTCCCACCATGACTGTAAGGAGTCTGTACGCTCTTCCCGCGTCTGTAAGGGGTCTGAACTCTCTTCCCGTGTCTGTAAGGAGACTGTACACTCTTCCAGTGTCTGTAAGGAGTCTGTACTCTCTTCCCGTGTCTGTAAGGAGACTGTACTCTCTTCCAGTGTCTGTAAGGAGTCTGTACTCTCTTACCGTGTCTGTAAGGAGAGTGTACTCTCTTCCCGTGTCTGTACGGAGACTGTTCACTCATCAAGAGTCTGTAAGGAGACTACTCTCTTCCCGTGTATGTAAGGAGTCTGTACGCTCTTCCCGTGTCTGTAAGGAGACCGTACTCCCTTCCCGTGTCGTTCTGGAGTCTGTACTCTCTTCCCGTGTCTGTAGGGAGACTACTTCCTTCCCGCGTCTGTAAGGAGAGTGCAGTCACTTCCCGTGTCTGTAAGGAGACTGTACTCTCTTCCCGTGTATGTAGGGAGAATACTCACTTCCCGTGTCTGTAAGGAGAGTGCACTCACTTCCCGTGTGTGTAAGGAGACTGTACTCTCTTCCCGTGTCTGTAAGGAGACTGTACTCTCTTCCCGTGTCTGTAAGGAGTCTGTACTCTCTTCCCGTGTCTGTAAGGAGTCTGTACTGTCTTCCCGTGTCTGTAAGGAGTCGGTGCTCTCACCCCATGACTGTTAGGAGACTGTAGTCTCTTCCCGTGTCTGTAAGGAGACGACTCTGTTCCCGTGCCTGTAAGGAGTCTGTACTCTCTTCCCGTGTGTGTAAGGTGTCTGTGCTCTCTTCCCGTCTCTGTAAGGAGACTACACTCTTCCCGTGTCTGTAAGGAGAATGTACTCTCTTCCCGTGTCGTTATGGAGTCTGAACTCTCTTCCCGTGTTTTTAGTGAGACTGTAGAGTCTTCCCGTGTCTGAAAGGAGACTGTACCCTCCCCCCATGAGTGTAAGGAGACTGTACACTCTTCCCGTGACTGTAAGGAGACTACTCTCTTCCCGTGCCTGTAAGGAGTCTGTAATCTCTTCCCATGTCTGTAAGGAGTTTATGCTCTCTTCCCGTCTCTGTAAGGAGACTGTACTCTCTTCCAGTGTCTGTAAGGAGTCTGTACTCTCTTACCGTGTCTGTAAGGAGAGTGTACTCTCTTCCCGTGTCTGTACGGAGACTGTACACTCATCAAGAGTCTGTAAGGAGACTACTCTCTTCCCGTGTATGTAAGGAGTCTGTACGCTCTTCCCGTGTCTGTAAGGAGACCGTACTCCCTTCCCGTGTCGTTCTGGAGTCTGTACTCTCTTCCCGTGTCTGTAAGGAGAATGTACCGTCTTCCCTTTCTGTAAGGTGATGGTATTCTCCCCCCGTGACTGTAAGGAGACTGTACTCTCTTCCCGTGTCTGTAAGGTGTCTGTACTCTCTACCCGTGTCTGTAAGTAGACTGTACGCTCTTCCGTGTCGGTAAGGAGTCTGTACTCTCCCCCCATGACTGTAAGGAGTCTGTACTTTCTTCACGTTTATGAAATGAGACCGTACTCTCCCCCCATGACTGTAAGGAGACTACTCTCTTCCCTTGTCTGTAAGGAGAGTGTGCCATCTTCCGGAGACTGTACTATATACAGTCTATACTCCCTTCCCGTGTCTGTAAGGAGAATGTACTCTCTTCCCGTGTCTGTAAGGAGACTGTACTCTCTTCCCGTGTCGTTATGGAATCTGTACTCTCATCCCGTGTCTGTAGGGAGACAGTACTCTCTTCCCGTGTCTCTAAGGAGTCTGTCCTCTCTTCCCGTGTCGATAAGGAGTCTGTACTCTCTTCCCGTGTCTGTAAGGAGACTGTACTGTCTTCCCTGTCTGTCAGGAGACGGTATTCTCCCCTCATGACTGTAAGGAGTCTGTACTCTCTTCCCGTGTCTGTAAGGAGTCCGTACTCTCTTCTCGTGTCTGTAAGGAGACTGTACTCTCTTCCCCTGTCTGTACGGAGAGTGTACTCTCACCAAGAGTCTGTAAGGAGACTACTCTCTGCCCGTGTCTGTAAGGAGACTGTACTGTCTTCCCGTGTCTGTAGGGAGACTACTCCCTTCCCGTGTCTGGAAGGAGAGTGTACTCACTTCCCGTGTCTGTAAGGAGACTGTACTCTCTTCCCGTGTCTGTAAGGAGACTGTACCCTCTTCCCGTGCCTGGAAGGAGTCTGTAGTCCCTTCCCGTGTCTGTAAGGAGTCTGTACTCTCTTCCCGTGTCGGTAAGGAGACTGTACTGTCTTCCCTGTCTGTAATGAGACGGTATTCTCCCCCCATGACTGTAAGGAGTCTGTACTCTCTTCCCGTGTCTGTAAGGAGACGACTCCCTTCCCGTGTCTGTAAGGAGACTGTACTCTCTTCCCGTGTCTGTACGGAGACTGTACTCTCATCAAGAGTCTGTAAGGAGTCTACTCTCTTCCCGTGTCTCTAAGGAGACTGCACTCTCGTCCCGTGTCCTTAAGGAGCCTGTACTCTCTTCCCGTGTCTGTAAGGAGACTGTACGCTCTTCCCGTGTCTGTAAGGAGACCGTACTCTCTTCCCGTGTCTGTAAGGAGTCTGTACTCTCTTCCCGTGTCTATAAGGAGACTGTACTCTCTTCCCGTGTCTGTAAGGAGTCTGTACTCTCTTCACGTGTTTGTAAGGAGTCTGTACTCTCTGCCCGTGTCTGTAAGGAGACTGTACTCTCTTCCCGTGTCTGTAAGGAGTCTGTACTCTACCCCCATGTCTGGAAGGAGTCTGTACTCTCTTCCCGTGTCTGTAAGGAGACTGTACCCTCTTCCCGTGCCTGGAAGGAGTCTGTAGTCCCTTCCCGTGTAGTTATGGAATCTGTACTCTCTTCCCGTGTCTGTAGGGAGACTGTACTCTCTTCCCGTGTCTGTAACGAGTCTGTCCTCTCTTCCCGTGTCGTTAAGAAGTCTGTACTCTCTTCCCGTGTCTGTAAGGAGACTGTACGCTCTTCCCGTGTCTGTAAGGAGACCGTACTCCCTTCCCGTGTCGTTCTGGAGTCTGTACTCTCTTCCGTGTCTGTAAGGAGACTGTAGTGTCTTCCCTGTCTGTAAGGAGAGTGTACTCTCTTCCCGTGTCTGTAAGGAGTCTGTCCTCTCTTCCCGTGTCGTTAAGGAGTGTGTACTCTCTTCCCGTGTCTGTAAGGTGATGGTATTCTCCCCCCATGACTGTAAGGAGACTGTACTCTCTTCCCGTGTCTGTAAGGAGTCTGTACTCTCTACCCGTGTCTGTAAGTAGACTGTACTCTCTTCCGTGTCTGTAAGGAGACTGTACTCTCCCCCCATGACTGTAAGGAGTCTGTACTTTCTTCACGTTTATGAAATGAGACCGTACTGTCCTCCCATGACTGTAAGGAGACTACTCTCTTCCCGTGTCTGTAAGGAGACTGTACTCTCGTCCCGTGTCCTCAAGGAGCCTGTACTCTCTTCCCGTGTCTGTAAGGAGACTGAACGCTCTTCCCGTCTCTGTAAGGAGACCGTACTCTCTTCCCATGTCTGTAAGGAGACTGTACTCTCTTCCCGTGTCTGTAAGGAGTCTGTACTCTCTTCACGTGTTTGTAAGGAGTCTGTACTCTCTGCCCGTGTCTGTAACGAGACTGTACCCTCTTCCCGTGCCTGGAAGGAGTCTGTCGTCTCTTCCCGTTTCGTTAAGGAGTCTGTACTCTCTTCCCGTGTCTGTAAGGAGACTGTACGCTCTTCCCGTGTCTGTAAGGAGACCGTACTCCCTTCCCGTGTCGTTCTGGAGTCTGTACTCTCTTCCCGTGTCTGTAAGGAGACTGTACTGTCTTCCCTGTCTGTAAGGAGAGTGTACTCTCTTCCCGTGTCTGTACGGAGACTGTACACTCATCAAGAGTCTGTAAGGAGACTACTCTCTTCCCGTGTATGTAAGGAGACTGTACGCTCTTCCCGTGTCTGTAAGGAGACCGTACTCCCTTCCCGTGTCGTTCTGTACTCTCTTCCCGTGTCTGTAAGGAGAATGTACCGTCTTCCCTTTCTGTAAGGTGATGGTATTCTCCCCCCGTGACTGTAAGGAGACTGTTCTCTCTTCCCGTGTCTGTAAGGAGTCTGTACTCTCTACCCGTGTCTGTAAGTAGACTGTACTCACTTCCGTGTCTGTAAGGAGTCTGTACTCTCCCCCCATGACTGTAAGGAGTCTGTACTTTCTTCACGTTTATGAAATGAGACCGTACTCTCCCCCCATGACTGTAAGGAGACTACTCTCTTCCCGTGTCTGTGAGGAGAGTGTGCCATCTTCCGTAGTCTGTAGTATATACAGTCTATACTCCCTTCCCGTGTCTGTAAGGAGACTGTACTCTCTTCCCGTGTCTGTAAGGAGACTGTAATCTCTTCCCGTGTCTGTACGGAGACTGTACTCTCATCAAGAGTCTGTAAGGAGACTACTCCCTTCCCGTGTCTGTAAGGAGAATGTACTCTCTTCCCGTGTCTGTAAGGAGACTGTACTCTCTTCCCGTGTCGTTATGGAATCTGTACTCTCATCCCGTGTCTGTAGGGAGACTGTACTCTCTTCCCGTGTCTGTAAGGAGTCTGTCCTCTCTTCCCGTGTCGATAAGGAGTCTGTACTCTCTTCCCGTGTCTATAAGGAGACTGTACGCTCTTCCCGTGTCGTTCTGGAGTCTGTACTCTCTTCCCGTGTCTGTAAGGAGACTGTACTGTCTTCCCTGTCTGTCAGGAGACGGTATTCTCCCCTCATGACTGTAAGGAGTCTGTACTCTCTTCCCGTGCCTGTAAGGAGTCCGTACTCTTTTCTCGTGTCTGTAAGGAGACTGTACTCTCTTCCCCTGTCTATACGGATAGTGTGCTCTCACCAAGAGTCTGTAAGGAGACAACTCTCTTCCCGTGTCTGTAAGGAGACTGTACTGTCTTCCCGTGTCTGTAGGGAGACTACTCCCTTCCCGTGTCTGGAAGGAGAGTGTACTCACTTCCCGTGTCTGTAAGGAGACTGTACTCTCTTCCCGTGTCTGTAAGTAGTCTGTACTCTCCCCCCATGTCTGGAAGGAGTCTGTACTCTCTTCCCGTGCCTGTAAGGGGACTGTACCCTCTTCCCGTGCCTGGAAGGAGTCTGTAGTCCCTTCCCGTGTCTGTAAGGAGTCTGTACTCTCTTCCCGTGTCGGTAAGGAGACTGTACTGTCTTCCCTGTCTGTAAGGAGACGGTATTCTCCCCCCATGACTGTAAGGAGTCTGTACTCTCTTCCCGTGTCTGTAAGGAGACGACTCCCTTCCCGAGTCTGTAAGGAGACTGTACTCTCTTCCCGTGTCTGTAAGGAGAGTGTACTCTCTTCCCGTGTCTGTACGGAGACTGCACTCTCATCAAGAGTCTGTAAGGAGTCTACTCTCTTCCCGTGCCTGTAAGGAGACTGTACTCTCGTCCCGTGTCCTTAAGAAGCCTGTACTCTCTTCCAGTGTCTGAAAGGAGACTGTACGCACTTCCCGTGTCTGTAAGGAGACCGTACTCTCTTCCCGTGTCTGTAAGGAGTCTGTACGCTCTTCCCGTGTCTGTAAGGAGACGGTACTCTCTTCCCGTGTCGTTCTGGAGTCTGTACTCTCTTCCCGTGTCTGTAAGGAGTCTGTACTGTCTTCCCGTGTCTGTAAGGAGTCGGTGCTCTCACCCCATGACTGTTAGGAGACTGTAGTCTCTTCCCGTGTCTGTAAGGAGACGACTCTGTTCCCGTGCCTGTAAGGAGTCTGTACTCTCTTCCCGTGTGTGTAAGGTGTCTGTGCTCTCTTCCCGTCTCTGTAAGGAGACTACACTCTTCCCGTGTCTGTAAGGAGAATGTACTCTCTTCCCGTGTCGTTATGGAGTCTGAACTCTCTTCCCGTGTTTTTAGTGAGACTGTAGAGTCTTCCCGTGTCTGAAAGGAGACTGTACCCTCCCCCCATGAGTGTAAGGAGACTGTACACTCTTCCCGTGACTGTAAGGAGACTACTCTCTTCCCGTGCCTGTAAGGAGTCTGTAATCTCTTCCCATGTCTGTAAGGAGTTTATGCTCTCTTCCCGTCTCTGTAAGGAGACTACTCTCCTCCCGTGTCTGCAAGGAGACTACTCTCTTCCCGTGTCTGTAAGGAGTCTGTAATCTCTTCCCGTGTATGTAAGGAGACTGTACTCTCCCCCCATGACTGTAAGGGGTCTGTACTCTCCCCCAGGACTGTAAGGAGTCTGTACTCTCTTCATATGTCTGTAAGGAGTTTGAACTCTCTTCACGTGTCTCTAAGGGGTCTGTACTCTCGACAACTGTCTGTAAGGAGACCGTACTCTCCTCCCATGACTGTAAGGTGTCTGTATTCTCTTCCGGTGTCTCTGAGGGGTCGGTACTCTCTTCACCTGCCTGTAAGGAGACGGTATTCTCCCACCATGACTGTAAGGAGTCTGTACGCTCTTCCCGCGTCTGTAAGGGGTCTGAACTCTCTTCCCGTGTCTGTAAGGAGACTGTACACTCTTCCAGTGTCTGTAAGGAGTCTGTACTCTCTTCCCGTGTCTGTAAGGAGACTGTACTCTCTTCCAGTGTCTGTAAGGAGTCTGTACTCCCTTACCGTGTCTGTAAGGAGAGTGTACTCTCTTCACGTGTCTGTACGGAGACTGTTCACTCATCAAGAGTCTGTAAGGAGACTACTCTCTCCCCGTGTCTGTAAGGAGTCTGTACTCTCCTCCCGTGTCTGCAAGGAGACTACCCTCTTCCCGTGTCTGTAAGGAGTCTGTACGCTCTTCCCGTGTCTGTAAGGAGACCGTACTCCCTTCCCGTGTCGTTCTGGAGTCTGTACTCTCTTCCCGTGTCTGTAGGGAGACTACTTCCTTCCCGTGTCTGTAAGGAGAGTGCAGTCACTTCCCGTGTCTGTAAGGAGACTGTACTCTCTTCCCGTGTCTGTAGGGAGACTACTCACTTCCCGTGTCTGTAAGGAGAGTGCACTCACTTCCCGTGTGTGTAAGGAGACTGTACTCTCTTCCCGTGTCTGTAAGGAGACTGTACTCTCTTCCCGTGTCTGTAAGGAGTCTGTACTCTCTTCCCGTGTCTGTAACGAGTCTGTACTGTCTTCCCGTGTCTGTAAGGAGTCGGTGCTCTCACCCCATGACTGTAAGGAGACTGTAGTCTCTTCCCGTGTCTGTAAGGAGACGACTCTGTTCCCGTGCCTGTAAGGAGTCTGTACTCTCTTCCCGTGTGTGTAAGGTGTCTGTGCTCTCTTCCCGTCTCTGTAAGGAGACTACACTCTTCCCGTGTCTGTAAGGAGAATGTACGCTCTTCCCGTGTCGTTATGGAGTCTGAACTCTCTTCCCGTGTTTTTAGTGAGACTGTAGAGTCTTCCCGTGTCTGAAAGGAGACTGTACCCTCCCCCCATGAGTGTAAGGAGACTGTACACTCTTCCCGTGACTGTAAGGAGACTACTCTCTTCCCGTGCCTGTAAGGAGTCTGTAATCTCTTCCCATGTCTGTAAGGAGTTTATGCTCTCTTCCCGTCTCTGTAAGGAGACTACTCTCCTCCCGTGTCTGCAAGGAGACTACCCTCTTCCCGTGTCTGTAAGGAGTCTGTAATCTCTTCCCGTGTATGTAAGGAGACTGTACTCTCCCCCCATGACTGTAAGGGGTATGTACTCTCCCCCATGACTGTAAGGAGTCTGTACTCTCTTCATATGTCTGTAAGGAGTTTGAACTCTCTTCACGTGTCTCTAAGGGGTCTGTACTCTCGTCAACTGTCTGTAAGGAGACCGTACTCTCCTCCCATGACTGTAAGGTGTCTGTATTCTCTTCCGGTGTCTCTGAGGGGTCGGTACTCTCTTCACCTGCCTGTAAGGAGACGGTATTCTCCCACCATGACTGTAAGGAGTCTGTACGCTCTTCCCGCGTCTGTAAGGGGTCTGTACTCTCTTCCCGTGTCTGTAAGGAGACTGTACTCTCTTCCAGTGTCTGTAAGGAGTCTGTACTCTCTTCCCGTGTCTGTAAGGAGACTGTACTCTCTTCCAGTGTCTGTAAGGAGTCTGTACTCTCTTACCGTGTCTGTAAGGAGAGTGTACTCTCTTCCCGTGTCTGTACGGAGACTGTTCACTCATCAAGAGTCTGTAAGGAGACTACTCTCTTCCCGTGTATGTAAGGAGTCTGTACGCTCTTCCCGTGTCTGTAAGGAGACCGTACTCCCTTCCCGTGTCGTTCTGGAGTCTGTACTCTCTTCCCGTGTCTGTAAGGAGAATGTACCGTCTTCCCTTTCTGTAAGGTGATGGTATTCTCCCCCCGTGACTGTAAGGAGACTGTACTCTCTTCCCGTGTCTGTAAGGTGTCTGTACTCTCTACCCGTGTCTGTAAGTAGACTGTACGCTCTTCCGTGTCGGTAAGGAGTCTGTACTCTCCCCCCATGACTGTAAGGAGTCTGTACTTTCTTCACGTTTATGAAATGAGACCGTACTCTCCCCCCATGACTGTAAGGAGACTACTCTCTTCCCTTGTCTGTAAGGAGAGTGTGCCATCTTCCGGAGACTGTACTATATACAGTCTATACTCCCTTCCTGTGTCTGTAAGGAGAATGTACTCTCTTCCCGTGTCTGTAAGGAGACTGTACTCTCTTCCCGTGTCGTTATGGAATCTGTACTCTCATCCCGTGTCTGTAGGGAGACAGTACTCTCTTCCCGTGTCTGTAAGGAGTCTGTCCTCTCTTCCCGTGTCGATAAGGAGTCTGTACTCTCTTCCCGTGTCTGTAAGGAGACTGTACTGTCTTCCCTGTCTGTCAGGAGACGGTATTCTCCCCTCATGACTGTAAGGAGTCTGTACTCTCTTCCCGTGTCTGTAAGGAGTCCGTACTCTCTTCTCGTGTCTGTAAGGAGACTGTACTCTCTTCCCCTGTCTGTACGGAGAGTGTACTCTCACCAAGAGTCTGTAAGGAGACTACTCTCTGCCCGTGTCTGTAAGGAGACTGTACTGTCTTCCCGTGTCTGTAGGGAGACTACTCCCTTCCCGTGTCTGGAAGGAGAGTGTACTCACTTCCCGTGTCTGTAAGGAGACTGTACTCTCTTCCCGTGTCTGTAAGGAGACTGTACCCTCTTCCCGTGCCTGGAAGGAGTCTGTAGTCCCTTCCCGTGTCTGTAAGGAGTCTGTACTCTCTTCCCGTGTCGGTAAGGAGACTGTACTGTCTTCCCTGTCTGTAATGAGACGGTATTCTCCCCCCATGACTGTAAGGAGTCTGTACTCTCTTCCCGTGTCTGTAAGGAGACGACTCCCTTCCCGATTCTGTAAGGAGACTGTACTCTCTTCCCGTGTCTGTAAGGAGACTGTACTCTCTTCCCGTGTCTGTACGGAGACTGTACTCTCATCAAGAGTCTGTAAGGAGTCTACTCTCTTCCCGTGTCTCTAAGGAGACTGTACTCTCGTCCCGTGTCCTTAAGGAGCCTGTACTCTCTTCCCGTGTCTGTAAGGAGACTGTACGCTCTTCCCGTGTCTGTAAGGAGACCGTACTCTCTTCCCGTGTCTGTAAGGAGTCTGTACTCTCTACGCGTGTCTGTAAGTAGACTGTACGCTCTTCCGTGTCGGTAAGGAGTCTGTACTCTTCCCCCATGACTGTAAGGAGTCTGTACTTTCTTCACATTTATGAAATGAGACCGTACTCTCCCCCCATGACTGTAAGGAGACTACTCTCTTCCCGTGTCTGTAAGGAGAGTGTGCCATCTTCCGGAGTCTGTACTATATACAGTCTATACTCCCTTCCCGTGTCTGTAAGGAGAATGTACTCTCTTCCCGTGTCTGTAAGGAGACTGTACTCTCTTCCCGTGTCGTTATGGAATCTGTACTCTCATCCCGTGTCTGTAGGGAGACTGTACTCTCTTCCCGTGTCAGTAAGGAGTCTGTCCTCTCTTCCCGTGTCGATAAGGAGTCTGTACTCTCTTCCCGTGTCTGTAAGGAGACTGTACTGTCTTCCCTGTCTGTCAGGAGACGGTATTCTCCCCTCATGACTGTAAGGAGTCTGTACTCTCTTCCCGTGTCTGTAAGGAGTCCGTACTCTCTTCTCGTGTCTGTAAGGAGACTGTACTCTCTTCCACTGTCTGTACGGAGAGTGTACTCTCACCAAGAGTCTGTAAGGAGACTACTCTCTGCCCGTGTCTGTAAGGAGACTGTACTGTCTTCCCGTGTCTGTAGGGAGACTACTCCCTTCCCGTGTCTGGAAGGAGAGTGTACTCACTTCCCGTGTCTGTAAGGAGTCTGTACTCTCTTCCCGTGTCGGTAAGGAGACTGTACTGTCTTCCCTGTCTGTAATGAGACGGTATTCTCCCCCCATGACTGTAAGGAGTCTGTACTCTCTTCCCGTGTCTGTAAGGAGACGACTCCCTTCCCGAGTCTGTAAGGAGACTGTACTCCCTTCCCGTGTCTGTAAGGAGACTGTACTCTCTTCCCGTGTCTGTACGGAGACTGTACTCTCATCAAGAGTCTGTAAGGAGTCTACTCTCTTCCCGTGTCTCTAAGGAGACTGTACTCTCGTCCCGTGTCCTTAAGGAGCCTGTACTCTCTTCCCGTGTCTGTAAGGAGACTGTACGCTCTTCCCGTGTCTGTAAGGAGACCGTACTCTCTTCCCGTGTCTGTAAGGAGTCTGTACTCTCTTCCCGTGTCTATAAGGAGACTGTACTCTCTTCCCGTGTCTGTAAGGAGTCTGTACTCTCTTCACGTGTCTGTAAGGAGTCTGTACTCTCTGCCTGTGTCTGTAAGGAGACTGTACTCTCTTCCCGTGTCTGTAAGGAGTCTGTACTCTCCCCCCATGTCTGGAAGGAGTCTGTACTCTCTTCCCGTGTCTGTAAGGAGACTGTACCCTCTTCCCGTGCCTGGAAGGAGTCTGTAGTCCCTTCCCGTGTCGTTATGGAATCTGTACTCTCTTCCCGTGTCTGTAGGGAGACTGTACTCTCTTCCCGTGTCTGTAAGGAGTCGGTCCTCTCTTCCCGTGTCTATAAGGAGACTGTACTCTCTTCCCGTGTCTGTAAGGAGTCTGTACTCTCTTCACGTGTCTGTAAGGAGTCTGTACTCTCTGCCTGTGTCTGTAAGGAGACTGTACTCTCTTCCCGTGTCTGTAAGGAGTCTGTACTCTCCCCCCATGTCTGGAAGGAGTCTGTACTCTCTTCCCGTGTCTGTAACGAGACTGTACCCTCTTCCCGTGCCTGGAAGGAGTCTGTAGTCCCTTCCCGTGTCGTTATGGAATCTGTACTCTCTTCCCGTGTCTGTAGGGAGACTGTACTCTCTTCCCGTGTCGGTAAGGAGACTGTACTGTCTTCCCTGTCTGTAATGAGACGGTATTCTCCCCCCATGACTGTAAGGAGTCTGTACTCTCTTCCCGTGTCTGTAAGGAGACTGTACGCTCTTCCCGTGTCTGTAAGGAGACCGTACTCCCTTCCCGTGTCGTTCTGGAGTCTGTACTCTCTTCCGTGTCTGTAAGGAGACTGTAGTGTCTTCCCTGTCTGTAAGGAGAGTGTACTCTCTTCCCGTGTCTGTAAGGAGTCTGTCCTCTCTTCCCGTGTCGTTAAGGAGTGTGTACTCTCTTCCCGTGTCTGTAAGGTGATGGTATTCTCCCCCCATGACTGTAAGGAGACTGTACTCTCTTCACGTGTTTGTAAGGAGTCTGTACTCTCTGCCCGTGTCTGTAAGGAGACTGTACTCTCTTCCCGTGTCTGTAAGGAGTCTGTACTCTCCCCCCATGACTGTAAGGAGTCTGTACTTTCTTCACGTTTATGAAATGAGACCGTACTGTCCCCCCCATTACTGTAAGGAGACTACTCTCTTCCCGTGTCTGTAAGGAGACTGTACTCTCTTCCCGTGTCTGTAACGAGACTGTACCCTCTTCCAGTGCCTGGAAGGAGTCTGTAGTCCCTTCCCGTGTCGTTATGGAATCTGTACTCTCTTCCCGTGTCTGTAGGGAGACTGTACTCTCTTCCCGTGTCTGTAAGGAGTCTGTCCTCTCTTCCCGTGTCGTTAAGGAGTGTGTACTCTCTTCCCGTGTCTGTAAGGAGACTGTACGCTCTTCCCGTGTCTGTAAGGAGACCGTACCCTCTTCCCGTGCCTGGAAGGAGTCTGTAGTCCCTTCCCGTGTCTGTAAGGAGTCTGTACTCTCTTCCCGGGTCGGTAAGGAGACTGTACTGTCTTCCCTGTCTGTAATGAGACGGTATTCTCCCCCCATGACTGTAAGGAGTCTGTACTCTCTTCCCGTGTCTGTAAGGAGACGACTCCCTTCCCGAGTCTGTAAGGAGACTGTACTCTCTTCCCGTGTCTGTAAGGAGACTGTACTCTCTTCCCGTGTCTGTACGGAGACTGTACTCTCATCAAGAATCTGTAAGGAGTCTACTCTCTTCCCGTGTCTCTAAGGAGACTGTACTCTCGTCCCGTGTCCTTAAGGAGCCTGTACTCTCTTCCCGTGTCTGTAAGGAGACTGTACGCTCTTCCCGTGTCTGTAAGGAGTCCGTACTCTCTTCCCGTGTCTGTAAGGAGTCTGTACTCTCTTCCCGTGTCTATAAGGAGACTGTACTCTCTTCCCGTGTCTGTAAGGAGTCTGTACTGTCTTCACGTGTTTGTAAGGAGTCTGTACTCTCTGCCCGTGTCTGTAAGGAGACTGTACTCTCTTCCCGTGTCTGTAAGGAGTCTGTACTCTCCCCCCATGTCTGGAAGGAGTCTGTACTCTCTTCCCGTGTCTGTAAGGAGACTGTACCCTCTTCCCGTGACTGGAAGGTGTCTGTAGTCCCTTCCCGTGTCGTTATGGAATCTGTACTCTCTTCCCGTGTCAGTAAGGAGTCTGTCCTCTCTTCCCGTGTCGATAAGGAGTCTGTACTCTCTTCCCGTGTCTGTAAGGAGACTGTACTGTCTTCCCTGTCTGTCAGGAGACGGTATTCTCCCCTCATGACTGTAAGGAGTCTGTACTCTCTTCCCGTGTCTGTAAGGAGTCCGTACTCTCTTCTCGTGTCTGTAAGGAGACTGTACTCTCTTCCACTGTCTGTACGGAGAGTGTACTCTCACCAAGAGTCTGTAAGGAGACTACTCTCTGCCCGTGTCTGTAAGGAGACTGTACTGTCTTCCCGTGTCTGTAGGGAGACTACTCCCTTCCCGTGTCTGGAAGGAGAGTGTACTCACTTCCCGTGTCTGTAAGGAGACTGTACTCTCTTCCCGTGTCTGTAAGGAGACTGTACTCTCTTCCCGTGCCTGGAAGGAGTCTGTAGTCCCTTCCCGTGTCTGTAAGGAGTCTGTACTCTCTTCCCGTGTCGGTAAGGAGACTGTACTGTCTTCCCTGTCTGTAATGAGACGGTATTCTCCCCCCATGACTGTAAGGAGTCTGTACTCTCTTCCCGTGTCTGTAAGGAGACGACTCCCTTCCCGAGTCTGTAAGGAGACTGTACTCTCTTCCCGTGTCTGTAAGGAGACTGTACTCTCTTCCCGTGTCTGTACGGAGACTGTACTCTCATCAAGAGTCTGTAAGGAGTCTACTCTCTTCCCATGTCTCTAAGGAGACTGTACTCTCGTCCCGTGTCCTTAAGGAGCCTGTACTCTCTTCCCGTGTCTGTAAGGAGACTGTACGCTCTTCCCGTGTCTGTAAGGAGACCGTACTCTCTTCCCGTGTCTGTAAGGAGTCTGTACTCTCTTCCCGTGTCTATAAGGAGACTGTACTCTCTTCCCGTGTCTGTAAGGAGTCTGTACTCTCTTCACGTGTCTGTAAGGAGTCTGTACTCTCTGCCTGTGTCTGTAAGGAGACTGTACTCTCTTCCCGTGTCTGTAAGGAGTCTGTACTCTCCCCCCATGTCTGGAAGGAGTCTGTACTCTCTTCCCGTGTCTGTAAGGAGACTGTACCCTCTTCCCGTGCCTGGAAGGAGTCTGTAGTCCCTTCCCGTGTCGTTATGGAATCTGTACTCTCTTCCCGTGTCTGTAGGGAGACTGTACTCTCTTCCCGTGTCTGTAAGGAGTCTGTCCTCTCTTCCCGTGTCTATAAGGAGACTGTACTCTCTTCCCGTGTCTGTAAGGAGTCTGTACTCTCTTCACGTGTCTGTAAGGAGTCTGTACTCTCTGCCTGTGTCTGTAAGGAGACTGTACTCTCTTCCCGTGTCTGTAAGGAGTCTGTAGTCTCCCCCCATGTCTGGAAGGAGTCTGTACTCTCTTCCCGTGTCTGTAACGAGACTGTACCCTCTTCCCGTGCCTGGAAGGAGTCTGTAGTCCCTTCCCGTGTCGTTATGGAATCTGTACTCTCTTCCCGTGTCTGTAGGGAGACTGTACTCTCTTCCCGTGTCGGTAAGGAGACTGTACTGTCTTCCCTGTCTGTAATGAGACGGTATTCTCCCCCCATGACTGTAAGGAGTCTGTACTCTCTTCCCGTGTCTGTAAGGAGACTGTACGCTCTTCCCGTGTCTGTAAGGAGACCGTACTCCCTTCCCGTGTCGTTCTGGAGTCTGTACTCTCTTCCGTGTCTGTAAGGAGACTGTAGTGTCTTCCCTGTCTGTAAGGAGAGTGTACTCTCTTCCCGTGTCTGTAAGGAGTCTGTCCTCTCTTCCCGTGTCGTTAAGGAGTGTGTACTCTCTTCCCGTGTCTGTAAGGTGATGGTATTCTCCCCCCATGACTGTAAGGAGACTGTACTCTCTTCACGTGTTTGTAAGGAGTCTGTACTCTCTGCCCGTGTCTGTAAGGAGACTGTACTCTCTTCCCGTGTCTGTAAGGAGTCTGTACTCTCCCCCCATGACTGTAAGGAGTCTGTACTTTCTTCACGTTTATGAAATGAGACCGTACTGTCCCCCCCATTACTGTAAGGAGACTACTCTCTTCCCGTGTCTGTAAGGAGACTGTACACTCTTCCCGTGTCTGTAACGAGACTGTACCCTCTTCCAGTGCCTGGAAGGAGTCTGTAGTCCCTTCCCGTGTCGTTATGGAATCTGTACTCTCTTCCCGTGTCTGTAGGGAGACTGTACTCTCTTCCCGTGTCTGTAAGGAGTCTGTCCTCTCTTCCCGTGTCGTTAAGGAGTGTGTACTCTCTTCCCGTGTCTGTAAGGAGACTGTACGCTCTTCCCGTGTCTGTAAGGAGACCGTACCCTCTTCCCGTGCCTGGAAGGAGTCTGTAGTCCCTTCCCGTGTCTGTAAGGAGTCTGTACTCTCTTCCCGGGTCGGTAAGGAGACTGTACTGTCTTCCCTGTCTGTAATGAGACGGTATTCTCCCCCCATGACTGTAAGGAGTCTGTACTCTCTTCCCGTGTCTGTAAGGAGACGACTCCCTTCCCGAGTCTGTAAGGAGACTGTACTCTCTTCCCGTGTCTGTAAGGAGACTGTACTCTCTTCCCGTGTCTGTACGGAGACTGTACTCTCATCAAGAATCTGTAAGGAGTCTACTCTCTTCCCGTGTCTCTAAGGAGACTGTACTCTCGTCCCGTGTCCTTAAGGAGCCTGTACTGTCTTCACGTGTTTGTAAGGAGTCTGTACTCTCTGCCCGTGTCTGTAAGGAGACTGTACTCTCTTCCCGTGTCTGTAAGGAGTCTGTACTCTCCCCCCATGTCTGGAAGGAGTCTGTACTCTCTTCCCGTGTCTGTAAGGAGACTGTACCCTCTTCCCGTGACTGGAAGGTGTCTGTAGTCCCTTCCCGTGTCGTTATGGAATCTGTACTCTCTTCCCGTGTCTGTAGGGAGACTGTACTCTCTTCCCGTGTCTGTAAGGAGTCTGTCCTCTCTTCCCGTGTCGTTAAGAAGTCTGTACTCTCTTCCCGTGTCTGTAAGGAGACTGTACGCTCTTCCCGTGTCTGTAAGGAGACCGTACTCCCTTCCCGTGTCGTTCTGGAGTCTGTACTCTCTTCCGTGTCTGTAAGGAGACTGTAGTGTCTTCCCTGTCTGTAAGGAGAGTGTACTCTCTTCCCGTGTCTGTAAGGAGTCTGTCCTCTCTTCCCGTGTCGTTAAGGAGTGTGTACTCTCTTCCCGTGTCTGTAAGGTGATGGTATTCTCCCCCCATGACTGTAAGGAGACTGTACTCTCTTCACGTGTTTGTAAGGAGTCTGTACTCTCTGCCCGTGTCTGTAAGGAGACTGTACTCTCTTCCCGTGTCTGTAAGGAGTCTGTACTCTCCCCCCATGACTGTAAGGAGTCTGTACTTTCTTCACGTTTATGAAATGAGACCGTACTGTCCCCCCCATTACTGTAAGGAGACAACTCTCTTCCCGTGTCTGTAAGGAGATTGTACTCTCGTCCCGTGTCCTTAAGGAGCCTGTACTCTCTTCCCGTGTCTGTAAGGAGACTGTACGCTCTTCCCGTGTCTGTAAGGAGACCGTACTCTCTTCCCGTGTCTGTAAGGAGTCTGTACTCTCTTCCCGTGTCTGTAAGGAGACTGTACTCTCTTCCCGTGTCTGTAAGGAGTCTGTACTCTCTTCACGTGTTTGTAAGGAGTCTGTACTCTCTGCCCGTGTCTGTAAGGAGACTGTACTCTCTTCCCGTGTCTGTAAGGAGTCTGTACTCTCCCCCCATGTCTGGAAGGAGTCTGTACTCTCTTCCCGTGTCTGTAACGAGACTGTACCCTCTTCCCGTGCCTGGAAGGAGTCTGTAGTCCCTTCCCGTGTCGTTATGGAATCTGTACTCTCTTCCCGTGTCTGTAGGGAGACTGTACTCTCTTCCCGTGTCTTTAAGGAGTCTGTCCTCTCTTCCCGTGTCGTTAAGGAGTGTGTACTCTCTTCCCGTGTCTGTAAGGTGATGGTATTCTCCCCCCATGACTGTAAGGAGACTGTACTCTCTTCACGTGTTTGTAAGGAGTCTGTACTCTCTGCCCGTGTCTGTAAGGAGACTGTACTCTCTTCCCGTGTCTGTAAGGAGTCTGTACTCTCCCCCCATGACTGTAAGGAGTCTGTACTTTCTTCACGTTTATGAAATGAGACCGTACTGTCCCCCCCATTACTGTAAGGAGACTACTCTCTTCCCGTGTCTGTAAGGAGACTGTACTCTCGTCCCGTGTCCTTAAGGAGCCTGTACTCTCTTCCCGTGTCTGTAAGGAGACTGTACGCTCTTCCCGTGTCTGTAAGGAGACCGTACTCTCTTCCTGTGTCTGTAAGGAGTCTGTACTCTCTTCCCGTGTCTGTAAGGAGACTGTACTCTCTTCCCGTGTCTGTAAGGAGTCTGTACTCTCTTCACGTGTTTGTAAGGAGTCTGTACTCTCTGCCCGTGTCTGTAAGGAGACTGTACTCTCTTCCCGTGTCTGTAAGGAGTCTGTACTCTCCCCCCATGTCTGAAAGGAGTCTGTACTCTCTTCCCGTGTCTGTAACGAGACTGTACCCTCTTCCCGTGCCTGGAAGGAGTCTGTAGTCCCTTCCCGTGTCGTTATGGAATCTGTACTCTCTTCCCGTGTCTGTAGGGAGACTGTACTCTCTTCCCGTGTCTGTAAGGAGTCTGTCCTCTCTTCCCGTGTCGTTAAGGAGTGTGTACTCTCTTCCCGTGTCTGTAAGGAGACTGTACGCTCTTCCCGTGTCTGTAAGGAGACCGAACTCCCTTCCCGTGTCGTTCTGGAGTCTGTACTCTCTTCCCGTGTCTGTAAGGAGACTGTACTGTCTTCCCTGTCTGTAAGGAGAGTGTACTCTCTTCCCGTGTCTGTACGGAGACTGTACACTCATCAAGAGTCTGTAAGGAGACTACTCTCTTCCCGTGTCTGTAAGGAGACTGTACTCTCTTCCCGTGTCTGTAAGGAGAATGTACCGTCTTCCCTTTCTGTAAGGTGATGGTATTCTCCCCCCATGACTGTAAGGAGACTGTACTCTCTTCCCGTGTCTGTAAGGAGTCTGTACTCTCTACCCGTGTCTGTAAGTAGACTGTACTCTCTTCCGTGTCTGTAAGGAGTCTGTACTCTCCCCCCATGACTGTAAGGAGTCTGTACTTTCTTCACGTTTATGAAATGAGACCGTACTCGCCCCCCATGACTGTAAGGAGACTACTCTCTTCCCGTGTCTGTAAGGAGACTGTACTCTCGTCCCGTGTCCTTAAGGAGCCTGTACTCTCTTCCCGTGTCTGTAAGGAGACTGTACGCTCTTCCCGTGTCTGTAAGGAGACCGTACTCTCTTCCCGTGTCTGTAAGGAGTCTGTACTCTCTTCCCGTGTCTGTAAGGAGACTGTACTCACTTCCCGTGTCTGTAAGGAGTCTGTACTCTCTTCACGTGTTTGTAAGGAGTCTGTACTCTCTGCCTGTGTCTGTAAGGAGACTGTACTCTCTTCCCGTGTCTGTAAGGAGAGTGTGCCATCTTCCGGAGTCTGTACTATATACAGTCTATACTCCCTTCCCGTGTCTGTAAGGAGAATGTACTCTCTTCCCGTGTCTGTAAGGAGACTGTACTCTCTTCCCGTGTCGTTATGGAATCTGTACTCTCATCCCGTGTCTGTAGGGAGACTGTACTCTCTTCCCGTGTCTGTAAGGAGTCTGTCCTCTCTTCCCGTGTCGATAAGGAGTCTGTACTCTCTTCCCGTGTCTGTAAGGAGACTGTACTGTCTTCCCTGTCTGTCAGGAGACGGTAGTCTCCCCTCATGACTGTAAGGAGTCTGTACTCTCTTCCCGTGTCTGTAAGGAGTCCGTACTCTCTTCTCGTGTCTGTAAGGAGACTGTACTCTCTTCCACTGTCTGTACGGAGAGTGTACTCTCACCAAGAGCCTGTAAGGAGACTACTCTCTGCCCGTGTCTGTAAGGAGACTGTACTGTCTTCCCGTGTCTGTAGGGAGACTACTCCCTTCCCGTGTCTGGAAGGAGAGTGTACTCACTTCCCGTGTCTGTAAGGAGACTGTACTCTCTTCCCGTGTCTGTAAGGAGACTGTACCCTCTTCCCGTGCCTGGAAGGAGTCTGTAGTCCCTTCCGGTGTCTGTAAGGAGTCTGTACTGTCTTCCCGTGTCGGTAAGGAGACTGTACTGTCTTCCCTGTCTGTAATGAGACGGTATTCTCCCCCCATGACTGTAAGGAGTCTGTACTCTCTTCCCGTGTCTGTAAGGAGACGACTCCCTTCCCGAGTCTGTAAGGAGACTGTATTCTCTTCCCGTGTCTGTAAGGAGACTGTACTCTCTTCCCGTGTCTGTACGGAGACTGTACTCTCATCAAGAGTCTGTAAGGAGTCTACTCTCTTCCCGTGTCTCTAAGGAGACTGTACTCTCGTCCCGTGTCCTTAAGGAGCCTGTACTCTCTTCCCGTGTCTGTAAGGAGACTGTACGCTCTTCCCGTGTCTGTAAGGAGACCGTACTCTCTTCCCGTGTCTGTAAGGAGTCTGTACTCTCTTCCCGTGTCTATAAGGAGACTGTACTCTCTTCCCGTGTCTGTAAGGAGTCTGTACTCTCTTCACGTGTCTGTAAGGAGTCTGTACTCTCTGCCTGTGTCTGTAAGGAGACTGTACTCTCTTCCCGTGTCTGTAAGGAGTCTGTACTCTCCCCCCATGTCTGGAAGGAGTCTGTACTCTCTTCCCGTGTCTGTAAGGAGACTGTACCCTCTTCCCGTGCCTGGAAGGAGTCTGTAGTCCCTTCCCGTGTCGTTATGGAATCTGTACTCTCTTCCCGTGTCTGTAGGGAGACTGTACTCTCTGCCCGTGTCTGTAAGGAGTCTGTCCTCTCTTCCCGTGTCGTTAAGAAGTCTGTACTCTCTTCCCGTGTCTGTAAGGAGACTGTACGCTCTTCCCGTGTCTGTAAGGAGACCGTACTCCCTTCCCGTGTCGTTCTGGAGTCTGTACTCTCTTCCGTGTCTGTAAGGAGACTGTAGTGTCTTCCCTGTCTGTAAGGAGAGTGTACTCTCTTCCCGTGTCTGTAAGGAGTCTGTCCTCTCTTCCCGTGTCGTTAAGGAGTGTGTACTCTCTTCCCGTGTCTGTAAGGTGATGGTATTCTCCCCCCATGACTGTAAGGAGACTGAACTCTCTTCACGTGTTTGTAAGGAGTCTGTACTCTCTGCCCGTGTCTGTAAGGAGACTGTACTCTCTTCCCGTGTCTGTAAGGAGTCTGTACTCTCCCCCCATGACTGTAAGGAGTCTGTACTTTCTTCACGTTTATGAAATGAGACCGTACTGTCCCCCCCATTACTGTAAGGAGACTACTCTCTTCCCGTGTCTGTAAGGAGACTGTACTCTCTTCCCGTGTCTGTAACGAGACTGTACCCTCTTCCAGTGCCTGGAAGGAGTCTGTAGTCCCTTCCCGTGTCGTTATGGAATCTGTACTCTCTTCCCGTGTCTGTAGGGAGACTGTACGCTCTTCCCGTGTCTGTAAGGAGACCGTACCCTCTTCCCGTGCCTGGAAGGAGTCTGTAGTCCCTTCCCGTGTCTGTAAGGAGTCTGTACTCTCTTCCCGGGTCGGTAAGGAGACTGTACTGTCTTCCCTGTCTGTAATGAGACGGTATTCTCCCCCCATGACTGTAAGGAGTCTGTACTCTCTTCCCGTGTCTGTAAGGAGACGACTCCCTTCCCCAGTCTGTAAGGAGACTGTACTCTCTTCCCGTGTCTGTAAGGAGACTGTACTCTCTTCCCGTGTCTGTACGGAGACTGTACTCTCATCAAGAATCTGTAAGGAGTCTACTCTCTTCCCGTGTCTCTAAGGAGACTGTACTCTCGTCCCGTGTCCTTAAGGAGCCTGTACTCTCTTCCCGTGTCTGTAAGGAGACTGTACGCTCTTCCCGTGTCTGTAAGGAGACCGTACTCTCTTCCCGTGTCTGTAAGGAGTCTGTACTCTCTTCCCGTGTCTATAAGGAGACTGTACTCTCTTCCCGTGTCTGTAAGGAGTCTGTACTGTCTTCACGTGTTTGTAAGGAGTCTGTACTCTCTGCCCGTGTCTGTAAGGAGACTGTACTCTCTTCCCGTGTCTGTAAGGAGTCTGTACTCTCCCCCCATGTCTGGAAGGAGTCTGTACTCTCTTCCCGTGTCTGTAAGGAGACTGTACCCTCTTCCCGTGACTGGAAGGAGTCTGTAGTCCCTTCCCGTGTCGTTATGGAATCTGTACTCTCTTCCCGTGTCTGTAGGGAGACTGTACTCTCTTCCCGTGTCTGTAAGGAGTCTGTCCTCTCTTCCCGTGTCGTTAAGAAGTCTGTACTCTCTTCCCGTGTCTGTAAGGAGACTGTACGCTCTTCCCGTGTCTGTAAGGAGACCGTACTCCCTTCCCGTGTCGTTCTGGAGTCTGTACTCTCTTCCGTGTCTGTAAGGAGACTGTAGTGTCTTCCCTGTCTGTAAGGAGAGTGTACTCTCTTCCCGTGTCTGTAAGGAGTCTGTCCTCTCTTCCCGTGTCGTTAAGGAGTGTGTACTCTCTTCCCGTGTCTGTAAGGTGATGGTATTCTCCCCCCATGACTGTAAGGAGACTGTACTCTCTTCCCGTGTCTGTAAGGAGTCTGTACTCTCCCCCCATGACTGTAAGGAGTCTGTACTTTCTTCACGTTTATGAAATGAGACCGTACTGTCCCCCCCATTACTGTAAGGAGACTACTCTCTTCCCGTGTCTGTAAGGAGACTGTACTCTCGTCCCGTGTCCTTAAGGAGCCTGTACTCTCTTCCCGTGTCTGTAAGGAGACTGTACGATCTTCCCGTGTCTGTAAGGAGACCGTACTCTCTTCCCGTGTCTGTAAGGAGTCTGTACTCTCTTCCCGTGTCTGTAAGGAGACTGTACTCTCTTCCCGTGTCTGTAAGGAGTCTGTACTCTCTTCACGTGTTTGTAAGGAGTCTGTACTCTCTGCCCGTGTCTGTAAGGAGACTGTACTCTCTTCCCGTGTCTGTAAGGAGTCTGTACTCTCCCCCCATGTCTGGAAGGAGTCTGTACTCTCTTCCCGTATCTGTAACGAGACTGTACCCTCTTCCCGTGCCTGGAAGGAGTTTGTAGTCCCTTCCCGTGTCGTTATGGAATCTGTACTCTCTTCCCGTGTCTGTAGGGAGACTGTACTCTCTTCCCGTGTCTTTAAGGAGTCTGTCCTCTCTTCCCGTGTCGTTAAGGAGTGTGTACTCTCTTCCCGTGTCTGTAAGGTGATGGTATTCTCCCCCCATGACTGTAAGGAGACTGTACTCTCTTCACGTGTTTGTAAGGAGTCTGTACTCTCTGCCCGTGTCTGTAAGGAGACTGTACTCTCTTCCCGTGTCTGTAAGGAGTCTGTAGTCTCCCCCCATGACTGTAAGGAGTCTGTACTTTCTTCACGTTTATGAAATGAGACCGTACTGTCCCCCCCATTACTGTAAGGAGACTACTCTCTTCCCGTGTCTGTAAGGAGACTGTACTCTCGTCCCGTGTCCTTAAGGAGCCTGTACTCTCTTCCCGTGTCTGTAAGGAGACTGTACGCTCTTCCCGTGTCTGTAAGGAGACCGTACTCTCTTCCTGTGTCTGTAAGGAGTCTGTACTCTCTTCCCGTGTCTGTAAGGAGACTGTACTCTCTTCCCGAGTCTGTAAGGAGTCTGTACTCTCTTCACGTGTTTGTAAGGAGTCTGTACTCTCTGCCCGTGTCTGTAAGGAGACTGTACTCTCTTCCCGTGTCTGTAAGGAGTCTGTACTCTCCCCCCATGTCTGAAAGGAGTCTGTACTCTCTTCCCGTGTCTGTAACGAGACTGTACCCTCTTCCCGTGCCTGGAAGGAGTCTGTAGTCCCTTCCCGTGTCGTTATGGAATCTGTACTCTCTTCCCGTGTCTGTAGGGAGACTGTACTCTCTTCCCGTGTCTGTAAGGAGTCTGTCCTCTCTTCCCGTGTCGTTAAGGAGTGTGTACTCTCTTCCCGTGTCTGTAAGGAGACTGTACGCTCTTCCCGTGTCTGTAAGGAGACCGAACTCCCTTCCCGTGTCGTTCTGGAGTCTGTACTCTGTTCCCGTGTCTGTAAGGAGACTGTACTGTCTTCCCTGTCTGTAAGGAGAGTGTACTCTCTTCCCGTGTCTGTACGGAGACTGTACACTCATCAAGAGTCTGTAAGGAGACTACTCTCTTCCCGTGTCTGTAAGGAGACTGTACTCTCTTCCCGTGTCTGTAAGGAGAATGTACCGTCTTCCCTTTCTGTAAGGTGATGGTATTCTCCCCCCATGACTGTAAGGAGACTGTACTCTCTTCCCGTGTCTGTAAGGAGTCTGTACTCTCTACCCGTGTCTGTAAGTAGACTGTACTCTCTTCCGTGTCTGTAAGGAGTCTGTACTCTCCCCCCATGACTGTAAGGAGTCTGTACTTTCTTCACGTTTATGAAATGAGACCGTACTCGCCCCCCATGACTGTAAGGAGACTACTCTCTTCCCGTGTCTGTAAGGAGACTGTACTCTCGTCCCGTGTCCTTAAGGAGCCTGTACTCTCTTCCCGTGTCTGTAAGGAGACTGTACGCTCTTCCCGTGTCTGTAAGGAGACCGTACTCTCTTCCCGTGTCTGTAAGGAGTCTGTACTCTCTTCCCGTGTCTGTAAGGAGACTGTACTCTCTTCCCGTGTCTGAAAGGAGTCTGTACTCTCTTCAGGTGTTTGTAAGGAGTCTGTACTCTCTGCCTGTGTCTGTAAGGAGACTGTACTCTCTTCCCGTGTCTGTAAGGAGTCTGTACTCTCCCCCCATGTCTGGAAGGAGTCTGTACTCTCTTCCCGTGTCTGTAACGAGACTGTACCCTCTTCCCGTGCCTGGAAGGAGTCTGTAGTCCCTTCCCGTGTCGTTATGGAATCTGTACTCTCTTCCCGTGTCTGTAGGGAGACTGTACTCTCTTCCCGTGTCGGTAAGGAGACTGTACTGTCTTCCCTGTCTGTAATGAGACGGTATTCTCCCCCCATGACTGTAAGGAGTCTGTACTCTCTTCCCGTGTCTGTAAGGAGACGACTCCCTTCCCGAGTCTGTAAGGAGACTGTACTCTCTTCCCGTGTCTGTAAGGAGACTGTACTCTCTTCCCGTGTCTGTACGGAGACTGTACTCTCATCAAGAGTCTGTAAGGAGTCTACTCTCTTCCCGTGTCTCTAAGGAGACTGTACTCTCGTCCCGTGTCTGTACGGAGACTGTACTCTCATCAAGAGTCTGTAAGGAGTCTACTCTCTTCCCGTGTCTCTAAGGAGACTGTACTCTCGTCCCGTGTCCTTAAGGAGCCTGTACTCTCTTCCCGTGTCTGTAAGGAGACTGTACGCTCTTCCCGTGTCTGTAAGGAGACCGTACTCTCTTCCCGTGTCTGTAAGGAGTCTGTACTCTCTACCCGTGTCTGTAAGTAGACTGTACGCTCTTCCGTGTCGGTAAGGAGACCGTACTCTCTTCCCGTGTCTGTAAGGAGTCTGTACTCTCTTCCCGTGTCTATAAGGAGACCGTACTCTCTGCCCGTGTCTGTAAGGAGACTGTACTCTCTTCCCGTGTCTGTAAGGAGTCTGTACTCTCCCCCCATGTCTGGAAGGAGTCTGTACTCTCTTCCCGTGTCTGTAAGGAGACTGTACCCTCTTCCCGTGCCTGGAAGGAGTCTGTAGTCCCTTCCCGTGTCGTTATGGAATCTGTACTCTCTTCCCGTGTCTGTAGGGAGACTGTACTCTCTTCCCGTGTCTGTAAGGAGTCTGTCCTCTCTTCCCGTGTCGTTAAGAAGTCTGTACTCTCTTCCCGTGTCTGTAAGGAGACTGTACGCTCTTCCCGTGTCTGTAAGGAGACCGTACTCCCTTCCCGTGTCGTTCTGGAGTCTGTACTCTCTTCCGTGTCTGTAAGGAGACTGTAGTGTCTTCCCTGTCTGTAAGGAGAGTGTACTCTCTTCCCGTGTCTGTAAGGAGTCTGTCCTCTCTTCCCGTGTCGTTAAGGAGTGTGTACTCTCTTCCCGTGTCTGTAAGGTGATGGTATTCTCCCCCCATGACTGTAAGGAGACTGTACTCTCTTCACGTGTTTGTAAGGAGTCTGTACTCTCTGCCCGTGTCTGTAAGGAGACTGTACTCTCTTCCCGTGTCTGTAAGGAGTCTGTACTCTCCCCCCATGACTGTAAGGAGTCTGTACTTTCTTCACGTTTATGAAATGAGACCGTACAGTCCCCCACATTACTGTAAGGAGACGACTCTCTTCCCGTGTCTGTAAGGAGACTGTACTCTCGTCCCGTGTCCTTAAGGAGCCTGTACTCTCTTCCCGTGTCTGTAAGGAGACTGTACGCTCTTCCCGTGTCTGTAAGGAGACCGTACTCTCTTCCCGTGTCTGTAAGGAGTCTGTACTCTCTTCCCGTGTCTGTAAGGAGACTGTACTCTCTTCCCGTGTCTGTAAGGAGTCTGTACTCTCTTCACGTGTTTGTAAGGAGTCTGTACTCTCTGCCCGTGTCTGTAAGGAGACTGTACTCTCTTCCCGTGTCTGTAAGGAGTCTGTACTCTCCCCCCATGTCGTAAAGGAGTCTGTACTCTCTTCCCGTGTCTGTAACGAGACTGTACCCTCTTCCCGTGCCTGGAAGGAGTCTGTAGTCCCTTCCCGTGTCGTTATGGAATCTGTACTCTCTTCCCGTGTCTGTAGGGAGACTGTACTCTCTTCCCGTGTCTGTAAGGAGTCTGTCCTCTCTTCCCGTGTCGTTAAGGAGTGTGTACTCTCTTCCCGTGTCTGTAAGGAGACTGTACGCTCTTCCCGTGTCTGTAAGGAGACCGTACTCCCTTCCCGTGTCGTTCTGGAGTCTGTACTCTCTTCCCGTGTCTGTAAGGAGACTGTACTGTCTTCCCTGTCTGTAAGGAGAGTGTACTCTCTTCCCGTGTCTGTACGGAGACTGTACACTCATCAAGAGTCTGTAAGGAGACTACTCTCTTCCCGTGTCTGTAAGGAGACTGTACTCTCTTCCCGTGTCTGTAAGGAGAATGTACCGTCTTCCCTTTCTGTAAGGTGATGGTATTCTCCCCCCATGACTGTAAGGAGACTGTACTCTCTTCCCGTGTCTGTAAGGAGTCTGTACTCTCTACCCGTGTCTGTAAGTAGACTGTACTCTCTTCCGTGTCTGTAAGGAGTCTGTACTCTCCCCCCATGACTGTAAGGAGTCTGTACTTTCTTCACGTTTATGAAATGAGACCGTACTCGCCCCCCATGTCTGGAAGGAGTCTGTACTCTCTTCCCGTGTCTGTAACGAGACTGTACCCTCTTCCCGTGCCTGGAAGGAGTCTGTAGTCCCTTCCCGTGTCGTTATGGAATCTGTACTCTCTTCCCGTGTCTGTAAGGAGTCTGTCCTCTCTTCCCGTGTCGTTAAGGAGTGTGTACTCTCTTCCCGTGTCTGTAAGGAGACTGTACGCTCTTCCCGTGTCTGTAAGGAGACCGTACTCCCTTCCAGTGTCGTTCTGGAGTCTGTACTCTCTTCCCGTGTCTGTAAGGAGACTGTACTGTCTTCCCTGTCTGTAAGGAGAGTGTACTCTCTTCCCGTGTCTGTACGGAGACTGTACACTCATCAAGAGTCTGTAAGGAGACTACTCTCTTCCCGTGTCTGTAAGGAGACTGTACTCTCTTCCCGTGTCTGTAAGGAGAATGTACCGTCTTCCCTTTCTGTAAGGTGATGGTATTCTCCCCCCATGACTGTAAGGAGACTGTACTCTCTTCCCGTGTCTGTAAGGAGTCTGTACTCTCTACCCGTGTCTGTAAGTAGACTGTACTCTCTTCCGTGTCTGTAAGGAGTCTGTACTCTCCCCCCATGACTGTAAGGAGTCTGTACTTTCTTCACGTTTATGAAATGAGACCGTACTCGCCCCCCATGACTGTAAGGAGACTACTCTCTTCCCGTGTCTGTAAGGAGACTGTACTCTCGTCCCGTGTCCTTAAGGAGCCTGTACTCTCTTCCCGTGTCTGTAAGGAGACTGTACGCTCTTCCCGTGTCTGTAAGGAGTCTGTACTCTCTTCCCGTGTCTGTAAGGAGACTGTACTCTCTTCCCGTGTCTGTAAGGAGTCTGTACTCTCTTCACGTGTTTGTAAGGAGTCTGTACTCTCTGCCTGTGTCTGTAAGGAGACTGTACTCTCTTCCCGTGTCTGTAAGGAGTCTGTACTCTCCCCCCATGTCTGGAAGGAGTCTGTACTCTCTTCCCGTGTCTGTAACGAGACTGTACCCTCTTCCCGTGCCTGGAAGGAGTCTGTAGTCCCTTCCCGTGTCGTTATGGAATCTGTACTCTCTTCCCGTGTCTGTAGGGAGACTGTACCCTCTTCCCGTGTCGGTAAGGAGACTGTACTGTCTTCCCTGTCTGTAATGAGACGGTATTCTCCCCCCATGACTGTAAGGAGTCTGTACTCTCTTCCCGTGTCTGTAAGGAGACGACTCCCTTCCCGAGTCTGTAAGGAGACTGTACTCTCTTCCCGTGTCTGTAAGGAGACTGTACTCTCTTCCCGTGTCTGTACGGAGACTGTACTCTCATCAAGAGTCTGTAAGGAGTTTACTCTCTTCCCGTGTCTCTAAGGAGACTGTACTCTCGTCCCGTGTCTGTACGGAGACTGTACTCTCATCAAGAGTCTGTAAGGAGTCTACTCTCTTCCCGTGTCTCTAAGGAGACTGTACTCTCGTCCCGTGTCCTTAAGGAGCCTGTACTCTCTTCCCGTGTCTGTAAGGAGACTGTACGCTCTTCCCGTGTCTGTAAGGAGACCGTACTCTCTTCCCGTGTCTGTAAGGAGTCTGTACTCTCTACCCGTGTCTGTAAGTAGACTGTACGCTCTTCCGTGTCGGTAAGGAGACCGTACTCTCTTCCCGTGTCTGTAAGGAGTCTGTACTCTCTTCCCGTGTCTATAAGGAGACCGTACTCTCTGCCCGTGTCTGTAAGGAGACTGTACTCTCTTCCCGTGTCTGTAAGGAGTCTGTACTCTCCCCCCATGTCTGGAAGGAGTCTGTACTCTCTTCCCGTGTCTGTAAGTAGACTGTACCCTCTTCCCGTGCCTGGAAGGAGTCTGTAGTCCCTTCCCGTGTCGTTATGGAATCTGTACTCTCTTCCCGTGTCTGTAGGGAGACTGTACTCTCTTCCCGTGTCTGTAAGGAGTCTGTCCTCTCTTCCCGTGTCGTTAAGAAGTCTGTACTCTCTTCCCGTGTCTGTAAGGAGACTGTACGCTCTTCCCGTGTCTGTAAGGAGACCGTACTCCCTTCCCGTGTCGTTCTGGAGTCTGTACTCTCTTCCGTGTCTGTAAGGAGACTGTAGTGTCTTCCCTGTCTGTAAGGAGAGTGTACTCTCTTCCCGTGTCTGTAAGGAGTCTGTCCTCTCTTCCCGTGTCGTTAAGGAGTGTGTACTCTCTTCCCGTGTCTGTAAGGTGATGGTATTCTCCCCCCATGACTGTAAGGAGACTGTACTCTCTTCACGTGTTTGTAAGGAGTCTGTACTCTCTGCCCGTGTCTGTAAGGAGACTGTACTCTCTTCCCGTGTCTGTAAGGAGTCTGTACTCTCCCCCCATGACTGTAAGGAGTCTGTACTTTCTTCACGTTTATGAAATGAGACCGTACAGTCCCCCACATTACTGTAAGGAGACGACTCTCTTCCCGTGTCTGTAAGGAGACTGTACTCTCGTCCCGTGTCCTTAAGGAGCCTGTACTCTCTTCCCGTGTCTGTAAGGAGACTGTACGCTCTTCCCGTGTCTGTAAGGAGACCGTACTCTCTTCCCGTGTCTGTAAGGCGTCTGTACTCTCTTCCCGTGTCTGTAAGGAGACTGTACTCTCTTCCCGTGTCTGTAAGGAGTCTGTACTCTCTTCACGTGTTTGTAAGGAGTCTGTACTCTCTGCCGGTGTCTGTAAGGAGACTGTACTCTCTTCCCGTGTCTGTAAGGAGTCTGTACTCTCCCCCCATGTCGTAAAGGAGTCTGTACTCTCTTCCCGTGTCTGTAACGAGACTGTACCCTCTTCCCGTGCCTGGAAGGAGTCTGTAGTCCCTTCCCGTGTCGTTATGGAATCTGTACTCTCTTCCCGTGTCAGTAGGGAGACTGTACTCTCTTCCCGTGTCTGTAAGGAGTCTGTCCTCTCTTCCCGTGTCGTTAAGGAGTGTGTACGCTCTTCCCGTGTCTGTAAGGAGACCGTACTCCCTTCCCGTGTCGTTCTGGAGTCTGTACTCTCTTCCCGTGTCTGTAAGGAGACTGTACTGTCTTCCCTGTCTGTAAGGAGAGTGTACTCTCTTCCCGTGTCTGTACGGAGACTGTACACTCATCAAGAGTCTGTAAGGAGACTACTCTCTTCCCGTGTCTGTAAGGAGACTGTACTCTCTTCCCGTGTCTGTAAGGAGAATGTACCGTCTTCCCTTTCTGTAAGGTGATGGTATTCTCCCCCCATGACTGTAAGGAGACTGTACTCTCTTCCCGTGTCTGTAAGGAGTCTGTACTCTCTACCCGTGTCTGTAAGTAGACTGTACTCTCTTCCGTGTCTGTAAGGAGTCTGTACTCTCCCCCCATGACTGTAAGGAGTCTGTACTTTCTTCACGTTTATGAAATGAGACCGTACTCGCCCCCCATGTCTGGAAGGAGTCTGTACTCTCTTCCCGTGTCTGTAACGAGACTGTACCCTCTTCCCGTGCCTGGAAGGAGTCTGTAGTCCCTTCCCGTGTCGTTATGGAATCTGTACTCTCTTCCCGTGTCTGTAAGGAGTCTGTCCTCTCTTCCCGTGTCGTTAAGGAGTGTGTACTCTCTTCCCGTGTCTGTAAGGAGACTGTACGCTCTTCCCGTGTCTGTAAGGAGACCGTACTCCCTTCCAGTGTCGTTCTGGAGTCTGTACTCTCTTCCCGTGTCTGTAAGGAGACTGTACTGTCTTCCCTGTCTGTAAGGAGAGTGTACTCTCTTCCCGTGTCTGTACGGAGACTGTACACTCATCAAGAGTCTGTAAGGAGACTACTCTCTTCCCGTGTCTGTAAGGAGACTGTACTCTCTTCCCGTGTCTGTAAGGAGAATGTACCGTCTTCCCTTTCTGTAAGGTGATGGTATTCTCCCCCCATGACTGTAAGGAGACTGTACTCTCTTCCCGTGTCTGTAAGGAGTCTGTACTCTCTACCCGTGTCTGTAAGTAGACTGTACTCTCTTCCGTGTCTGTAAGGAGTCTGTACTCTCCCCCCATGACTGTAAGGAGTCTGTACTTTCTTCACGTTTATGAAATGAGACCGTACTCGCCCCCCATGACTGTAAGGAGACTACTCTCTTCCCGTGTCTGTAAGGAGACTGTACTCTCGTCCCGTGTCCTTAAGGAGCCTGTACTCTCATCCCGTGTCTGTAAGGAGACTGTACGCTCTTCCCGTGTCTGTAAGGAGTCTGTACTCTCTTCCCGTGTCTGTAAGGAGACTGTACTCTCTTCCCATGTCTGGAAGGAGTCTGTACTCTCTTCCCGTGTCTGTAACGAGACTGTACCCTCTTCCCGTGCCTGGAAAGAGTCTGTAGTCACTTCCCGTGTCGTTATGGAATCTGTACTCTCTTCCCGTGTCTGTAGGGAGACTGTACTCTCTTCCCGTGTCGGTAAGGAGACTGTACTGTCTTCCCTGTCTGTAATGAGACGGTATTCTCCCCCCATGACTGTAAGGAGTCTGTACTCTCTTCCCGTGTCTGTAAGGAGACGACTCCCTTCCCGAGTCTGTAAGGAGACTGTACTCTCTTCCCGTGTCTGTAAGGAGACTGTACTCTCTTCCCGTGTCTGTACGGAGACTGTACTCTCATCAAGAGTCTGTAAGGAGTCTACTCTCTTCCCGTGTCTCTAAGGAGACTGTACTCTCGTCCCGTGTCCTTAAGGAGCCTGTACTCTCTTCCCGTGTCTGTAAGGAGTCTGTACTCTCTTCCCGTGTCTGTAAGGAGACGACTCCCTTCCCGAGTCTGTAAGGAGACTGTACTCTCTTCCCGTGTCTGTAAGGAGACTGTACTCTCTTCCCGTGTCTGTACGGAGACTGTACTCTCATCAAGAGTCTGTAAGGAGTTTACTCTCTTCCCGTGTCTCTAAGGAGACTGTACTCTCGTCCCGTGTCTGTACGGAGACTGTACTCTCATCAAGAGTCTGTAAGGAGTCTACTCTCTTCCCGTGTCTCTAAGGAGACTGTACTCTCGTCCCGTGTCCTTAAAGAGCCTGTACTCTCTTCCCGTGTCTGTAAGGAGACTGTACTCTCTTCCCGTGTCTGTACGGAGACTGTACTCTCATCAAGAGTCTGTAAGGAGTTTACTCTCTTCCCGTGTCTCTAAGGAGACTGTACTCTCGTCCCGTGTCTGTACGGAGACTGTACTCTCATCAAGAGTCTGTAAGGAGTCTACTCTCTTCCCGTGTCTCTAAGGAGACTGTACTCTCGTCCCGTGTCCTTAAGGAGCCTGTACTCTCTTCCCGTGTCTGTAAGGAGACTGTACGCTCTTCCCGTGTCTGTAAGGAGACCGTACTCTCTTCCCGTGTCTGTAAGGAGTCTGTACTCTCTACCCGTGTCTGTAAGTAGACTGTACGCTCTTCCGTGTCGGTAAGGAGACCGTACTCTCTTCCCGTGTCTGTAAGGAGTCTGTACTCTCTTCCCGTGTCTATAAGGAGACCGTGCTCTCTGCCCGTGTCTGTAAGGAGACTGTACTCTCTTCCCGTGTCTGTAAGGAGTCTGTACTCTCCCCCCATGTCTGGAAGGAGTCTGTACTCTCTTCCCGTGTCTGTAAGGAGACTGTACCCTCTTCCCGTGCCTGGAAGGAGTCTGTAGTCCCTTCCCGTGTCGTTATGGAATCTGTACTCTCTTCCCGTGTCTGTAGGGAGACTGTACTCTCTTCCCGTGTCTGTAAGGAGTCTGTCCTCTCTTCCCGTGTCGTTAAGAAGTCTGTACTCTCTTCCCGTGTCTGTAAGGAGACTGTACGCTCTTCCCGTGTCTGTAAGGAGACCGTACTCCCTTCCCGTGTAGTTCTGGAGTCTGTACTCTCTTCCGTGTCTGTAAGGAGACTGTAGTGTCTTCCCTGTCTGTAAGGAGAGTGTACTCTCTTCCCGTGTCTGTAAGGAGTCTGTCCTCTCTTCCCGTGTCGTTAAGGAGTGTGTACTCTCTTCCCGTGTCTGTAAGGTGATGGTATTCTCCCCCCATGACTGTAAGGAGACTGTACTCTCTTCACGTGTTTGTAAGGAGTCTGTACTCTCTGCCCGTGTCTGTAAGGAGACTGTACTCTCTTCCCGTGTCTGTAAGGAGTCTGTACTCTCCCCCCATGACTGTAAGGAGTCTGTACTTTCTTCACGTTTATGAAATGAGACCGTACTGTCCCCCCCATTACTGTAAGGAGACTACTCTCTTCCCGTGTCTGTAAGGAGACTGTACTCTCGTCCCGTGTCCTTAAGGAGCCTGTACTCTCTTCCCGTGTCTGTAAGGAGACTGTACGCTCTTCCCGTGTCTGTAAGGAGACCGTACTCTCTTCCCGTGTCTGTAAGGAGTCTGTACTCTCTTCCCGTGTCTGTAAGGAGACGACTCCCTTCCCGAGTCTGTAAGGAGACTGTACTCTCTTCCCGTGTCTGTAAGGAGACTGTACTCTCTTCCCGTGTCTGTACGGAGACTGTACTCTCATCAAGAGTCTGTAAGGAGTTTACTCTCTTCCCGTGTCTCTAAGGAGACTGTACTCTCGTCCCGTGTCTGTACGGAGACTGTACTCTCATCAAGAGTCTGTAAGGAGTCTACTCTCTTCCCGTGTCTCTAAGGAGACTGTACTCTCGTCCCGTGTCCTTAAGGAGCCTGTACTCTCTTCCCGTGTCTGTAAGGAGACTGTACGCTCTTCCCGTGTCTGTAAGGAGACCGTACTCTCTTCCCGTGTCTGTAAGGAGTCTGTACTCTCTACCCGTGTCTGTAAGTAGACTGTACGCTCTTCCGTGTCGGTAAGGAGACCGTACTCTCTTCCCGTGTCTGTAAGGAGTCTGTACTCTCTTCCCGTGTCTATAAGGAGACCGTACTCTCTGCCCGTGTCTGTAAGGAGACTGTACTCTCTTCCCGTGTCTGTAAGGAGTCTGTACTCTCCCTCCATGTCTGGAAGGAGTCTGTACTCTCTTCCCGTGTCTGTAAGGAGACTGTACCCTCTTCCCGTGCCTGGAAGGAGTCTGTAGTCCCTTCCCGTGTCGTTATGGAATCTGTACTCTCTTCCCGTGTCTGTAGGGAGACTGTACTCTCTTCCCGTGTCTGTAAGGAGTCTGTCCTCTCTTCCCGTGTCTGTAAGGAGACCGTACTCCCTTCCCGTGTAGTTCTGGAGTCTGTACTCTCTTCCGTGTCTGTAAGGAGACTGTAGTGTCTTCCCTGTCTGTAAGGAGAGTGTACTCTCTTCCCGTGTCTGTAAGGAGTCTGTCCTCTCTTCCCGTGTCGTTAAGGAGTGTGTACTCTCTTCCCGTGTCTGTAAGGTGATGGTATTCTCCCCCCATGACTGTAAGGAGACTGTACTCTCTTGACGTGTTTGTAAGGAGTCTGTACTCTCTGCCCGTGTCTGTAAGGAGACTGTACTCTCTTCCCGTGTCTGTAAGGAGTCTGTACTCTCCCCCCATGACTGTAAGGAGTCTGTACTTTCTTCACGTTTATGAAATGAGACCGTACTGTCCCCCCCATTACTGTAAGGAGACTACTCTCTTCCCGTGTCTGTAAGGAGACTGTACTCTCGTCCCGTGTCCTTAAGGAGCCTGTACTCTCTTCCCGTGTCTGTAAGGAGACTGTACGCTCTTCCCGTGTCTGTAAGGAGACCGTACTCTCTTCCCGTGTCTGTAAGGAGTCTGTACTCTCTTCCCGTGTCTGTAAGGAGACTGTACTCTCTTCCCGTGTCTGTAAGGAGTCTGTACTCTCTTCACGTGTTTGTAAGGAGTCTGTACTCTCTGCCCGTGTCTGTAAGGAGACTGTACTCTCTTCCCGTGTCTGTAAGGAGTCTGTACTCTCCCCCCATGTCTGAAAGGAGTCTGTACTCTCTTCCCGTGTCTGTAACGAGACTGTACCCTCTTCCCGTGCCTGGAAGGAGTCTGTAGTCCCTTCCCGTGTCGTTATGGAATCTGTACTCTCTTCCCGTGTCTGTAGGGAGACTGTACTCTCTTCCCGTGTCTGTAAGGAGTCTGTCCTCTCTTCCCGTGTCGTTAAGGAGTGTGTAGTCTCTTCCCGTGTCTGTAAGGAGACTGTACGCTCTTCCCGTGTCTGTAAGGAGACCGTACTCCCTTCCCGTGTCGTTCTGGAGTCTGTACTCTCTTCCCGTGTCTGTAAGGAGACTGTACTGTCTTCCCTGTCTGTAAGGAGAGTGTACTCTCTTCCCGTGTCTGTATGGAGACTGTACACTCATCAAGAGTCTGTAAGGAGACTACTCTCTTCCCGTGTCTGTAAGGAGACTGTACTCTCTTCCCGTGTCTGTAAGGAGAATGTACCGTCTTCCCTTTCTGTAAGGTGATGGTATTCTCCCCCCATGACTGTAAGGAGACTGTACTCTCTTCCCGTGTCTGTAAGGAGTCTGTACTCTCTACCCGTGTCTGTAAGTAGACTGTACTCTCTTCCGTGTCTGTAAGGAGTCTGTACTCTCCCCCCATGACTGTAAGGAGTCTGTACTTTCTTCACGTTTATGAAATGAGACCGTACTCGCCCCCCATGTCTGGAAGGAGTCTGTACTCTCTTCCCGTGTCTGTAACGAGACTGTACCCTCTTCCCGTGCCTGGAAGGAGTCTGTAGTCCCTTCCCGTGTCGTTATGGAATCTGTACTCTCTTCCCGTGTCTGTCGGGAGACTGTACTCTCTTCCCGTGTCTGTAAGGAGTCTGTCCTCTCTTCCCGTGTCGTTAAGGAGTGTGTACACTCTTCCCGTGTCTGTAAGGAGACTGTACGCTCTTCCCGTGTCTGTAAGGAGACCGTACTCCCTTCCCGTGTCGTTCTGGAGTCTGTACTCTCTTCCCGTGTCTGTAAGGAGTCTGTACTCTCTTCCCGTGTCTGTAAGGAGACTGTACGCTCTTCCCGTGTCTGTAAGGAGACCGTACCCTACTTCCCGTGCCTGGAAGGAGTCTGTAGTCCCTTCCCGTGTCTGTAAGGAGTCTGTACTCTCTTCCCGTGTGGGTAAGGAGACTGTACTGTCTTCCCTGTCTGTAATGAGACGGTATTCTCCCCCCATGACTGTAAGGAGTCTGTACTCTCTTCCCGTGTCTGTAAGGAGACGACAACCTTCCCGAGTCTGTAAGGAGACTGTACTCTCTTCCCGTGTCTGTAAGGAGACTGTACTCTCTTCCCGTGTCTGTACGGAGACTGTACTCTCATCAAGAGTCTGTAAGGAGGCTACTCTCTTCCCGTGTCTCTGAGGAGACTGTACTCTCGTCCCGTGTCCTTAAGGAGCCTGTACTCTCTTCCCGTGTCTGTAAGGAGACTGTACGCTCTTCCCGTGTCTGTAAGGAGACCGTACTCTCTTCCCGTGTCTGTAAGGAGTCTGTACTCTCTTCCCGTGTCTATAAGGAGACCGTACTCTCTGCCCGTGTCTGTAAGGAGACTGTACTCTTTTCCCGTGTCTGTAAGGAGTCTGTATTCTCCCCCCATGTCTGGAAGGAGTCTGTACTCTCTTCCCGTGTCTGTAAGGAGACTGTACCCTCTTCCCGTGCCTGGAAGGAGTCTGTAGTCCCTTCCCGTGTCGTTATGGAATCTGTACTCTCTTCCCGTGTCTGTAGGGAGACTGTACTCTCTTCCCGTGTCTGTAAGGAGTCTGTCCTCTCTTCCCGTGTCGTTAAGAAGTCTGTACTCTCTTCCCGTGTCTGTAAGGAGACTGTACGCTCTTCCCGTGTCTGTAAGGAGACCGTACTCCCTTCCCGTGTCGTTCTGGAGTCTGTACTCTCTTCCGTGTCTGTAAGGAGACTGTAGTGTCTTCCCTGTCTGTAAGGAGAGTGTACTCTCTTCCCGTGTCTGTAAGGAGTCTGTCCTCTCTTCCCGTGTCGTTAAGGAGAATGTACCGTCTTCCCTTTCTGTAAGGTGATGGTATTCTCCCCCCATGACTGTAAGGAGACTGTACTCTCTTCCCGTGTCTGTAAGGAGTCTGTACTCTCTACCCGTGTCTGTAAGTAGACTGTACTCTCTTCCGTGTCTGTAAGGAGTCTGTACTCTCCCCCCATGACTGTAAGGAGTCTGTACTTTCTTCACGTTTATGAAATGAGACCGTACTCGCCCCCCATGTCTGGAAGGAGTCTGTACTCTCTTCCCGTGTCTGTAACGAGACTGTACCCTCTTCCCGTGCCTGGAAGGAGTCTGTAGTCCCTTCCCGTGTCGTTATGGAATCTGTACTCTCTTCCCGTGTCTGTAGGGAGACTGTACTCTCTTCCCGTGTCTGTAAGGAGTCTGTCCTCTCTTCCCGTGTCGTTAAGGAGTGTGTACTCTCTTCCCGTGTCTGTAAGGAGACTGGACGCTCTTCCCGTGTCTGTAAGGAGACCGTACTCCCTTCCCGTGTCGTTCTGGAGTCTGTACTCTCTTCCCGTGTCTGTAAGGAGACTGTACTGTCTTCCCTGTCTGTAAGGAGAGTGTACTCTCTTCCCGTGTCTGTACGGAGACTGTACACTCATCAAGAGTCTGTAAGGAGACTACTCTCTTCCCGTGTCTGTAAGGAGACTGTACTCTCTTCCCGTGTCTGTAAGGAGTCTGTACTCTCCCCCCATGTCTGAAAGGAGTCTGTACTCTCTTCCCGTGTCTGTAACGAGACTGTACCCTCTTCCCGTGCCTGGAAGGAGTCTGTAGTCCCTTCCCGTGTCGTTATGGAATCTGTACTCTCTTCCCGTGTCTGTAGGGAGACTGTACTCTCTTCCCGTGTCTGTAAGGAGTCTGTCCTCTCTTCCCGTGTCGTTAAGGAGTGTGTAGTCTCTTCCCGTGTCTGTAAGGAGACTGTACGCTCTTCCCGTGTCTGTAAGGAGACCGTACTCCCTTCCCGTGTCGTTCTGGAGTCTGTACTCTCTTCCCGTGTCTGTAAGGAGACTGTAGTGTCTTCCCTGTCTGTAAGGAGAGTGTACTCTCTTCCCGTGTCTGTATGGAGACTGTACACTCATCAAGAGTCTGTAAGGAGACTACTCTCTTCCCGTGTCTGTAAGGAGACTGTACTCTCTTCCCGTGTCTGTAAGGAGAATGTACCGTCTTCCCTTTCTGTAAGGTGATGGTATTCTCCCCCCATGACTGTAAGGAGACTGTACTCTCTTCCCGTGTCTGTAAGGAGTCTGTACTCTCTACCCGTGTCTGTAAGTAGACTGTACTCTCTTCCGTGTCTGTAAGGAGTCTGTACTCTCCCCCCATGACTGTAAGGAGTCTGTACTTTCTTCACGTTTATGAAATGAGACCGTACTCGCCCCCCATGTCTGGAAGGAGTCTGTACTCTCTTCCCGTGTCTGTAACGAGACTGTACCCTCTTCCCGTGCCTGGAAGGAGTCTGTAGTCCCTTCCCGTGTCGTTATGGAATCTGTACTCTCTTCCCGTGTCTGTCGGGAGACTGTACTCTCTTCCCGTGTCTGTAAGGAGTCTGTCCTCTCTTCCCGTGTCGTTAAGGAGTGTGTACACTCTTCCCGTGTCTGTAAGGAGACTGTACGCTCTTCCCGTGTCTGTAAGGAGACCGTACTCCCTTCCCGTGTCGTTCTGGAGTCTGTACTCTCTTCCCGTGTCTGTAAGGAGTCTGTACTCTCTTCCCGTGTCTGTAAGGAGACTGTACGCTCTTCCCGTGTCTGTAAGGAGACCGTACCCTCTTCCCGTGCCTGGAAGGAGTCTGTAGTCCCTTCCCGTGTCTGTAAGGAGTCTGTACTCTCTTCCCGTGTGGGTAAGGAGACTGTACTGTCTTCCCTGTCTGTAATGAGACGGTATTCTCCCCCCATGACTGTAAGGAGTCTGTACTCTCTTCCCGTGTCTGTAAGGAGACGACTCCCTTCCCGAGTCTGTAAGGAGACTGTACTCTCTTCCCGTGTCTGTAAGGAGACTGTACTCTCTTCCCGTGTCTGTACGGAGTCTGTACTCTCATCAAGAGTCTGTAAGGAGTCTACTCTCTTCCCGTGTCTCTGAGGAGACTGTACTCTCGTCCCGTGTCCTTAAGGAGCCTGTACTCTCTTCCCGTGTCTGTAAGGAGACTGTACGCTCTTCCCGTGTCTGTAAGGAGACCGTACTCTCTTACCGTGTCTGTAAGGAGTCTGTACTCTCTTCCCGTGTCTATAAGGAGACCGTACTCTCTGCCCGTGTCTGTAAGGAGACTGTACTCTTTTCCCGTGTCTGTAAGGAGTCTGTATTCTCCCCCCATGTCTGGAAGGAGTCTGTACTCTCTTCCCGTGTCTGTAAGGAGACTGTACCCTCTTCCCGTGCCTGGAAGGAGTCTGTAGTCCCTTCCCGTGTCGTTATGGAATCTGTACTCTCTTCCCGTGTCTGTAGGGAGACTGTACTCTCTTCCCGTGTCTGTAAGGAGTCTGTCCTCTCTTCCCGTGTCGTTAAGAAGTCTGTACTCTCTTCCCGTGTCTGTAAGGAGACTGTACGCTCTTCCCGTGTCTGTAAGGAGACCGTACTCCCTTCCCGTGTCGTTCTGGAGTCTGTACTCTCTTCCGTGTCTGTAAGGAGACTGTAGTGTCTTCCCTGTCTGTAAGGAGAGTGTACTCTCTTCCCGTGTCTGTAAGGAGTCTGTCCTCTCTTCCCGTGTCGTTAAGGAGAATGTACCGTCTTCCCTTTCTGTAAGGTGATGGTATTCTCCCCCCATGACTGTAAGGAGACTGTACTCTCTTCCCGTGTCTGTAAGGAGTCTGTACTCTCTACCCGTGTCTGTAAGTAGACTGTACTCTCTTCCGTGTCTGTAAGGAGACTGTACTCTCCCCCCATGACTGTAAGGAGTCTGTACTTTCTTCACGTTTATGAAATGAGACCGTACTCGCCCCCCATGTCTGGAAGGAGTCTGTACTCTCTTCCCGTGTCTGTAACGAGACTGTACCCTCTTCCCGTGCCTGGAAGGAGTCTGTAGTCCCTTCCCGTGTCGTTATGGAATCTGTACTCTCTTCCCGTGTCTGTAGGGAGACTGTACTCTCTTCCCGTGTCTGTAAGGAGTCTGTCCTCTCTTCCCGTGTCGTTAAGGAGTGTGTACTCTCTTCCCGTGTCTGTAAGGAGACTGGACGCTCTTCCCGTGTCTGTAAGGAGACCGTACTCCCTTCCCGTGTCGTTCTGGAGTCTGTACTCTCTTCCCGTGTCTGTAAGGAGACTGTACTGTCTTCCCTGTCTGTAAGGAGAGTGTACTCTCTTCCCGTGTCTGTACGGAGACTGTACACTCATCAAGAGTCTGTAAGGAGACTACTCTCTTCCCGTGTCTGTAAGGAGACTGTACTCTCTTCCCGTGTCTGTAAGGAGAATGTAGCGTCTTCCCTTTCTGTAAGGTGATGGTATTCTCCCCCCATGACTGTAAGGAGACTGTACTCTCTTCCCGTGTCTGTAAGGAGTCTGTACTCTCTACCCGTGTCTGTAAGTAGACTGTACTCTCTTCCGTGTCTGTAAGGAGTCTGTACTCTCCCCCCATGACTGTAAGGAGTCTGTACTTTCTTCACGTTTATGAAATAAGACCGTACTCGCCCCCCATGACTGTAAGGAGACTACTCTCTTCCCGTGTCTGTAAGGAGACTGTACTCTCGTCCCGTGTCCTTAAGGAGCCTGTACTCTCTTCCCGTGTCTGTAAGGAGACTGTACGCTCTTCCCGTGTCTGTAAGGAGACCGTACTCTCTTCCCGTGTCTGTAAGGAGTCTGTACTCTCTTCCCGTGTCTGTAAGGAGACTGTACTCTCTTCCCGTGTCTGTAAGAAGTCTGTACTCTCTTCACGTGTTTGTAAGGAGTCTGTACTCTCTGCCTGTGTCTGTAAGGAGACTGTACTCTCTTCCCGTGTCTGTAAGGAGTCTGTACTCTCCCCCCATGTCTGGAAGGAGTCTGTACTCTCTTCCCGTGTCTGTAACGAGACTGTACCCTCTTCCCGTGCCTGGAAGGAGTCTGTAGTCCCTTCCCGTGTCGTTATGGAATCTGTACTCTCTTCCCGTGTCTGTAGGGAGACTGTACTCTCTTCCCGTGTCGGTAAGGAGACTGTACTGTCTTCCCTGTCTGTAATGAGACGGTATTCTCCCCCGATGACTGTAAGGAGTCTGTACTCTCTTCCCGTGTCTGTAAGGAGACGACTCCCTTCCCGAGTCTGTAAGGAGACTGTACTCTCTTCCCGTGTCTGTAAGGAGACTGTACTCTCTTCCCGTGTCTGTACGGAGACTGTACTCTCATCAAGAGTCTGTAAGGAGTCTACTCTCTTCCCGTGTCTCTAAGGAGACTGTACTCTCGTCCCGTGTCTGTACGGAGACTGTACTCTCATCAAGAGTCTGTAAGGAGTCTACTCTCTTCCCGTGTCTCTAAGGAGACTGTACTCTCGTCCCGTGTCCTTAAGGAGCCTGTACTCTCTTCCCGTGTCTGTAAGGAGACTGTACGCTCTTCCGGTGTCTGTAAGGAGACCGTACTCTCTTCCCGTGTCTGTAAGGAGTCTGTACTCTCTACCCGTCTCTGTAAGTATACTGTACGCTCTTCCGTGTCGGTAAGGAGTCTGTACTCTCCCCCCATGACTGTAAGGAGTCTGTACTTTCTTCACGTTTATGAAATGAGACCGTACTCTCCCCCCATGACTGTAAGGAGACTACTCTCTTCCCGTGTCTGTAAGGAGAGTGTGCCATCTTCCGGAGTCTGTACTATATACAGTCTGTACTCCCTTCCCGTGTCTGTAAGGAGAATGTACTCTCTTCCCGTGTCTGTAAGGAGACTGTACTCTCTTCCCGTGTCGTTATGGAATCTGTACTCTCATCCCGTGTCTGTAGGGAGAGTGTACTCTCTTCCCGTGTCTGTAAGGAGTCTGTCCTCTCTTCCCGTGTCGATAAGGAGTCTGTACTCTCTTCCCGTGTCTGTAAGGAGACTGTACTGTCTTCCCTGTCTGTCAGGAGACGGTATTCTCCCCTCATGACTGTAAGGAGTCTGTACTCTCTTCCCGTGTCTGTAAGGAGTCCGTACTCTCTTCTCGTGTCTGTAAGGAGACTGTACTCTCTTCCCCTGTCTGTACGGAGAGTGTACTCTCACCAAGAGTCTGTAAGGAGACTACTCTCTGCCCGTGTCTGTAAGGAGACTGTACTGTCTTCCCGTGTCTGTAGGGAGACTACTCCCTTCCCGTGTCTTTAAGGAGAGTGTACTCACTTCCCGTGTCTGTAAGGAGACTGTACTCTCTTCCCGTGTCTGTAAGGAGACTGTACCCTCTTCCCGTGCCTGGAAGGAGTCTGTAGTCCCTTCCCGTGTCTGTAAGGAGTCTGTACTCTCTTCCCGTGTCGGTAAGGAGACTGTACTGTCTTCCCTGTCTGTAATGAGACGGTATTCTCCCCCCATGACTGTAAGGAGTCTGTACTCTCTTCCCGTGTCTGTAAGGAGACGACTCCCTTCCCGAGTCTGTAAGGAGACTGTACTCTCTTCCCGTGTCTGTAAGGAGACTGTACTCTCTTCCCGTGTCTGTACGGAGACTGTACTCTCATCAAGAGTCTGTAAGGAGTCTACTCTCTTCCCGTGTCTCTAAGGAGACTGTACTCTCGTCCCGTGTCCTTAAGGAGCCTGTACTCTCTTCCCGTGTCTGTAAGGAGACTGTACGCTCTTCCCGTGTCTGTAAGGAGACCGTACTCTCTTCCCGTGTCTGTAAGGAGTCTGTACTCTCTTCCCGTGTCTATAAGGAGACTGTACTCTCTTCCCGTGTCTGTAAGGAGTCTGTACTCTCTTCACGTGTTTGTAAGGAGTCTGTACTCTCTGCCCGTGTCTGTAAGGAGACTGTACTCTCTTCCCGTGTCTGTAAGGAGTCTGTACTCTCCCCCCATGTCTGGAAGGAGTCTGTACTCTCTTCCCGTGTCTGTAAGGAGACTGTACCCTCTTCCCGTGCCTGGAAGGAGTCTGTAGTCCCTTCCCGTGTCGTTATGGAATCTGTACTCTCTTCCCGTGTCTGTAGGGAGACTGTACTCTCTTCCCGTGTCTGTAAGGAGTCTGTCCTCTCTTCCCGTGTCGTTAAGAAGTCTGTACTCTCTTCCCGTGTCTGTAAGGAGACTGTACGCTCTTCCCGTGTCTGTAAGGAGACCGTACTCCCTTCCCGTGTCGTTCTGGAGTCTGTACTCTCTTCCCGTGTCTGTAAGGAGTCTGTACTCTCTTCCCGTGTCTGTAAGGAGACTGTACGCTCTTCCCGTGTCTGTAAGGAGACCGTACCCTCTTCCCGTGCCTGGAAGGAGTCTGTAGTCCCTTCCCGTGTCTGTAAGGAGTCTGTACTCTCTTCCCGTGTGGGTAAGGAGACTGTACTGTCTTCCCTGTCTGTAATGAGACGGTATTCTCCCCCCATGACTGTAAGGAGTCTGTACTCTCTTCCCGTGTCTGTAAGGAGACAACTCCCTTCCCGAGTCTGTAAGGAGACTGTACTCTCTTCCCGTGTCTGTAAGGAGACTGTACTCTCTTCCCGTGTCTGTACGGAGACTGTACTCTCATCAAGAGTCTGTAAGGAGTCTACTCTCTTCCCGTGTCTCTAAGGAGACTGTACTCTCGTCCCGTGTCCTTAAGGAGCCTGTACTCTCTTCCCGTGTCTGTAAGGAGACTGTACGCTCTTCCCGTGTCTGTAAGGAGACCGTACTCTCTTCCCGTGTCTGTAAGGAGTCTGTACTCTCTTCCCGTGTCTATAAGGAGACCGTACTCTCTGCCCGTGTCTGTAAGGAGACTGTACTCTCTTCCCGTGTCTGTAAGGAGTCTGTACTCTCCCCCCATGTCTGGAAGGAGTCTGTACTCTCTTCCCGTGTCTGTAAGGAGACTGTACCCTCTTCCCGTGCCTGGAAGGAGTCTGTAGTCCCTTCCCGTGTCGTTATGGAATCTGTACTCTCTTCCCGTGTCTGTAGGGAGACTGTACTCTCTTCCCGTGTCTGTAAGGAGTCTGTCCTCTCTTCCCGTGTCGTTAAGAAGTCTGTACTCTCTTCCCGTGTCTGTAAGGAGACTGTACGCTCTTCCCGTGTCTGTAAGGAGACCGTACTCCCTTCCCGTGTCGTTCTGGAGTCTGTAATCTCTTCCGTGTCTGTAAGGAGACTGTAGTGTCTTCCCTGTCTGTAAGGAGAGTGTACTCTCTTCCCGTGTCTGTAAGGAGTCTGTCCTCTCTTCCCGTGTCGTTAAGGAGTGTGTACTCTCTTCCCGTGTCTGTAAGGTGATGGTATTCTCCCCCCATGACTGTAAGGAGACTGTACTCTCTTCACGTGTTTGTAAGGAGTCTGTACTCTCTGCCCGTGTCTGTAAGGAGACTGTACTCTCTTCCCGTGTCTGTAAGGAGTCTGTACTCTCCCCCCATGACTGTAAGGAGTCTGTACTTTCTTCACGTTGTTGAAATGAGACCGTACTGTCCCCCCCATTACTGTAAGGAGACTACTCTCTTCCCGTGTCTGTAAGGAGACTGTACTCTCGTCCCGTGTCCTTAAGGAGCCTGTACTCTCTTCCCGTGTCTGTAAGGAGACTGTACGCTCTTCCCGTGTCTGTAAGGAGACCGTACTCTCTTCCCGTGTCTGTAAGGAGTCTGTACTCTCTTCCCGTGTCTGTAAGGAGACTGTACTCTCTTCCCGTGTCTGTAAGGAGTCTGTACTCTCTTCACGTGTTTGTAAGGAGTCTGTACTCTCTGCCCGTGTCTGTAAGGAGACTGTACTCTCTTCCCGTGTCTGTAAGGAGTCTGTACTCTCCCCCCATGTCTGAAAGGAGTCTGTACTCTCCTCCCGTGTCTGTAACGAGACTGTACCCTCTTCCCGTGCCTGGAAGGAGTCTGTAGTCCCTTCCCGTGTCGTTATGGAATCTGTACTCTCTTCCCGTGTCTGTAGGGAGACTGTACTCTCTTCCCGTGTCTGTAAGGAGTCTGTCCTCTCTTCCCGTGTCGTTAAGGAGTGTGTACTCTCTTCCCGTGTCTGTAAGGAGACTGTACGCTCTTCCCGTGTCTGTAAGGAGACCGTACTCCCTTCCCGTGTCGTTCTGGAGTCTGTACTCTCTTCCCGTGTCTGTAAGGAGACTGTACTGTCTTCCCTGTCTGTAAGGAGAGTGTACTCTCTTCCCGTGTCTGTACGGAGACTGTACACTCATCAAGAGTCTGTAAGGAGACTACTCTCTTCCCGTGTCTGTAAGGAGACTGTACTCTCTTCCCGTGTCTGTAAGGAGAATGTACCGTCTTCCCTTTCTGTAAGGTGATGGTATTCTCCCCCCATGACTGTAAGGAGACTGTACTCTCTTCCCGTGTCTGTAAGGAGTCTGTACTCTCTACCCGTGTCTGTAAGTAGACTGTACTCTCTTCCGTGTCTGTAAGGAGTCTGTACTCTCCCCCCATGACTGTAAGGAGTCTGTACTTTCTTCACGTTTATGAAATGAGACCGTACTCGCCCCCCATGTCTGGAAGGAGTCTGTACTCTCTTCCCGTGTCTGTAACGAGACTGTACCCTCTTCCCGTGCCTGGAAGGAGTCTGTAGTCCCTTCCCGTGTCGTTATGGAATCTGTACTCTCTTCCCGTGTCTGTAGGGAGACTGTACTCTCTTCCCGTGTCTGTAAGGAGTCTGTCCTCTCTTCCCGTGTCGTTAAGGAGTGTGTACTCTCTTCCCGTGTCTGTAAGGAGACTGTACGCTCTTCCCGTGTCTGTAAGGAGACCGTACTCCCTTCCCGTGTCGTTCTGGAGTCTGTACTCTCTTCCCGTGTCTGTAAGGAGACTGTACTGTCTTCCCTGTCTGTAAGGAGAGTGTACTCTCTTCCCGTGTCTGTACGGAGACTGTACACTCATCAAGAGTCTGTAAGGAGACTACTCTCTTCCCGTGTCTGTAAGGAGACTGTACTCTCTTCCCGTGTCTGTAAGGAGAATGTACCGTCTTCCCTTTCTGTAAGGTGATGGTATTCTCCCCCCATGACTGTAAGGAGTCTGTACTCTCTTCCCGTGTCTGTAAGGAGACAACTCCCTTCCCGAGTCTGTAAGGAGACTGTACTCTCTTCCCGTGTCTGTAAGGAGACTGTACTCTCTTCCCGTGTCTGTACGGAGACTGTACTCTCATCAAGAGTCTGTAAGGAGTCTACTCTCTTCCCGTGTCTCTAAGGAGACTGTACTCTCGTCCCGTGTCCTTAAGGAGCCTGTACTCTCTTCCCGTGTCTGTAAGGAGACTGTACGCTCTTCCCGTGTCTGTAAGGAGACCGTACTCTCTTCCCGTGTCTGTAAGGAGTCTGTACTCTCTTCCCGTGTCTATAAGGAGACCGTACTCTCTGCCCGTGTCTGTAAGGAGACTGTACTCTCTTCCCGTGTCTGTAAGGAGTCTGTACTCTCCCCCCATGTCTGGAAGGAGTCTGTACTCTCTTCCCGTGTCTGTAAGGAGACTGTACCCTCTTCCCGTGCCTGGAAGGAGTCTGTAGTCCCTTCCCGTGTCGTTATGGAATCTGTACTCTCTTCCCGTGTCTGTAGGGAGACTGTACTCTCTTCCCGTGTCTGTAAGGAGTCTGTCCTCTCTTCCCGTGTCGTTAAGAAGTCTGTACTCTCTTCCCGTGTCTGTAAGGAGACTGTACGCTCTTCCCGTGTCTGTAAGGAGACCGTACTCCCTTCCCGTGTCGTTCTGGAGTCTGTAATCTCTTCCGTGTCTGTAAGGAGACTGTAGTGTCTTCCCTGTCTGTAAGGAGAGTGTACTCTCTTCCCGTGTCTGTAAGGAGTCTGTCCTCTCTTCCCGTGTCGTTAAGGAGTGTGTACTCTCTTCCCGTGTCTGTAAGGTGATGGTATTCTCCCCCCATGACTGTAAGGAGACTGTACTCTCTTCACGTGTTTGTAAGGAGTCTGTACTCTCTGCCCGTGTCTGTAAGGAGACTGTACTCTCTTCCCGTGTCTGTAAGGAGTCTGTACTCTCCCCCCATGACTGTAAGGAGTCTGTACTTTCTTCACGTTGTTGAAATGAGACCGTACTGTCCCCCCCATTACTGTAAGGAGACTACTCTCTTCCCGTGTCTGTAAGGAGACTGTACTCTCGTCCCGTGTCCTTAAGGAGCCTGTACTCTCTTCCCGTGTCTGTAAGGAGACTGTACGCTCTTCCCGTGTCTGTAAGGAGACCGTACTCTCTTCCCGTGTCTGTAAGGAGTCTGTACTCTCTTCCCGTGTCTGTAAGGAGACTGTACTCTCTTCCCGTGTCTGTAAGGAGTCTGTACTCTCTTCACGTGTTTGTAAGGAGTCTGTACTCTCTGCCCGTGTCTGTAAGGAGACTGTACTCTCTTCCCGTGTCTGTAAGGAGTCTGTACTCTCCCCCCATGTCTGAAAGGAGTCTGTACTCTCCTCCCGTGTCTGTAACGAGACTGTACCCTCTTCCCGTGCCTGGAAGGAGTCTGTAGTCCCTTCCCGTGTCGTTATGGAATCTGTACTCTCTTCCCGTGTCTGTAGGGAGACTGTACTCTCTTCCCGTGTCTGTAAGGAGTCTGTCCTCTCTTCCCGTGTCGTTAAGGAGTGTGTACTCTCTTCCCGTGTCTGTAAGGAGACTGTACGCTCTTCCCGTGTCTGTAAGGAGACCGTACTCCCTTCCCGTGTCGTTCTGGAGTCTGTACTCTCTTCCCGTGTCTGTAAGGAGACTGTACTGTCTTCCCTGTCTGTAAGGAGAGTGTACTCTCTTCCCGTGTCTGTACGGAGACTGTACACTCATCAAGAGTCTGTAAGGAGACTACTCTCTTCCCGTGTCTGTAAGGAGACTGTACTCTCTTCCCGTGTCTGTAAGGAGAATGTACCGTCTTCCCTTTCTGTAAGGTGATGGTATTCTCCCCCCATGACTGTAAGGAGACTGTACTCTCTTCCCGTGTCTGTAAGGAGTCTGTACTCTCTACCCGTGTCTGTAAGTAGACTGTACTCTCTTCCGTGTCTGTAAGGAGTCTGTACTCTCCCCCCATGACTGTAAGGAGTCTGTACTTTCTTCACGTTTATGAAATGAGACCGTACTCGCCCCCCATGTCTGGAAGGAGTCTGTACTCTCTTCCCGTGTCTGTAACGAGACTGTACCCTCTTCCCGTGCCTGGAAGGAGTCTGTAGTCCCTTCCCGTGTCGTTATGGAATCTGTACTCTCTTCCCGTGTCTGTAGGGAGACTGTACTCTCTTCCCGTGTCTGTAAGGAGTCTGTCCTCTCTTCCCGTGTCGTTAAGGAGTGTGTACTCTCTTCCCGTGTCTGTAAGGAGACTGTACGCTCTTCCCGTGTCTGTAAGGAGACCGTACTCCCTTCCCGTGTCGTTCTGGAGTCTGTACTCTCTTCCCGTGTCTGTAAGGAGACTGTACTGTCTTCCCTGTCTGTAAGGAGAGTGTACTCTCTTCCCGTGTCTGTACGGAGACTGTACACTCATCAAGAGTCTGTAAGGAGACTACTCTCTTCCCGTGTCTGTAAGGAGACTGTACTCTCTTCCCGTGTCTGTAAGGAGAATGTACCGTCTTCCCTTTCTGTAAGGTGATGGTATTCTCCCCCCATGACTGTAAGGAGACTGTACTCTCTTCCCGTGTCTGTAAGGAGTCTGTATTCTCTACCCGTGTCTGTAAGTAGACTGTACTCTCTTCGGTGTCTGTAAGGAGTCTGTACTCTCCCCCCATGACTGTAAGCAGTCTGTACTTTCTTCACGTTTATGAAATGAGACCGTACTCGCCCCCCATGACTGTAAGGAGACTACTCTCTTCCCGTGTCTGTAAGGAGACTGTACTCTCGTCCCGTGTCCTGAAGGAGCCTGTACTCTCTTCCCGTGTCTGTAAGGAGACTGTACGCTCTTCCCGTGTCTGTAAGGAGACCGTACTCTCTTCCCGTGTCTGTAAGGAGTCTGTACTCTCTTCCCGTGTCTGTAAGGAGACTGTACTCTCTTCCCGTGTCTGTAAGGAGTCTGTACTCTCTTCACGTGTTTGTAAGGAGTCTGTACTCTCTGCCTGTGTCTGTAAGGAGACTGTACTCTCTTCCCGTGTCTGTAAGGAGTCTGTACTCTCCCCCCATGTCTGGAAGGAGTCTGTACTCTCTTCCCGTGTCTGTAACGAGACTGTACCCTCTTCCCGTGCCTGGAAGGAGTCTGTAGTCCCTTCCCGTGTCGTTATGGAATCTGTACTCTCTTCCCGTGTCTGTAGGGAGACTGTACTCTCTTCCCGTGTCGGTAAGGAGACTGTACTGTCTTCCCTGTCTGTAATGAGACGGTATTCTCCCCCCATGACTGTAAGGAGTCTGTACTCTCTTCCCGTGTCTGTAAGGAGACGACTCCCTTCCCGAGTCTGTAAGGAGACTGTACTCTCTTCCCGTGTCTGTAAGGAGACTGTACTCTCTTCCCGTGTCTGTACGGAGACTGTACTCTCATCAAGAGTCTGTAAGGAGTCTACTCTCTTCCCGTGTCTCTAAGGAGACTGTACTCTCGTCCCGTGTCTGTACGGAGACTGTACTCTCATCAAGAGTCTGTAAGGAGTCTACTCTCTTCCCGTGTCTCTAAGGAGACTGTACTCTCGTCCCGTGTCCTTAAGGAGCCTGTACTCTCTTCCCGTGTCTGTAAGGAGACTGTACGCTCTTCCCGTGTCTGTAAGGAGACCGTACTCTCTTCCCGTGTCTGTAAGGAGTCTGTACTCTCTACCCGTGTCTGTAAGTAGACTGTACGCTCTTCCGTGTCGGTAAGGAGACCGTACTCTCTTCCCGTGTCTGTAAGGAGTCTGTACTCTCTTCCCGTGTCTATAAGGAGACCGTACTCTCAGCCCGTGTCTGTAAGGAGACTGTACTCTCTTCCCGTGTCTGTAAGGAGTCTGTACTCTCCCCCCATGTCTGGAAGGAGTCTGTACTCTCTTCCCGTGTCTGTAAGGAGACTGTACCCCCTTCCCGTGCCTGGAAGGAGTCTGTAGTCCCTTCCCATGTCGTTATGGAATCTGTACTCTCTTCCCGTGTCTGTAAGGAGACTGTACTCTCTTCCCGTGTCTGTAAGGAGAATGTACCGTCTTCCCTTTCTGTAAGGTGATGGTATTCTCCCCCCATGACTGTAAGGAGACTGTACTCTCTTCCCGTGTCTGTAAGGAGTCTGTACTCTCTACCCGTGTCTGTAAGTAGACTGTACTCTCTTCCGTGTCTGTAAGGAGTCTGTACTCTCCCCCCATGACTGTAAGGAGTCTGTACTTTCTTCACGTTTATGAAATGAGACCGTACTCGCCCCCCATGTCTGGAAGGAGTCTGTACTCTCTTCCCGTGTCTGTAACGAGACTGTACCCTCTTCCCGTGCCTGGAAGGAGTCTGTAGTCCCTTCCCGTGTCGTTATGGAATCTGTACTCTCTTCCCGTGTCTGTCGGGAGACTGTACTCTCTTCCCGTGTCTGTAAGGAGTCTGTCCTCTCTTCCCGTGTCGTTAAGGAGTGTGTACACTCTTCCCGTGTCTGTAAGGAGACTGTACGCTCTTCCCGTGTCTGTAAGGAGACCGTACTCCCTTCCCGTGTCGTTCTGGAGTCTGTACTCTCTTCCCGTGTCTGTAAGGAGTCTGTACTCTCTTCCCGTGTCTGTAAGGAGACTGTACGCTCTTCCCGTGTCTGTAAGGAGACCGTACCCTCTTCCCGTGCCTGGAAGGAGTCTGTAGTCCCTTCCCGTGTCTGTAAGGAGTCTGTACTCTCTTCCCGTGTGGGTAAGGAGACTGTACTGTCTTCCCTGTCTGTAATGAGACGGTATTCTCCCCCCATGACTGTAAGGAGTCTGTACTCTCTTCCCGTGTCTGTAAGGAGACGACTCCCTTCCCGAGTCTGTAAGGAGACTGTACTCTCTTCCCGTGTCTGAAAGGAGACTGTACTCTCTTCCCGTGTCTGTACGGAGACTGTACTCTCATCAAGAGTCTGTAAGGAGTCTACTCTCTTCCCGTGTCTCTGAGGAGACTGTACTCTCGTCCCGTGTCCTTAAGGAGCCTGTACTCTCTTCCCGTGTCTGTAAGGAGACTGTACGCTCTTCCGGTGTCTGTAAGGAGACCGTACTCTCTTCCCGTGTCTGTAAGGAGTCTGTACTCTCTTCCCGTGTCTATAAGGAGACCGTACTCTCTGCCCGTGTCTGTAAGGAGACTGTACTCTTTTCCCGTGTCTGTAAGGAGTCTGTATTCTCCCCCCATGTCTGGAAGGAGTCTGTACTCTCTTCCCGTGTCTGTAAGGAGACTGTACCCTCTTCCCGTGCCTGGAAGGAGTCTGTAGTCCCTTCCCGTGTCGTTATGGAATCTGTACTCTCTTCCCGTGTCTGTAGGGAGACTGTACTCTCTTCCCGTGTCTGTAAGGAGTCTGTCCTCTCTTCCCGTGTCGTTAAGAAGTCTGTACTCTCTTCCCGTGTCTGTAAGGAGACTGTACGCTCTTCCCGTGTCTGTAAGGAGACCGTACTCCCTTCCCGTGTCGTTCTGGAGTCTGTACTCTCTTCCGTGTCTGTAAGGAGACTGTAGTGTCTTCCCTGTCTGTAAGGAGAGTGTACTCTCTTCCCGTGTCTGTAAGGAGTCTGTCCTCTCTTCCCGTGTCGTTAAGGAGAATGTACCGTCTTCCCTTTCTGTAAGGTGATGGTATTCTCCCCCCATGACTGTAAGGAGACTGTACTCTCTTCCCGTGTCTGTAAGGAGTCTGTACTCTCTACCCGTGTCTGTAAGTAGACTGTACTCTCTTCCGTGTCTGTAAGGAGTCTGTACTCTCCCCCCATGACTGTAAGGAGTCTGTACTTTCTTCACGTTTATGAAATGAGACCGTACTCGCCCCCCATGTCTGGAAGGAGTCTGTACTCTCTTCCCGTGTCTGTAACGAGACTGTACCCTCTTCCCGTGCCTGGAAGGAGTCTGTAGTCCCTTCCCGTGTCGTTATGGAATCTGTACTCTCTTCCCGTGTCTGTAGGGAGACTGTACTCTCTTCCCGTGTCTGTAAGGAGTCTGTCCTCTCTTCCCGTGTCGTTAAGGAGTGTGTACTCTCTTCCCGTGTCTGTAAGGAGACTGGACGCTCTTCCCGTGTCTGTAAGGAGACCGTACTCCATTCCCGTGTCGTTCTGGAGTCTGTACTCTCTTCCCGTGTCTGTAAGGAGACTGTACTGTCTTCCCTGTCTGTAAGGAGAGTGTACTCTCTTCCCGTGTCTGTACGGAGACTGTACACTCATCAAGAGTCTGTAAGGAGACTACTCTCTTCCCGTGTCTGTAAGGAGACTGTACTCTCTTCCCGTGTCTGTAAGGAGAATGTAGCGTCTTCCCTTTCTGTAAGGTGATGGTATTCTCCCCCCATAACTGTAAGGAGACTGTACTCTCTTCCCGTGTCTGTAAGGAGTCTGTACTCTCTACCCGTGTCTGTAAGTAGACTGTACTCTCTTCCGTGTCTGTAAGGAGTCTGTACTCTCCCCCCATGACTGTAAGGAGTCTGTACTTTCTTCACGTTTATGAAATAAGACCGTACTCGCCCCCCATGACTGTAAGGAGACTACTCTCTTCCCGTGTCTGTAAGGAGACTGTACTCTCGTCCCGTGTCCTTAAGGAGCCTGTACTCTCTTCCCGTGTCTGTAAGGAGACTGTACGCTCTTCCCGTGTCTGTAAGGAGACCGTACTCTCTTCCCGTGTCTGTAAGGAGTCTGTACTCTCTTCCCGTGTCTGTAAGGAGACTGTACTCTCTTCCCGTGTCTGTAAGGAGTCTGTACTCTCTTCACGTGTTTGTAAGGAGTCTGTACTCTCTGCCTGTGTCTGTAAGGAGACTGTACTCTCTTCCCGTGTCTGTAAGGAGTCTGTACTCTCCCCCCATGTCTGGAAGGAGTCTGTACTCTCTTCCCGTGTCTGTAACGAGACTGTACCCTCTTCCCGTGCCTGGAAGGAGTCTGTAGTCCCTTCCCGTGTCGTTATGGAATCTGTACTCTCTTCCCGTGTCTGTAGGGAGACTGTACTTTCTTCCCGTGTCGGTAAGGAGACTGTACTGTCTTCCCTGTCTGTAATGAGACGGTATTCTCCCCCGATGACTGTAAGGAGTCTGTACTCTCTTCCCGTGTCTGTAAGGAGACGACTCCCTTCCCGAGTCTGTAAGGAGACTGTACTCTCTTCCCGTGTCTGTAAGGAGACTGTACTCTCTTCCCGTGTCTGTACGGAGACTGTACTCTCATCAAGAGTCTGTAAGGAGTCTACTCTCTTCCCGTGTCTCTAAGGAGACTGTACTCTCGTCCCGTGTCTGTACGGAGACTGTACTCTCATCAAGAGTCTGTAAGGAGTCTACTCTCTTCCCGTGTCTCTAAGGAGACTGTACTCTCGTCCCGTGTCCTTAAGGAGCCTGTACTCTCTTCCCGTGTCTGTAAGGAGACTGTACGCTCTTCCGGTGTCTGTAAGGAGACCGTACTCTCTTCCCGTGTCTGTAAGGAGTCTGTACTCTCTACCCGTGTCTGTAAGTAGACTGTATGCTCTTCCGTGTCGGTAAGGAGTCTGTACTCTCCCCCCATGACTGTAAGGAGTCTGTACTTTCTTCACGTTTATGAAATGAGACCGTACTCTCCCCCCATGACTGTAAGGAGACTACTCTCTTCCCGTGTCTGTAAGGAGAGTGTGCCATCTTCCGGAGTCTGTACTATATACAGTCTATACTCCCTTCCCGTGTCTGTAAGGAGAATGTACTCTCTTCCCGTGTCTGTAAGGAGACTGTACTCTCTTCCCGTGTCGTTATGGAATCTGTACTCTCATCCCGTGTCTGTAGGGAGAGTGTACTCTCTTCCCGTGTCTGTAAGGAGTCTGTCCTCTCTTCCCGTGTCGATAAGGAGTCTGTACTCTCTTCCCGTGTCTGTAAGGAGACTGTACTGTCTTCCCTGTCTGTCAGGAGACGGTATTCTCCCCTCATGACTGTAAGGAGTCTGTACTCTCTTCCCGTGTCTGTAAGGAGTCCGTACTCTCTTCTCGTGTCTGTAAGGAGACTGTACTCTCTTCCCCTGTCTGTACGGAGAGTGTACTCTCACCAAGAGTCTGTAAGGAGACTACTCTCTGCCCGTGTCTGTAAGGAGACTGTACTGTCTTCCCGTGTCTGTAGGGAGACTACTCCCTTCCCGTGTCTTTAAGGAGAGTGTACTCACTTCCCGTGTCTGTAAGGAGACTGTACTCTCTTCCCGTGTCTGTAAGGAGACTGTACCCTCTTCCCGTGCCTGGAAGGAGTCTGTAGTCCCTTCCCGTGTCTGTAAGGAGTCTGTACTCTCTTCCCGTGTCGGTAAGGAGACTGTACTGTCTTCCCTGTCTGTAATGAGACGGTATTCTCCCCCCATGACTGTAAGGAGTCTGTACTCTCTTCCCGTGTCTGTAAGGAGACGACTCCCTTCCCGAGTCTGTAAGGAGACTGTACTCTCTTCCCGTGTCTGTAAGGAGACTGTACTCTCTTCCCGTGTCTGTACGGAGACTGTACTCTCATCAAGAGTCTGTAAGGAGTCTACTCTCTTCCCGTGTCTCTAAGGAGACTGTACTCTCGTCCCGTGTCCTTAAGGAGCCTGTACTCTCTTCCCGTGTCTGTAAGGAGACTGTACGCTCTTCCCGTGTCTGTAAGGAGACCGTACTCTCTTCCCGTGTCTGTAAGGAGTCTGTACTCTCTTCCCGTGTCTATAAGGAGACTGTACTCTCTTCCCGTGTCTGTAAGGAGTCTGTACTCTCTTCACGTGTTTGTAAGGAGTCTGTACTCTCTGCCCGTGTCTGTAAGGAGACTGTACTCTCTTCCCGTGTCTGTAAGGAGTCTGTACTCTCCCCCCATGTCTGGAAGGAGTCTGTACTCTCTTCCCGTGTCTGTAAGGAGACTGTACCCTCTTCCCGTGCCTGGAAGGAGTCTGTAGTCCCTTCCCGTGTCGTTATGGAATCTGTACTCTCTTCCCGTGTCTGTAGGGAGACTGTACTCTCTTCCCGTGTCTGTAAGGAGTCTGTCCTCTCTTCCCTTGTCGTTAAGAAGTCTGTACTCTCTTCCCGTGTCTGTAAGGAGACTGTACGCTCTTCCCGTGTCTGTAAGGAGACCGTACTCCCTTCCCGTGTCGTTCTGGAGTCTGTACTCTCTTCCCGTGTCTGTAAGGAGTCTGTACTCTCTTCCCGTGTCTGTAAGGAGACTGTACGCTCTTCCCGTGTCTGTAAGGAGACCGTACCCTCTTCCCGTGCCTGGAAGGAGTCTGTAGTCCCTTCCCGTGTCTGTAAGGAGTCTGTACTCTCTTCCCGTGTGGGTAAGGAGACTGTACTGTCTTCCCTGTCTGTAATGAGACGGTATTCTCCCCCCATGACTGTAAGGAGTCTGTACTCTCTTCCCGTGTCTGTAAGGAGACAACTCCCTTCCCGAGTCTGTAAGGAGACTGTACTCTCTTCCCGTGTCTGTAAGGAGACTGTACTCTCTTCCCGTGTCTGTACGGAGACTGTACTCTCATCAAGAGTCTGTAAGGAGTCTACTCTCTTCCCGTGTCTCTAAGGAGACTGTACTCTCGTCCCGTGTCCTTAAGGAGCCTGTACTCTCTTCCCGTGTCTGTAAGGAGACTGTACGCTCTTCCCGTGTCTGTAAGGAGACCGTACTCTCTTCCCGTGTCTGTAAGGAGTCTGTACTCTCTTCCCGTGTCTATAAGGAGACCGTACTCTCTGCCCGTGTCTGTAAGGAGACTGTACTCTCTTCCCGTGTCTGTAAGGAGTCTGTACTCTCCCCCCATGTCTGGAAGGAGTCTGTACTCTCTTCCCGTGTCTGTAAGGAGACTGTACCCTCTTCCCGTGCCTGGAAGGAGTCTGTAGTCCCTTCCCGTGTCGTTATGGAATCTGTACTCTCTTCCCGTGTCTGTAGGGAGACTGTACTCTCTTCCCGTGTCTGTAAGGAGTCTGTCCTCTCTTCCCGTGTCGTTAAGAAGTCTGTACTCTCTTCCCGTGTCTGTAAGGAGACTGTACGCTCTTCCCGTGTCTGTAAGGAGACCGTACTCCCTTCCCGTGTCGTTCTGGAGTCTGTAATCTCTTCCGTGTCTGTAAGGAGACTGTAGTGTCTTCCCTGTCTGTAAGGAGAGTGTACTCTCTTCCCGTGTCTGTAAGGAGTCTGTCCTCTCTTCCCGTGTCGTTAAGGAGTGTGTACTCTCTTCCCGTGTCTGTAAGGTGATGGTATTCTCCCCCCATGACTGTAAGGAGACTGTACTCTCTTCACGTGTTTGTAAGGAGTCTGTACTCTCTGCCCGTGTCTGTAAGGAGACTGTACTCTCTTCCCGTGTCTGTAAGGAGTCTGTACTCTCCCCCCATGACTGTAAGGAGTCTGTACTTTCTTCACGTTGTTGAAATGAGACCGTACTGTCCCCCCCATTACTGTAAGGAGACTACTCTCTTCCCGTGTCTGTAAGGAGACTGTACTCTCGTCCCGTGTCCTTAAGGAGCCTGTACTCTCTTCCCGTGTCTGTAAGGAGACTGTACGCTCTTCCCGTGTCTGTAAGGAGACCGTACTCTCTTCCCGTGTCTGTAAGGAGTCTGTACTCTCTTCCCGTGTCTGTAAGGAGACTGTACTCTCTTCCCGTGTCTGTAAGGAGTCTGTACTCTCTTCACGTGTTTGTAAGGAGTCTGTACTCTCTGCCCGTGTCTGTAAGGAGACTGTACTCTCTTCCCGTGTCTGTAAGGAGTCTGTACTCTCCCCCCATGTCTGAAAGGAGTCTGTACTCTCCTCCCGTGTCTGTAACGAGACTGTACCCTCTTCCCGTGCCTGGAAGGAGTCTGTAGTCCCTTCCCGTGTCGTTATGGAATCTGTACTCTCTTCCCGTGTCTGTAGGGAGACTGTACTCTCTTCCCGTGTCTGTAAGGAGTCTGTCCTCTCTTCCCGTGTCGTTAAGGAGTGTGTACTCTCTTCCCGTGTCTGTAAGGAGACTGTACGCTCTTCCCGTGTCTGTAAGGAGACCGTACTCCCTTCCCGTGTCGTTCTGGAGTCTGTAATCTCTTCCGTGTCTGTAAGGAGACTGTAGTGTCTTCCCTGTCTGTAAGGAGAGTGTACTCTCTTCCCGTGTCTGTAAGGAGTCTGTCCTCTCTTCCCGTGTCGTTAAGGAGTGTGCACTCTCTTCCCGTGTCTGTAAGGTGATGGTATTCTCCCCCCATGACTGTAAGGAGACTGTACTCTCTTCACGTGTTTGTAAGGAGTCTGTACTCTCTGCCCGTGTCTGTAAGGAGACTGTACTCTCTTCCCGTGTCTGTAAGGAGTCTGTACTCTCCCCCCATGACTGTAAGGAGTCTGTACTTTCTTCACGTTTATGAAATGAGACCGTACTGTCCCCCCCATTACTGTAAGGAGACTACTCTCTTCCCGTGTCTGTAAGGAGACTGTACTCTCTTCCCGTGTCTGTAACGAGACTGTACCCTCTTCCAGTGCCTGGAAGGAGTCTGTAGTCCCTTCCCGTGTCGTTATGGAATCTGTACTCTCTTCCCGTGTCTGTAGGGAGACTGTACTCTCTTCCCGTGTCGTTAAGGAGTGTGTACTCTCTTCCCGTGTCTGTAAGGAGACTGTACGCTCTTCCCGTGTCTGTAAGGAGACCGTACCCTCTTCCCGTGCCTGGAAGGAGTCTGTAGTCCCTTCCCGTGTCTGTAAGGAGTCTGTACTCTCTTCCCGGGTCGGTAAGGAGACTGTACTGTCTTCCCTGTCTGTAATGAGACGGTATTCTCCCCCCATGACTGTAAGGAGTCTGTACTCTCTTCCCGTGTCTATAAGGAGACTGTACTCTCTTCCCGTGTCTGTAAGGAGTCTGTACTCTCTTCACGTGTTTGTAAGGAGTCTGTACTCTCTGCCCGTGTCTGTAAGGAGACTGTACTCTCTTCCCGTGTCTGTAAGGAGTCTGTACTCTCCCCCCATGTCTGGAAGGAGTCTGTACTCTCTTCCCGTGTCTGTAAGGAGACTGTACCCTCTTCCCGTGCCTGGAAGGAGTCTGTAGTCCCTTCCCGTGTCGTTATGGAATCTGTACTCTCTTCCCGTGTCTGTAGGGAGACTGTACTCTCTTCCCGTGTCTGTAAGGAGTCTGTCCTCTCTTCCCGTGTCGTTAAGAAGTCTGTACTCTCTTCCCGTGTCTGTAAGGAGACTGTACGCTCTTCCCGTGTCTGTAAGGAGACCGTACTCCCTTCCCGTGTCGTTCTGGAGTCTGTACTCTCTTCCCGTGTCTGTAAGGAGTCTGTACTCTCTTCCCGTGTCTGTAAGGAGACTGTACGCTCTTCCCGTGTCTGTAAGGAGACCGTACCCTCTTCCCGTGCCTGGAAGGAGTCTGTAGTCCCTTCCCGTGTCTGTAAGGAGTCTGTACTCTCTTCCCGTGTGGGTAAGGAGACTGTACTGTCTTCCCTGTCTGTAATGAGACGGTATTCTCCCCCCATGACTGTAAGGAGTCTGTACTCTCTTCCCGTGTCTGTAAGGAGACAACTCCCTTCCCGAGTCTGTAAGGAGACTGTACTCTCTTCCCGTGTCTGTAAGGAGACTGTACTCTCTTCCCGTGTCTGTACGGAGACTGTACTCTCATCAAGAGTCTGTAAGGAGTCTACTCTCTTCCCGTGTCTCTAAGGAGACTGTACTCTCGTCCCGTGTCCTTAAGGAGCCTGTACTCTCTTCCCGTGTCTGTAAGGAGACTGTACGCTCTTCCCGTGTCTGTAAGGAGACCGTACTCTCTTCCCGTGTCTGTAAGGAGTCTGTACTCTCTTCCCGTGTCTATAAGGAGACCGTACTCTCTGCCCGTGTCTGTAAGGAGACTGTACTCTCTTCCCGTGTCTGTAAGGAGTCTGTACTCTCCCCCCATGTCTGGAAGGAGTCTGTACTCTCTTCCCGTGTCTGTAAGGAGACTGTACCCTCTTCCCGTGCCTGGAAGGAGTCTGTAGTCCCTTCCCGTGTCGTTATGGAATCTGTACTCTCTTCCCGTGTCTGTAGGGAGACTGTACTCTCTTCCCGTGTCTGTAAGGAGTCTGTCCTCTCTTCCCGTGTCGTTAAGAAGTCTGTACTCTCCCCCCATGTCTGGAAGGAGTCTGTACTCTCTTCCCGTGTCTGTAAGGAGACTGTACCCTCTTCCCGTGCCTGGAAGGAGTCTGTAGTCCCTTCCCGTGTCGTTATGGAATCTGTACTCTCTTCCCGTGTCTGTAGGGAGACTGTACTCTCTTCCCGTGTCGTTAAGGAGTGTGTACTCTCTTCCCGTGTCTGTAAGGTGATGGTATTCTCCCCCCATGACTGTAAGGAGACTGTACTCTCTTCACGTGTTTGTAAGGAGTCTGTACTCTCTGCCCGTGTCTGTAAGGAGACTGTACTCTCTTCCCGTGTCTGTAAGGAGTCTGTACTCTCCCCCCATGACTGTAAGGAGTCTGTACTTTCTTCACGTTGTTGAAATGAGACCGTACTGTCCCCCCCATTACTGTAAGGAGACTACTCTCTTCCCGTGTCTGTAAGGAGACTGTACTCTCGTCCCGTGTCCTTAAGGAGCCTGTACTCTCTTCCCGTGTCTGTAAGGAGACTGTACGCTCTTCCCGTGTCTGTAAGGAGACCGTACTCTCTTCCCGTGTCTGTAAGGAGTCTGTACTCTCTTCCCGTGTCTGTAAGGAGACTGTACTCTCTTCCCGTGTCTGTAAGGAGTCTGTACTCTCTTCACGTGTTTGTAAGGAGTCTGTACTCTCTGCCCGTGTCTGTAAGGAGACTGTACTCTCTTCCCGTGTCTGTAAGGAGTCTGTACTCTCCCCCCATGTCTGAAAGGAGTCTGTACTCTCCTCCCGTGTCTGTAACGAGACTGTACCCTCTTCCCGTGCCTGGAAGGAGTCTGTAGTCCCTTCCCGTGTCGTTATGGAATCTGTACTCTCTTCCCGTGTCTGTAGGGAGACTGTACTCTCTTCCCGTGTCTGTAAGGAGTCTGTCCTCTCTTCCCGTGTCGTTAAGGAGTGTGTACTCTCTTCCCGTGTCTGTAAGGAGACTGTACGCTCTTCCCGTGTCTGTAAGGAGACCGTACTCCCTTCCCGTGTCGTTCTGGAGTCTGTACTCTCTTCCCGTGTCTGTAAGGAGACTGTACTGTCTTCCCTGTCTGTAAGGAGAGTGTACTCTCTTCCCGTGTCTGTACGGAGACTGTACACTCATCAAGAGTCTGTAAGGAGACTACTCTCTTCCCGTGTCTGTAAGGAGACTGTACTCTCTTCCCGTGTCTGTAAGGAGAATGTACCGTCTTCCCTTTCTGTAAGGTGATGGTATTCTCCCCCCATGACTGTAAGGAGACTGTACTCTCTTCCCGTGTCTGTAAGGAGTCTGTACTCTCTACCCGTGTCTGTAAGTAGACTGTACTCTCTTCCGTGTCTGTAAGGAGTCTGTACTCTCCCCCCATGACTGTAAGGAGTCTGTACTTTCTTCACGTTTATGAAATGAGACCGTACTCGCCCCCCATGTCTGGAAGGAGTCTGTACTCTCTTCCCGTGTCTGTAACGAGACTGTACCCTCTTCCCGTGCCTGGAAGGAGTCTGTAGTCCCTTCCCGTGTCGTTATGGAATCTGTACTCTCTTCCCGTGTCTGTAGGGAGACTGTACTCTCTTCCCGTGTCTGTAAGGAGTCTGTCCTCTCTTCCCGTGTCGTTAAGGAGTGTGTAGTCTCTTCCCGTGTCTGTAAGGAGACTGTACGCTCTTCCCGTGTCTGTAAGGAGACCGTACTCCCTTCCCGTGTCGTTCTGGAGTCTGTACTCTCTTCCCGTGTCTGTAAGGAGACTGTACTGTCTTCCCTGTCTGTAAGGAGAGTGTACTCTCTTCCCGTGTCTGTACGGAGACTGTACACTCATCAAGAGTCTGTAAGGAGACTACTCTCTTCCCGTGTCTGTAAGGAGACTGTACTCTCTTCCCGTGTCTGTAAGGAGAATGTACCGTCTTCCCTTTCTGTAAGGTGATGGTATTCTCCCCCCATGACTGTAAGGAGACTGTACTCTCTTCCCGTGTCTGTAAGGAGTCTGTACTCTCTACCCGTGTCTGTAAGTAGACTGTACTCTCTTCCGTGTCTGTAAGGAGTCTGTACTCTCCCCCCATGACTGTAAGCAGTCTGTACTTTCTTCACGTTTATGAAATGAGACCGTACTCGCCCCCCATGACTGTAAGGAGACTACTCTCTTCCCGTGTCTGTAAGGAGACCGTACTCTCTTCCCGTGTCTGTAAGGAGTCTGTACTCTCTTCCCGTGTCTGTAAGGAGACTGTACTCTCTTCCCGTGTCTGTAAGGAGTCTGTACTCTCTTCACGTGTTTGTAAGGAGTCTGTACTCTCTGCCTGTGTCTGTAAGGAGACTGTACTCTCTTCCCGTGTCTGTAAGGAGTCTGTACTCTCCCCCCATGTCTGGAAGGAGTCTGTACTCTCTTCCCGTGTCTGTAACGAGACTGTACCCTCTTCCCGTGCCTGGAAGGAGTCTGTAGTCCCTTCCCGTGTCGTTATGGAATCTGTACTCTCTTCCCGTGTCTGTAGGGAGACTGTACTCTCTTCCCGTGTCGGTAAGGAGACTGTACTGTCTTCCCTGTCTGTAATGAGACGGTATTCTCCCCCCATGACTGTAAGGAGTCTGTACTCTCTTCCCGTGTCTGTAAGGAGACGACTCCCTTCCCGAGTCTGTAAGGAGACTGTACTCTCTTCCCGTGTCTGTAAGGAGACTGTACTCTCTTCCCGTGTCTGTACGGAGACTGTACTCTCATCAAGAGTCTGTAAGGAGTCTACTCTCTTCCCGTGTCTCTAAGGAGACTGTACTCTCGTCCCGTGTCCTTAAGGAGCCTGTACTCTCTTCCCGTGTCTGTAAGGAGACTGTACGCTCTTCCCGTGTCTGTAAGGAGACCGTACTCTCTTCCCGTGTCTGTAAGGAGTCTGTACTCTCTACCCGTGTCTGTAAGTAGACTGTACGCTCTTCCGTGTCGGTAAGGAGACCGTACTCTCTTCCCGTGTCTGTAAGGAGTCTGTACTCTCTTCCCGTGTCTATAAGGAGACCGTACTCTCAGCCCGTGTCTGTAAGGAGACTGTACTCTCTTCCCGTGTCTGTAAGGAGTCTGTACTCTCCCCCCATGTCTGGAAGGAGTCTGTACTCTCTTCCCGTGTCTGTAAGGAGACTGTACCCCCTTCCCGTGCCTGGAAGGAGTCTGTAGTCCCTTCCCATGTCGTTATGGAATCTGTACTCTCTTCCCGTGTCTGTAAGGAGACTGTACTCTCTTCCCGTGTCTGTAAGGAGAATGTACCGTCTTCCCTTTCTGTAAGGTGATGGTATTCTCCCCCCATGACTGTAAGGAGACTGTACTCTCTTCCCGTGTCTGTAAGGAGTCTGTACTCTCTACCCGTGTCTGTAAGTAGACTGTACTCTCTTCCGTGTCTGTAAGGAGTCTGTACTCTCCCCCCATGACTGTAAGGAGTCTGTACTTTCTTCACGTTTATGAAATGAGACCGTACTCGCCCCCCATGTCTGGAAGGAGTCTGTACTCTCTTCCCGTGTCTGTAACGAGACTGTACCCTCTTCCCGTGCCTGGAAGGAGTCTGTAGTCCCTTCCCGTGTCGTTATGGAATCTGTACTCTCTTCCCGTGTCTGTCGGGAGACTGTACTCTCTTCCCGTGTCTGTAAGGAGTCTGTCCTCTCTTCCCGTGTCGTTAAGGAGTGTGTACACTCTTCCCGTGTCTGTAAGGAGACTGTACGCTCTTCCCGTGTCTGTAAGGAGACCGTACTCCCTTCCCGTGTCGTTCTGGAGTCTGTACTCTCTTCCCGTGTCTGTAAGGAGTCTGTACTCTCTTCCCGTGTCTGTAAGGAGACTGTACGCTCTTCCCGTGTCTGTAAGGAGACCGTACCCTCTTCCCGTGCCTGGAAGGAGTCTGTAGTCCCTTCCCGTGTCTGTAAGGAGTCTGTACTCTCTTCCCGTGTGGGTAAGGAGACTGTACTGTCTTCCCTGTCTGTAATGAGACGGTATTCTCCCCCCATGACTGTAAGGAGTCTGTACTCTCTTCCCGTGTCTGTAAGGAGACGACTCCCTTCCCGAGTCTGTAAGGAGACTGTACTCTCTTCCCGTGTCTGTAAGGAGACTGTACTCTCTTCCCGTGTCTGTACGGAGACTGTACTCTCATCAAGAGTCTGTAAGGAGTCTACTCTCTTCCCGTGTCTCTGAGGAGACTGTACTCTCGTCCCGTGTCCTTAAGGAGCCTGTACTCTCTTCCCGTGTCTGTAAGGAGACTGTACGCTCTTCCCGTGTCTGTAAGGAGACCGTACTCTCTTCCCGTGTCTGTAAGGAGTCTGTACTCTCTTCCCGTGTCTATAAGGAGACCGTACTCTCTGCCCGTGTCTGTAAGGAGACTGTACTCTTTTCCCGTGTCTGTAAGGAGTCTGTATTCTCCCCCCATGTCTGGAAGGAGTCTGTACTCTCTTCCCGTGTCTGTAAGGAGACTGTACCCTCTTCCCGTGCCTGGAAGGAGTCTGTAGTCCCTTCCCGTGTCGTTATGGAATCTGTACTCTCTTCCCGTGTCTGTAGGGAGACTGTACTCTCTTCCCGTGTCTGTAAGGAGTCTGTCCTCTCTTCCCGTGTCGTTAAGAAGTCTGTACTCTCTTCCCGTGTCTGTAAGGAGACTGTACGCTCTTCCCGTGTCTGTAAGGAGACCGTACTCCCTTCCCGTGTCGTTCTGGAGTCTGTACTCTCTTCCGTGTCTGTAAGGAGACTGTAGTGTCTTCCCTGTCTGTAAGGAGAGTGTACTCTCTTCCCGTGTCTGTAAGGAGTCTGTCCTCTCTTCCCGTGTCGTTAAGGAGAATGTACCGTCTTCCCTTTCTGTAAGGTGATGGTATTCTCCCCCCATGACTGTAAGGAGACTGTACTCTCTTCCCGTGTCTGTAAGGAGTCTGTACTCTCTACCCGTGTCTGTAAGTAGACTGTACTCTCTTCCGTGTCTGTAAGGAGTCTGTACTCTCCCCCCATGACTGTAAGGAGTCTGTACTTTCTTCACGTTTATGAAATGAGACCGTACTCGCCCCCCATGTCTGGAAGGAGTCTGTACTCTCTTCCCGTGTCTGTAACGAGACTGTACCCTCTTCCCGTGCCTGGAAGGAGTCTGTAGTCCCTTCCCGTGTCGTTATGGAATCTGTACTCTCTTCCCGTGTCTGTAGGGAGACTGTACTCTCTTCCCGTGTCTGTAAGGAGTCTGTCCTCTCTTCCCGTGTCGTTAAGGAGTGTGTACTCTCTTCCCGTGTCTGTAAGGAGACTGGACGCTCTTCCCGTGTCTGTAAGGAGACCGTACTCCCTTCCCGTGTCGTTCTGGAGTCTGTACTCTCTTCCCGTGTCTGTAAGGAGACTGTACTGTCTTCCCTGTCTGTAAGGAGAGTGTACTCTCTTCCCGTGTCTGTACGGAGACTGTACACTCATCAAGAGTCTGTAAGGAGACTACTCTCTTCCCGTGTCTGTAAGGAGACTGTACTCTCTTCCCGTGTCTGTAAGGAGAATGTAGCGTCTTCCCTTTCTGTAAGGTGATGGTATTCTCCCCCCATGACTGTAAGGAGACTGTACTCTCTTCCCGTGTCTGTAAGGAGTCTGTACTCTCTACCCGTGTCTGTAAGTAGACTGTACTCTCTTCCGTGTCTGTAAGGAGTCTGTACTCTCCCCCCATGACTGTAAGGAGTCTGTACTTTCTTCACGTTTATGAAATAAGACCGTACTCGCCCCCCATGACTGTAAGGAGACTACTCTCTTCCCGTGTCTGTAAGGAGACTGTACTCTCGTCCCGTGTCCTTAAGGAGCCTGTACTCTCTTCCCGTGTCTGTAAGGAGACTGTACGCTCTTCCCGTGTCTGTAAGGAGACCGTACTCTCTTCCCGTGTCTGTAAGGAGTCTGTACTCTCTTCCCGTGTCTGTAAGGAGACTGTACTCTCTTCCCGTGTCTGTAAGGAGTCTGTACTCTCTTCACGTGTTTGTAAGGAGTCTGTACTCTCTGCCTGTGTCTGTAAGGAGACTGTACTCTCTTCCCGTGTCTGTAAGGAGTCTGTACTCTCCCCCCATGTCTGGAAGGAGTCTGTACTCTCTTCCCGTGTCTGTAACGAGACTGTACCCTCTTCCCGTGCCTGGAAGGAGTCTGTAGTCCCTTCCCGTGTCGTTATGGAATCTGTACTCTCTTCCCGTGTCTGTAGGGAGACTGTACTCTCTTCCCGTGTCGGTAAGGAGACTGTACTGTCTTCCCTGTCTGTAATGAGACGGTATTCTCCCCCGATGACTGTAAGGAGTCTGTACTCTCTTCCCGTGTCTGTAAGGAGACGACTCCCTTCCCGAGTCTGTAAGGAGACTGTACTCTCTTCCCGTGTCTGTAAGGAGACTGTACTCTCTTCCCGTGTCTGTACGGAGACTGTACTCTCATCAAGAGTCTGTAAGGAGTCTACTCTCTTCCCGTGTCTCTAAGGAGACTGTACTCTCGTCCCGTGTCTGTACGGAGACTGTACTCTCATCAAGAGTCTGTAAGGAGTCTACTCTCTTCCCGTGTCTCTAAGGAGACTGTACTCTCGTCCCGTGTCCTTAAGGAGCCTGTACTCTCTTCCCGTGTCTGTAAGGAGACTGTACGCTCTTCCGGTGTCTGTAAGGAGACCGTACTCTCTTCCCGTGTCTGTAAGGAGTCTGTACTCTCTACCCGTGTCTGTAAGTAGACTGTACGCTCTTCCGTGTCGGTAAGGAGTCTGTACTCTCCCCCCATGACTGTAAGGAGTCTGTACTTTCTTCACGTTTATGAAATGAGACCGTACTCTCCCCCCATGACTGTAAGGAGACTACTCTCTTCCCGTGTCTGTAAGGAGAGTGTGCCATCTTCCGGAGTCTGTACTATATACAGTCTATACTCCCTTCCCGTGTCTGTAAGGAGAATGTACTCTCTTCCCGTGTCTGTAAGGAGACTGTACTCTCTTCCCGTGTCGTTATGGAATCTGTACTCTCATCCCGTGTCTGTAGGGAGAGTGTACTCTCTTCCCGTGTCTGTAAGGAGTCTGTCCTCTCTTCCCGTGTCGATAAGGAGTCTGTACTCTCTTCCCGTGTCTGTAAGGAGACTGTACTGTCTTCCCTGTCTGTCAGGAGACGGTATTCTCCCCTCATGACTGTAAGGAGTCTGTACTCTCTTCCCGTGTCTGTAAGGAGTCCGTACTCTCTTCTCGTGTCTGTAAGGAGACTGTACTCTCTTCCCCTGTCTGTACGGAGAGTGTACTCTCACCAAGAGTCTGTAAGGAGACTACTCTCTGCCCGTGTCTGTAAGGAGACTGTACTGTCTTCCCGTGTCTGTAGGGAGACTACTCCCTTCCCGTGTCTTTAAGGAGAGTGTACTCACTTCCCGTGTCTGTAAGGAGACTGTACTCTCTTCCCGTGTCTGTAAGGAGACTGTACCCTCTTCCCGTGCCTGGAAGGAGTCTGTAGTCCCTTCCCGTGTCTGTAAGGAGTCTGTACTCTCTTCCCGTGTCGGTAAGGAGACTGTACTGTCTTCCCTGTCTGTAATGAGACGGTATTCTCCCCCCATGACTGTAAGGAGTCTGTACTCTCTTCCCGTGTCTGTAAGGAGACGACTCCCTTCCCGAGTCTGTAAGGAGACTGTACTCTCTTCCCGTGTCTGTAAGGAGACTGTACTCTCTTCCCGTGTCTGTACGGAGACTGTACTCTCATCAAGAGTCTGTAAGGAGTCTACTCTCTTCCCGTGTCTCTAAGGAGACTGTACTCTCGTCCCGTGTCCTTAAGGAGCCTGTACTCTCTTCCCGTGTCTGTAAGGAGACTGTACGCTCTTCCCGTGTCTGTAAGGAGACCGTACTCTCTTCCCGTGTCTGTAAGGAGTCTGTACTCTCTTCCCGTGTCTATAAGGAGACTGTACTCTCTTCCCGTGTCTGTAAGGAGTCTGTACTCTCTTCACGTGTTTGTAAGGAGTCTGTACTCTCTGCCCGTGTCTGTAAGGAGACTGTACTCTCTTCCCGTGTCTGTAAGGAGTCTGTACTCTCCCCCCATGTCTGGAAGGAGTCTGTACTCTCTTCCCGTGTCTGTAAGGAGACTGTACCCTCTTCCCGTGCCTGGAAGGAGTCTGTAGTCCCTTCCCGTGTCGTTATGGAATCTGTACTCTCTTCCCGTGTCTGTAGGGAGACTGTACTCTCTTCCCGTGTCTGTAAGGAGTCTGTCCTCTCTTCCCGTGTCGTTAAGAAGTCTGTACTCTCTTCCCGTGTCTGTAAGGAGACTGTACGCTCTTCCCGTGTCTGTAAGGAGACCGTACTCCCTTCCCGTGTCGTTCTGGAGTCTGTACTCTCTTCCCGTGTCTGTAAGGAGTCTGTACTCTCTTCCCGTGTCTGTAAGGAGACTGTACGCTCTTCCCGTGTCTGTAAGGAGACCGTACCCTCTTCCCGTGCCTGGAAGGAGTCTGTAGTCCCTTCCCGTGTCTGTAAGGAGTCTGTACTCTCTTCCCGTGTGGGTAAGGAGACTGTACTGTCTTCCCTGTCTGTAATGAGACGGTATTCTCCCCCCATGACTGTAAGGAGTCTGTACTCTCTTCCCGTGTCTGTAAGGAGACAACTCCCTTCCCGAGTCTGTAAGGAGACTGTACTCTCTTCCCGTGTCTGTAAGGAGACTGTACTCTCTTCCCGTGTCTGTACGGAGACTGTACTCTCATCAAGAGTCTGTAAGGAGTCTACTCTCTTCCCGTGTCTCTAAGGAGACTGTACTCTCGTCCCGTGTCCTTAAGGAGCCTGTACTCTCTTCCCGTGTCTGTAAGGAGACTGTACGCTCTTCCCGTGTCTGTAAGGAGACCGTACTCTCTTCCCGTGTCTGTAAGGAGTCTGTACTCTCTTCCCGTGTCTATAAGGAGACCGTACTCTCTGCCCGTGTCTGTAAGGAGACTGTACTCTCTTCCCGTGTCTGTAAGGAGTCTGTACTCTCCCCCCATGTCTGGAAGGAGTCTGTACTCTCTTCCCGTGTCTGTAAGGAGACTGTACCCTCTTCCCGTGCCTGGAAGGAGTCTGTAGTCCCTTCCCGTGTCGTTATGGAATCTGTACTCTCTTCCCGTGTCTGTAGGGAGACTGTACTCTCTTCCCGTGTCTGTAAGGAGTCTGTCCTCTCTTCCCGTGTCGTTAAGAAGTCTGTACTCTCTTCCCGTGTCTGTAAGGAGACTGTACGCTCTTCCCGTGTCTGTAAGGAGACCGTACTCCCTTCCCGTGTCGTTCTGGAGTCTGTAATCTCTTCCGTGTCTGTAAGGAGACTGTAGTGTCTTCCCTGTCTGTAAGGAGAGTGTACTCTCTTCCCGTGTCTGTAAGGAGTCTGTCCTCTCTTCCCGTGTCGTTAAGGAGTGTGTACTCTCTTCCCGTGTCTGTAAGGTGATGGTATTCTCCCCCCATGACTGTAAGGAGACTGTACTCTCTTCACGTGTTTGTAAGGAGTCTGTACTCTCTGCCCGTGTCTGTAAGGAGACTGTACTCTCTTCCCGTGTCTGTAAGGAGTCTGTACTCTCCCCCCATGACTGTAAGGAGTCTGTACTTTCTTCACGTTTATGAAATGAGACCGTACTGTCCCCCCCATTACTGTAAGGAGACTACTCTCTTCCCGTGTCTGTAAGGAGACTGTACTCTCGTCCCGTGTCCTTAAGGAGCCTGTACTCTCTTCCCGTGTCTGTAAGGAGACTGTACGCTCTTCCCGTGTCTGTAAGGAGACCGTACTCTCTTCCCGTGTCTGTAAGGAGTCTGTACTCTCTTCCCGTGTCTGTAAGGAGACTGTACTCTCTTCCCGTGTCTGTAAGGAGTCTGTACTCTCTTCACGTGTTTGTAAGGAGTCTGTACTCTCTGCCCGTGTCTGTAAGGAGACTGTACTCTCTTCCCGTGTCTGTAAGGAGTCTGTACTCTCCCCCCATGTCTGAAAGGAGTCTGTACTCTCCTCCCGTGTCTGTAACGAGACTGTACCCTCTTCCCGTGCCTGGAAGGAGTCTGTAGTCCCTTCCCGTGTCGTTATGGAATCTGTACTCTCTTCCCGTGTCTGTAGGGAGACTGTACTCTCTTCCCGTGTCTGTAAGGAGTCTGTCCTCTCTTCCCGTGTCGTTAAGGAGTGTGTACTCTCTTCCCGTGTCTGTAAGGAGACTGTACGCTCTTCCCGTGTCTGTAAGGAGACCGTACTCCCTTCCCGTGTCGTTCTGGAGTCTGTACTCTCTTCCCGTGTCTGTAAGGAGACTGTACTGTCTTCCCTGTCTGTAAGGAGAGTGTACTCTCTTCCCGTGTCTGTACGGAGACTGTACACTCATCAAGAGTCTGTAAGGAGACTACTCTCTTCCCGTGTCTGTAAGGAGACTGTACTCTCTTCCCGTGTCTGTAAGGAGAATGTACCGTCTTCCCTTTCTGTAAGGTGATGGTATTCTCCCCCCATGACTGTAAGGAGACTGTACTCTCTTCCCGTGTCTGTAAGGAGTCTGTACTCTCTACCAGTGTCTGTAAGTAGACTGTACTCTCTTCCGTGTCTGTAAGGAGTCTGTACTCTCCCCCCATGACTGTAAGGAGTCTGTACTTTCTTCACGTTTATGAAATGAGACCGTACTCGCCCCCCATGTCTGGAAGGAGTCTGTACTCTCTTCCCGTGTCTGTAACGAGACTGTACCCTCTTCCCGTGCCTGGAAGGAGTCTGTAGTCCCTTCCCGTGTCGTTATGGAATCTGTACTCTCTTCCCGTGTCTGTAGGGAGACTGTACTCTCTTCCCGTGTCTGTAAGGAGTCTGTCCTCTCTTCCCGTGTCGTTAAGGAGTGTGTACTCTCTTCCCGTGTCTGTAAGGAGACTGTACGCTCTTCCCGTGTCTGTAAGGAGACCGTACTCCCTTCCCGTGTCGTTCTGGAGTCTGTACTCTCTTCCCGTGTCTGTAAGGAGACTGTACTGTCTTCCCTGTCTGTAAGGAGAGTGTACTCTCTTCCCGTGTCTGTACGGAGACTGTACACTCATCAAGAGTCTGTAAGGAGACTACTCTCTTCCCGTGTCTGTAAGGAGACTGTACTCTCTTCCCGTGTCTGTAAGGAGAATGTACCGTCTTCCCTTTCTGTAAGGTGATGGTATTCTCCCCCCATGACTGTAAGGAGACTGTACTCTCTTCCCGTGTCTGTAAGGAGTCTGTACTCTCTACCCGTGTCTGTAAGTAGACTGTACTCTCTTCCGTGTCTGTAAGGAGTCTGTACTCTCCCCCCATGACTGTAAGCAGTCTGTACTTTCTTCACGTTTATGAAATGAGACCGTACTCGCCCCCCATGACTGTAAGGAGACTACTCTCTTCCCGTGTCTGTAAGGAGACTGTACTCTCGTCCCGTGTCCTGAAGGAGCCTGTACTCTCTTCCCGTGTCTGTAAGGAGACTGTACGCTCTTCCCGTGTCTGTAAGGAGACCGTACTCTCTTCCCGTGTCTGTAAGGAGTCTGTACTCTCTTCCCGTGTCTGTAAGGAGACTGTACTCTCTTCCCGTGTCTGTAAGGAGTCTGTACTCTCTTCACGTGTTTGTAAGGAGTCTGTACTCTCTGCCTGTGTCTGTAAGGAGACTGTACTCTCTTCCCGTGTCTGTAAGGAGTCTGTACTCTCCCCCCATGTCTGGAAGGAGTCTGTACTCTCTTCCCGTGTCTGTAACGAGACTGTACCCTCTTCCCGTGCCTGGAAGGAGTCTGTAGTCCCTTCCCGTGTCGTTATGGAATCTGTACTCTCTTCCCGTGTCTGTAGGGAGACTGTACTCTCTTCCCGTGTCGGTAAGGAGACTGTACTGTCTTCCCTGTCTGTAATGAGACGGTATTCTCCCCCCATGACTGTAAGGAGTCTGTACTCTCTTCCCGTGTCTGTAAGGAGACGACTCCCTTCCCGAGTCTGTAAGGAGACTGTACTCTCTTCCCGTGTCTGTAAGGAGACTGTACTCTCTTCCCGTGTCTGTACGGAGACTGTACTCTCATCAAGAGTCTGTAAGGAGTCTACTCTCTTCCCGTGTCTCTAAGGAGACTGTACTCTCGTCCCGTGTCTGTACGGAGACTGTACTCTCATCAAGAGTCTGTAAGGAGTCTACTCTCTTCCCGTGTCTCTAAGGAGACTGTACTCTCGTCCCGTGTCCTTAAGGAGCCTGTACTCTCTTCCCGTGTCTGTAAGGAGACTGTACGCTCTTCCCGTGTCTGTAAGGAGACCGTACTCTCTTCCCGTGTCTGTAAGGAGTCTGTACTCTCTACCCGTGTCTGTAAGTAGACTGTACGCTCTTCCGTGTCGGTAAGGAGACCGTACTCTCTTCCCGTGTCTGTAAGGAGTCTGTACTCTCTTCCCGTGTCTATAAGGAGACCGTACTCTCAGCCCGTGTCTGTAAGGAGACTGTACTCTCTTCCCGTGTCTGTAAGGAGTCTGTACTCTCCCCCCATGTCTGGAAGGAGTCTGTACTCTCTTCCCGTGTCTGTAAGGAGACTGTACCCCCTTCCCGTGCCTGGAAGGAGTCTGTAGTCCCTTCCCATGTCGTTATGGAATCTGTACTCTCTTCCCGTGTTTGTAGGGAGACTGTACTCTCTTCCCGTGTCTGTAAGGAGTCTGTCCTCTCTTCCCGTGTCGATAAGAAGTCTGTACTCTCTTCCCGTGTCTGTAAGGAGACTGTACGCTCTTCCCGTGTCTGTAAGGAGACCGGACTCCCTTCCCGTGTCGTTCTGGAGTCTGTACTCTCTTCCGTGTCTGTAAGGAGACTGTAGTGTCTTCCCTGTCTGTAAGGAGAGTGTACTCTCTTCCCGTGTCTGTAAGGAGTCTGTCCTCTCTTCCCGTGTCGTTAAGGAGTGTGTACTCTCTTCCCGTGTCTGTAAGGTGATGGTATTCTCCCCCCATGACTGTAAGGAGACTGTACTCTCTTCACGTGTTTGTAAGGAGTCTGTACTCTCTGCCCGTGTCTGTAAGGAGACTGTACTCTCTTCCCGTGTCTGTAAGGAGTCTGTACTCTCCCCCCATGACTGTAAGGAGTCTGTACTTTCTTCACGTTTATGAAATGAGACCGTACTGTCCCCCCCATTACTGTAAGGAGACTACTCTCTTCCCGTGTCTGTAAGGAGACTGTACTCTCGTCCCGTGTCCTTAAGGAGCCTGTACTCTCTTCCCGTGTCTGTAAGAAGACTGTACGCTCTTCCCGTGTCTGTAAGGAGACCGTACTCTCTTCCCGTGTCTGTAAGGAGTCTGTACTCTCTTCCCGTGTCTGTAAGGAGACTGTACTCTCTTCCCGTGTCTGTAAGGAGTCTGTACTCTCTTCACGTGTTTGTAAGGAGTCTGTACTCTCTGCCCGTGTCTGTAAGGAGACTGTACTCTCTTCCCGTGTCTGTAAGGAGTCTGTACTCTCCCCCCATGTCTGAAAGGAGTCTGTACTCTCTTCCCGTGTCTGTAACGAGACTGTACCCTCTTCCCGTGCCTGGAAGGAGTCTGTAGTCCCTTCCCGTGTCGTTATGGAATCTGTACTCTCTTCCCGTGTCTGTAGGGAGACTGCACTCTCTTCCCGTGTCTGTAAGGAGTCTGTCCTCTCTTCCCGTGTCGTTAAGGAGTGTGTACTCTCTTCCCGTGTCTGTAAGGAGACTGTACGCTCTTCCCGTGTCTGTAAGGAGACCGTACTCCCTTCCCGTGTCGTTCTGGAGTCTGTACTCTCTTCCCGTGTCTGTAAGGAGACTGTACTGTCTTCCCTGTCTGTAAGGAGAGTGTACTCTCTTCCCGTTTCTGTACGGAGACTGTACACTCATCAAGAGTCTGTAAGGAGACTACTCTCTTCCCGTGTCTGTAAGGAGACTGTACTCTCTTCCCGTGTCTGTAAGGAGAATGTACCGTCTTCCCTTTCTGTAAGGTGATGGTATTCTCCCCCCATGACTGTAAGGAGACTGTACTCTCTTCCCGTGTCTGTAAGGAGTCTGTACTCTCTACCCGTGTCTGTAAGTAGACTGTACTCTCTTCCGTGTCTGTAAGGAGTCTGTACTCTCCCCCCATGACTGTAAGGAGTCTGTACTTTCTTCACGTTTATGAAATGAGACAGTACTCGCCCCCCATGTCTGGAAGGAGTCTGTACTCTCTTCCCGTGTCTGTAACGAGACTGTACCCTCTTCCCGTGCCTGGAAGGAGTCTGTAGTCCCTTCCCGTGTCGTTATGGAATCTGTACTCTCTTCCCGTGTCTGTAGGGAGACTGCACTCTCTTCCCGTGTCTGTAAGGAGTCTGTCCTCTCTTCCCGTGTCGTTAAGGAGTGTGTACTCTCTTCCCGTGTCTGTAAGGAGACTGTACGCTCTTCCCGTGTATGTAAGGAGACCGTACTCCCTTCCCGTGTCGTTCTGGAGTCTGTACTCTCTTCCCGTGTCTGTAAGGAGACTGTACTGTCTTCCCTGTCTGTAAGGAGAGTGTACTCTCTTCCCGTTTCTGTACGGAGACTGTACACTCATCAAGAGTCTGTAAGGAGACTACTCTCTTCCCGTGTCTGTAAGGAGACTGTACTCTCTTCCCGTGTCTGTAAGGAGAATGTACCGTCTTCCCTTTCTGTAAGGTGATGGTATTCTCCCCCCATGACTGTAAGGAGACTGTACTCTCTTCCCGTGTCTGTAAGGAGTCTGTACTCTCTACCCGTGTCTGTAAGTAGACTGTACTCTCTTCCGTGTCTGTAAGGAGTCTGTACTCTCCCCCCATGACTGTAAGGAGTCTGTACTTTCTTCACGTTTATGAAATGAGACAGTACTCGCCCCCCATGTCTGGAAGGAGTCTGTACTCTCTTCCCGTGCCTGTAACGAGACTGTACCCTCTTCCCGTGCCTGGAAGGAGTCTGTAGTCCCTTCCCGTGTCGTTATGGAATCTGTACTCTCTTCCCGTGTCTGTAGGGAGACTGTACTCTCTTCCCGTGTCTGTAAGGAGTCTGTCCTCTCTTCCCGTGTCGTTAAGGAGTGTGTACTCTCTTCCCGTGTCTGTAAGGAGACTGTACGCTCTTCCCGTGTATGTAAGGAGACCGTACTCCCTTCCCGTGTCGTTCTGGAGTCTGTACTCTCTTCCCGTGTCTGTAAGGAGACTGTACTGTCTTCCCTGTCTGTAAGGAGAGTGTACTCTCTTCCCGTGTCTGTACGGAGACTGTACACTCATCAAGAGTCTGTAAGGAGACTACTCTCTTCCCGTGTCTGTAAGGAGACTGTACTCTCTTCCCGTGTCTGTAAGGAGAATGTACCGTCTTCCCTTTCTGTAAGGTGATGGTATTCTCCCCCCATGACTGTAAGGAGACTGTACTCTCTTCCCGTGTCTGTAAGGAGTCTGTACTCTCTACCCGTGTCTGTAAGTAGACTGTACTCTCTTCCGTGTCTGTAAGGAGTCTGTACTCTCCCCCCATGACTGTAAGGAGTCTGTACTTTCTTCACGTTTATGAAATGAGACCGTACTCGCCCCCCATGACTGTAAGGAGACTACTCTCTTCCCGTGTCTGTAAGGAGACTGTACTCTCGTCCCGTGTCCTTAAGGAGCCTGTACTCTCTTCCCGTGTCTGTAAGGAGACTGTACGCTCTTCCCGTGTCTGTAAGGAGACCGTACTCTCTTCCCGTGTCTGTAAGGAGTCTGTACTCTCTTCCCGTGTCTGTAAGGAGACTGTACTCTCTTCCCGTGTCTGTAAGGAGTCTGTACTCTCTTCACGTGTTTGTAAGGAGTCTGTACTCTCTGCCTGTGTCTGTAAGGAGACTGTACTCTCTTCCCGTATCTGTAAGGAGTCTGTACTCTCCCCCCATGTCTGGAAGGAGTCTGTACTCTCTTCCCGTGTCTGTAACGAGACTGTACCCTCTTCCCGTGCCTGGAAGGAGTCTGTAGTCCCTTCCCGTGTCGTTATGGAATCTGTACTCTCTTCCCGTGTCTGTAGGGAGACTGTACTCTCTTCCCGTGTCGGTAAGGAGACTGTACTGTCTTCCCTGTCTGTAATGAGACGGTATTCTCCCCCGATGACTGTAAGGAGTCTGTACTCTCTTCCCGTGTCTGTAAGGAGACGACTCCCTTCCCGAGTCTGTAAGGAGACTGTACTCTCTTCCCGTGTCTGTAAGGAGACTGTACTCTCTTCCCGTGTCTGTACGGAGACTGTACTCTCATCAAGAGTCTGTAAGGAGTCTACTCTCTTCCCGTGTCTCTAAGGAGACTGTACTCTCGTCCCGTGTCTGTACGGAGACTGTACTCTCATCAAGAGTCTGTAAGGAGTCTACTCTCTTCCCGTGTCTCTAAGGAGACTGTACTCTCGTCCCGTGTCCTTAAGGAGCCTGTACTCTCTTCCCGTGTCTGTAAGGAGACTGTACGCTCTTCCGGTGTCTGTAAGGAGACCGTACTCTCTTCCCGTGTCTGTAAGGAGTCTGTACTCTCTACCCGTGTCTGTAAGTAGACTGTACGCTCTTCCGTGTCGGTAAGGAGTCTGTACTCTCCCCCCATGACTGTAAGGAGTCTGTACTTTCTTCACGTTTATGAAATGAGACCGTTCTCTCCCCCCATGACTGTAAGGAGACTACTCTCTTCCCGTGTCTGTAAGGAGAGTGTGCCATCTTCCGGAGTCTGTACTATATACAGTCTATACTCCCTTCCCGTGTCTGTAAGGAGAATGTACTCTCTTCCCGTGTCTGTAAGGAGACTGTACTCTCTTCCCGTGTCGTTATGGAATCTGTACTCTCATCCCGTGTCTGTAGGGAGAGTGTACTCTCTTCCCGTGTCTGTAAGGAGTCTGTCCTCTCTTCCCGTGTCGATAAGGAGTCTGTACTCTCTTCCCGTGTCTGTAAGGAGACTGTACTGTCTTCCCTGTCTGTCAGGAGACGGTATTCTCCCCTCATGACTGTAAGGAGTCTGTACTCTCTTCCCGTGTCTGTAAGGAGTCCGTACTCTCTTCTCGTGTCTGTAAGGAGACTGTACTCTCTTCCCCTGTCTGTACGGAGAGTGTACTCTCACCAAGAGTCTGTAAGGAGACTACTCTCTGCCCGTGTCTGTAAGGAGACTGTACTGTCTTCCCGTGTCTGTAGGGAGACTACTCCCTTCCCGTGTCTTTAAGGAGAGTGTACTCACTTCCCGTGTCTGTAAGGAGACTGTACTCTCTTCCCGTGTCTGTAAGGAGTCTGTACTCTCTTCCCGTGTCTGTAAGGAGACTGTACTCTCTTCCCGTGTCTGTAAGGAGTCTGTACTCTCTTCACGTGTTTGTAAGGAGTCTGTACTCTCTGCCTGTGTCTGTAAGGAGACTGTACTCTCTTCCCGTGTCTGTAAGGAGTCTGTACTCTCCCCCCATGTCTGGAAGGAGTCTGTACTCTCTTCCCGTGTCTGTAACGAGACTGTACCCTCTTCCCGTGCCTGGAAGGAGTCTGTAGTCCCTTCCCGTGTCGTTATGGAATCTGTACTCTCTTCCCGTGTCTGTAGGGAGACTGTACTCTCTTCCCGTGTCGGTAAGGAGACTGTACTGTCTTCCCTGTCTGTAATGAGACGGTATTCTCCCCCCATGACTGTAAGGAGTCTGTACTCTCTTCCCGTGTCTGTAAGGAGACGACTCCCTTCCCGAGTCTGTAAGGAGACTGTACTCTCTTCCCGTGTCTGTAAGGAGACTGTACTCTCTTCCCGTGTCTGTACGGAGACTGTACTCTCATCAAGAGTCTGTAAGGAGTCTACTCTCTTCCCGTGTCTCTAAGGAGACTGTACTCTCGTCCCGTGTCTGTACGGAGACTGTACTCTCATCAAGAGTCTGTAAGGAGTCTACTCTCTTCCCGTGTCTCTAAGGAGACTGTACTCTCGTCCCGTGTCCTTAAGGAGCCTGTACTCTCTTCCCGTGTCTGTAAGGAGACTGTACGCTCTTCCCGTGTCTGTAAGGAGACCGTACTCTCTTCCCGTGTCTGTAAGGAGTCTGTACTCTCTACCCGTGTCTGTAAGTAGACTGTACGCTCTTCCGTGTCGGTAAGGAGACCGTACTCTCTTCCCGTGTCTGTAAGGAGTCTGTACTCTCTTCCCGTGTCTATAAGGAGACCGTACTCTCAGCCCGTGTCTGTAAGGAGACTGTACTCTCTTCCCGTGTCTGTAAGGAGTCTGTACTCTCCCCCCATGTCTGGAAGGAGTCTGTACTCTCTTCCCGTGTCTGTAAGGAGACTGTACCCCCTTCCCGTGCCTGGAAGGAGTCTGTAGTCCCTTCCCATGTCGTTATGGAATCTGTACTCTCTTCCCGTGTTTGTAGGGAGACTGTACTCTCTTCCCGTGTCTGTAAGGAGTCTGTCCTCTCTTCCCGTGTCGATAAGAAGTCTGTACTCTCTTCCCGTGTCTGTAAGGAGACTGTACGCTCTTCCCGTGTCTGTAAGGAGACCGGACTCCCTTCCCGTGTCGTTCTGGAGTCTGTACTCTCTTCCGTGTCTGTAAGGAGACTGTAGTGTCTTCCCTGTCTGTAAGGAGAGTGTACTCTCTTCCCGTGTCTGTAAGGAGTCTGTCCTCTCTTCCCGTGTCGTTAAGGAGTGTGTACTCTCTTCCCGTGTCTGTAAGGTGATGGTATTCTCCCCCCATGACTGTAAGGAGACTGTACTCTCTTCACGTGTTTGTAAGGAGTCTGTACTCTCTGCCCGTGTCTGTAAGGAGACTGTACTCTCTTCCCGTGTCTGTAAGGAGTCTGTACTCTCCCCCCATGACTGTAAGGAGTCTGTACTTTCTTCACGTTTATGAAATGAGACCGTACTGTCCCCCCCATTACTGTAAGGAGACTACTCTCTTCCCGTGTCTGTAAGGAGACTGTACTCTCGTCCCGTGTCCTTAAGGAGCCTGTACTCTCTTCCCGTGTCTGTAAGAAGACTGTACGCTCTTCCCGTGTCTGTAAGGAGACCGTACTCTCTTCCCGTGTCTGTAAGGAGTCTGTACTCTCTTCCCGTGTCTGTAAGGAGACTGTACTCTCTTCCCGTGTCTGTAAGGAGTCTGTACTCTCTTCACGTGTTTGTAAGGAGTCTGTACTCTCTGCCCGTGTCTGTAAGGAGACTGTACTCTCTTCCCGTGTCTGTAAGGAGTCTGTACTCTCCCCCCATGTCTGAAAGGAGTCTGTACTCTCTTCCCGTGTCTGTAACGAGACTGTACCCTCTTCCCGTGCCTGGAAGGAGTCTGTAGTCCCTTCCCGTGTCGTTATGGAATCTGTACTCTCTTCCCGTGTCTGTAGGGAGACTGCACTCTCTTCCCGTGTCTGTAAGGAGTCTGTCCTCTCTTCCCGTGTCGTTAAGGAGTGTGTACTCTCTTCCCGTGTCTGTAAGGAGACTGTACGCTCTTCCCGTGTCTGTAAGGAGACCGTACTCCCTTCCCGTGTCGTTCTGGAGTCTGTACTCTCTTCCCGTGTCTGTAAGGAGACTGTACTGTCTTCCCTGTCTGTAAGGAGAGTGTACTCTCTTCCCGTTTCTGTACGGAGACTGTACACTCATCAAGAGTCTGTAAGGAGACTACTCTCTTCCCGTGTCTGTAAGGAGACTGTACTCTCTTCCCGTGTCTGTAAGGAGAATGTACCGTCTTCCCTTTCTGTAAGGTGATGGTATTCTCCCCCCATGACTGTAAGGAGACTGTACTCTCTTCCCGTGTCTGTAAGGAGTCTGTACTCTCTACCCGTGTCTGTAAGTAGACTGTACTCTCTTCCGTGTCTGTAAGGAGTCTGTACTCTCCCCCCATGACTGTAAGGAGTCTGTACTTTCTTCACGTTTATGAAATGAGACAGTACTCGCCCCCCATGTCTGGAAGGAGTCTGTACTCTCTTCCCGTGTCTGTAACGAGACTGTACCCTCTTCCCGTGCCTGGAAGGAGTCTGTAGTCCCTTCCCGTGTCGTTATGGAATCTGTACTCTCTTCCCGTGTCTGTAGGGAGACTGCACTCTCTTCCCGTGTCTGTAAGGAGTCTGTCCTCTCTTCCCGTGTCGTTAAGGAGTGTGTACTCTCTTCCCGTGTCTGTAAGGAGACTGTACGCTCTTCCCGTGTATGTAAGGAGACCGTACTCCCTTCCCGTGTCGTTCTGGAGTCTGTACTCTCTTCCCTTGTCTGTAAGGAGACTGTACTGTCTTCCCTGTCTGTAAGGAGAGTGTACTCTCTTCCCGTTTCTGTACGGAGACTGTACACTCATCAAGAGTCTGTAAGGAGACTACTCTCTTCCCGTGTCTGTAAGGAGACTGTACTCTCTTCCCGTGTCTGTAAGGAGAATGTACCGTCTTCCCTTTCTGTAAGGTGATGGTATTCTCCCCCCATGACTGTAAGGAGACTGTACTCTCTTCCCGTGTCTGTAAGGAGTCTGTACTCTCTACCCGTGTCTGTAAGTAGACTGTACTCTCTTCCGTGTCTGTAAGGAGTCTGTACTCTCCCCCCATGACTGTAAGGAGTCTGTACTTTCTTCACGTTTATGAAATGAGACAGTACTCGCCCCCCATGTCTGGAAGGAGTCTGTACTCTCTTCCCGTGTCTGTAACGAGACTGTACCCTCTTCCCGTGCCTGGAAGGAGTCTGTAGTCCCTTCCCGTGTCGTTATGGAATCTGTACTCTCTTCCCGTGTCTGTAGGGAGACTGTACTCTCTTCCCGTGTCTGTAAGGAGTCTGTCCTCTCTTCCCGTGTCGTTAAGGAGTGTGTACTCTCTTCCCGTGTCTGTAAGGAGACTGTACGCTCTTCCCGTGTATGTAAGGAGACCGTACTCCCTTCCCGTGTCGTTCTGGAGTCTGTACTCTCTTCCCGTGTCTGTAAGGAGACTGTACTGTCTTCCCTGACTGTAAGGAGAGTGTACTCTCTTCCCGTGTCTGTACGGAGACTGTACACTCATCAAGAGTCTGTAAGGAGACTACTCTCTTCCCGTGTCTGTAAGGAGACTGTACTCTCTTCCCGTGTCTGTAAGGAGAATGTACCGTCTTCCCTTTCTGTAAGGTGATGGTATTCTCCCCCCATGACTGTAAGGAGACTGTACTCTCTTCCCGTGTCTGTAAGGAGTCTGTACTCTCTACCCGTGTCTGTAAGTAGACTGTACTCTCTTCCGTGTCTGTAAGGAGTCTGTACTCTCCCCCCATGACTGTAAGGAGTCTGTACTTTCTTCACGTTTATGAAATGAGACCGTACTCGCCCCCCATGACTGTAAGGAGACTACTCTCTTCCCGTGTCTGTAAGGAGACTGTACTCTCGTCCCGTGTCCTTAAGGAGCCTGTACTCTCTTCCCGTGTCTGTAAGGAGACTGTACGCTCTTCCCGTGTCTGTAAGGAGACCGTACTCTCTTCCCGTGTCTGTAAGGAGTCTGTACTCTCTTCCCGTGTCTGTAAGGAGACTGTACTCTCTTCCCGTGTCTGTAAGGAGTCTGTACTCTCTTCACGTGTTTGTAAGGAGTCTGTACTCTCTGCCTGTGTCTGTAAGGAGACTGTACTCTCTTCCCGTATCTGTAAGGAGTCTGTACTCTCCCCCCATGTCTGGAAGGAGTCTGTACTCTCTTCCCGTGTCTGTAACGAGACTGTACTCTCTTCCCGTGCCTGGAAGGAGTCTGTAGTCCCTTCCCGTGTCGTTATGGAATCTGTACTCTCTTCCCGTGTCTGTAGGGAGACTGTACTCTCTTCCCGTGTCGGTAAGGAGACTGTACTGTCTTCCCTGTCTGTAATGAGACGGTATTCTCCCCCGATGACTGTAAGGAGTCTGTACTCTCTTCCCGTGTCTGTAAGGAGACGACTCCCTTCCCGAGTCTGTAAGGAGACTGTACTCTCTTCCCGTGTCTGTAAGGAGACTGTACTCTCTTCCCGTGTCTGTACGGAGACTGTACTCTCATCAAGAGTCTGTAAGGAGTCTACTCTCTTCCCGTGTCTCTAAGGAGACTGTACTCTCGTCCCGTGTCTGTACGGAGACTGTACTCTCATCAAGAGTCTGTAAGGAGTCTACTCTCTTCCCGTGTCTCTAAGGAGACTGTACTCTCGTCCCGTGTCCTTAAGGAGCCTGTACTCTCTTCCCGTGTCTGTAAGGAGACTGTACGCTCTTCCGGTGTCTGTAAGGAGACCGTACTCTCTTCCCGTGTCTGTAAGGAGTCTGTACTCTCTACCCGTGTCTGTAAGTAGACTGTACGCTCTTCCGTGTCGGTAAGGAGTCTGTACTCTCCCCCCATGACTGTAAGGAGTCTGTACTTTCTTCACGTTTATGAAATGAGACCGTTCTCTCCCCCCATGACTGTAAGGAGACTACTCTCTTCCCGTGTCTGTAAGGAGAGTGTGCCATCTTCCGGAGTCTGTACTATATACAGTCTATACTCCCTTCCCGTGTCTGTAAGGAGAATGTACTCTCTTCCCGTGTCTGTAAGGAGACTGTACTCTCTTCCCGTGTCGTTATGGAATCTGTACTCTCATCCCGTGTCTGTAGGGAGAGTGTACTCTCTTCCCGTGTCTGTAAGGAGTCTGTCCTCTCTTCCCGTGTCGATAAGGAGTCTGTACTCTCTTCCCGTGTCTGTAAGGAGACTGTACTGTCTTCCCTGTCTGTCAGGAGACGGTATTCTCCCCTCATGACTGTAAGGAGTCTGTACTCTCTTCCCGTGTCTGTAAGGAGTCCGTACTCTCTTCTCGTGTCTGTAAGGAGACTGTACTCTCTTCCCCTGTCTGTACGGAGAGTGTACTCTCACCAAGAGTCTGTAAGGAGACTACTCTCTGCCCGTGTCTGTAAGGAGACTGTACTGTCTTCCCGTGTCTGTAGGGAGACTACTCCCTTCCCGTGTCTTTAAGGAGAGTGTACTCACTTCCCGTGTCTGTAAGGAGACTGTACTCTCTTCCCGTGTCTGTAAGGAGACTGTACCCTCTTCCCGTGCCTGGTAGGAGTCTGTAGTCCCTTCCCGTGTCTGTAAGGAGTCTGTACTCTCTTCCCGTGTCGGTAAGGAGACTGTACTGTCTTCCCTGTCTGTAATGAGACGGTATTCTCCCACCATGACTGTAAGGAGTCTGTACTCTCTTCCCGTGTCTGTAAGGAGACGACTCCCTTCCCGAGTCTGTAAGGAGACTGTACTCTCTTCCCGTGTCTGTAAGGAGACTGTACTCTCTTCCCGTGTCTGTACGGAGACTGTACTCTCATCAAGAGTCTGTAAGGAGTCTACTCTCTTCCCGTGTCTCTAAGGAGACTGTACTCTCGTCCCGTGTCCTTAAGGAGCCTGTACTCTCTTCCCGTGTCTGTAAGGAGACTGTACGCTCTTCCCGTGTCTGTAAGGAGACCGTACTCTCTTCCCGTGTCTGTAAGGAGTCTGTACTCTCTTCCCGTGTCTATAAGGAGACTGTACTCTCTTCCCGTGTCTGTAAGGAGTCTGTACTCTCTTCACGTGTTTGTAAGGAGTCTGTACTCTCTGCCCGTGTCTGTAAGGAGACTGTACTCTCTTCCCGTGTCTGTAAGGAGTCTGTACTCTCCCCCCATGTCTGGAAAGAGTCTGTACTCTCTTCCCGTGTCTGTAAGGAGACTGTACGCTCTTCCCGTGTCTGTAAGGAGACCGTACTCTCTTCCCGTGTCTGTAAGGAGTCTGTACTCTCTACCCGTGTCTGTAAGTAGACTGTACGCTCTTCCGTGTCGGTAAGGAGTCTGTACTCTCCCCCCATGACTGTAAGGAGTCTGTACTTTCTTCACGTTTATGAAATGAGACCGTACTCTCCCCCCATGACTGTAAGGAGACTACTCTCTTCCCGTGTCTGTAAGGAGAGTGTGCCATCTTCCGGAGTCTGTACTATATACAGTCTATACTCCCTTCCCGTGTCTGTAAGGAGAATGTACTCTCTTCCCGTGTCTGTAAGGAGACTGTACTCTCTTCCCGTGTCGTTATGGAATCTGTACTCTCATCCCGTGTCTGTAGGGAGAGTGTACTCTCTTCCCGTGTCTGTAAGGAGTCTGTCCTCTCTTCCCGTGTCGATAAGGAGTCTGTACTCTCTTCCCGTGTCTGTAAGGAGACTGTACTGTCTTCCCTGTCTGTCAGGAGACGGTATTCTCCCCTCATGACTGTAAGGAGTCTGTACTCTCTTCCCGTGTCTGTAAGGAGTCCGTACTCTCTTCTCGTGTCTGTAAGGAGACTGTACTCTCTTCCCCTGTCTGTACGGAGAGTGTACTCTCACCAAGAGTCTGTAAGGAGACTACTCTCTGCCCGTGTCTGTAAGGAGACTGTACTGTCTTCCCGTGTCTGTAGGGAGACTACTCCCTTCCCGTGTCTTTAAGGAGAGTGTACTCACTTCCCGTGTCTGTAAGGAGACTGTACTCTCTTCCCGTGTCTGTAAGGAGACTGTACCCTCTTCCCGTGCCTGGAAGGAGTCTGTAGTCCCTTCCCGTGTCTGTAAGGAGTCTGTACTCTCTTCCCGTGTCGGTAAGGAGACTGTACTGTCTTCCCTGTCTGTAATGAGACGGTATTCTCCCACCATGACTGTAAGGAGTCTGTACTCTCTTCCCGTGTCTGTAAGGAGACGACTCCCTTCCCGAGTCTGTAAGGAGACTGTACTCTCTTCCCGTGTCTGTAAGGAGACTGTACTCTCTTCCCGTGTCTGTACGGAGACTGTACTCTCATCAAGAGTCTGTAAGGAGTCTACTCTCTTCCCGTGTCTCTAAGGAGACTGTACTCTCGTCCCGTGTCCTTAAGGAGCCTGTACTCTCTTCCCGTGTCTGTAAGGAGACTGTACGCTCTTCCCGTGTCTGTAAGGAGACCGTACTCTCTTCCCGTGTCTGTAAGGAGTCTGTACTCTCTTCCCGTGTCTATAAGGAGACTGTACTCTCTTCCCGTGTCTGTAAGGAGTCTGTACTCTCTTCACGTGTTTGTAAGGAGTCTGTACTCTCTGCCCGTGTCTCTAAGGAGACTGTACTCTCTTCCCGTGTCTGTAAGGAGTCTGTACTCTCCCCCCATGTCTGGAAGGAGTCTGTACTCTCTTCCCGTGTCTGTAAGGAGACTGTACCCTCTTCCCGTGCCTGGAAGGAGTCTGTAGTCCCTTCCCGTGTCGTTATGGAATCTGTACTCTCTTCCCGTGTCTGTAGGGAGACTGTACTCTCTTCCCGTGTCTGTAAGGAGTCTGTCCTCTCTTCCCGTGTCGTTAAGAAGTCTGTACTCTCTTCCCGTGCCTGTAAGGAGACTGTACGCTCTTCCCGTGTCTGTAAGGAGACCGTACTCCCTTCCCGTGTCGTTCTGGAGTCTGTACTCTCTTCCGTGTCTGTAAGGAGACTGTAGTGTCTTCCCTGTCTGTAAGGAGAGTGTACTCTCTTCCCGTGTCTGTAAGGAGTCTGTCCTCTCTTCCCGTGTCGTTAAGGAGTGTGTACTCTCTTCCCGTGTCTGTAAGGTGATGGTATTCTCCCCCCATGACTGTAAGGAGACTGTACTCTCTTCACGTGTTTGTAAGGAGTCTGTACTCTCTGCCCGTGTCTGTAAGGAGACTGTACTCTCTTCCCGTGTCTGTAAGGTGTCTGTACTCTCCCCCCATGACTGTAAGGAGTCTGTACTTTCTTCACGTTTATGAAATGAGACCGTACTGTCCCCCCCATTACTGTAAGGAGACTACTCTCTTCCCGTGTCTGTAAGGAGACTGTACTCTCGTCCCGTGTCCTTAAGGAGCCTGTACTCTCTTCCCGTGTCTGTAAGGAGACTGTACGCTCTTCCCGTGTCTGTAAGGAGACCGTACTCTCTTCCCGTGTCTGTAAGGAGTCTGTACTCTCTTCCCGTGTCTGTAAGGAGACTGTACTGTCTTCCCTATCTGTAAGGAGACCGTACTCTCTTCCCGTGTCTGTAAGGAGTCTGTACTCTCTACCCGTGTCTGTAAGTAGACTGTACGCTCTGCCGTGTCGGTAAGGAGTCTGTACTCTCCCCCCATGACTGTAAGGAGTCTGTACTTTCTTCACGTTTATGAAATGAGACCGTACTCTCCCCCCATGACTGTAAGGAGACTACTCTCTTCCCGTGTCTGTAAGGAGAGTGTGCCATCTTCCGGAGTCTGTACTATATACAGTCTATACTCCCTTCCCGTGTCTGTAAGGAGAATGTACTCTCTTCCCGTGTCTGTAAGGAGACTGTACTCTCTTCCCGTGTCGTTATGGAATCTGTACTCTCATCCCGTGTCTGTAGGGAGAGTGTACTCTCTTCCCGTGTCTGTAAGGAGTCTGTCCTCTCTTCCCGTGTCGATAAGGAGTCTGTACTCTCTTCCCGTGTCTGTAAGGAGACTGTACTGTCTTCCCTGTCTGTCAGGAGACGGTATTCTCCGCTCATGACTGTAAGGAGTCTGTACTCTCTTCCCGTGTCTGTAAGGAGTCCGTACTCTCTTCTCGTGTCTGTAAGGAGACTGTACTCTCTTCCCCTGTCTGTACGGAGAGTGTACTCTCACCAAGAGTCTGTAAGGAGACTACTCTCTGCCCGTGTCTGTAAGGAGACTGTACTGTCTTCCCGTGTCTGTAGGGAGACTACTCCCTTCCCGTGTCTTTAAGGAGAGTGTACTCACTTCCCGTGTCTGTAAGGAGACTGTACTCTCTTCCCGTGTCTGGAAGGAGTCTGTAGTCCCTTCCCGTGTCTGTAAGGAGTCTGTACTCTCTTCCCGTGTCGGTAAGGAGACTGTACTGTCTTCCCTGTCTGTAATGAGACGGTATTCTTCCCCCATGACTGTAAGGAGTCTGTACTCTCTTCCCGTGTCTGTAAGGAGACGACTCCCTTCCCGAGTCTGTAAGGAGACTGTACTCTCTTCCCGTGTCTGTAAGGAGACTGTACTGTCTTCCCGTGTCTGTAGGGAGACTACTCCCTTCCCGTGTCTTTAAGGAGAGTGTACTCACTTCCCGTGTCTGTAAGGAGACTGTACTCTCTTCCCGTGTCTGGAAGGAGTCTGTAGTCCCTTCCCGTGTCTGTAAGGAGTCTGTACTCTCTTCCCGTGTCGGTAAGGAGACTGTACTGTCTTCCCTGTCTGTAATGAGACGGTATTCTCCCCCCATGACTGTAAGGAGTCTGTACTCTCTTCCCGTGTCTGTAAGGAGACGACTCCCTTCCCGAGTCTGTAAGGAGACTGTACTCTCTTCCCGTGTCTGTAAGGAGACTGTACTCTCTTCCCGTGTCTGTACGGAGACTGTACTCTCATCAAGAGTCTGTAAGGAGTCTACTCTCTTCCCGTGTCTCTAAGGAGACTGTACTCTCGTCCCGTGTCCTTAAGGAGCCTGTACTCTCTTCCCGTGTCTGTAAGGAGACTGTACGCTCTTCCCGTGTCTGTAAGGAGACCGTACTCTCTTCCCGTGTCTGTAAGGAGTCTGTACTCTCTTCCCGTGTCTATAAGGAGACTGTACTCTCTTCCCGTGTCTGTAAGGAGTCTGTACTCTCTTCACGTGTTTGTAAGGAGTCTGTACTCTCCCCCCATGTCTGGAAGGAGTCTGTACTCTCTTCCCGTGTCTGTAAGGAGACTGTACCCTCTTCCCGTGCCTGGAAGGAGTCTGTAGTCCCTTCCCGTGTCGTTATGGAATCTGTACTCTCTTCCCGTGTCTGTAGGGAGACTGTACTCTCTTCCCGCGTCTGTAAGGAGTCTGTCCTCTCTTCCCGTGTCGTTAAGAAGTCTGTACTCTCTTCCCGTGTCTGTAAGGAGACTGTACTCTCTTCCCCTGTCTGTACGGAGAGTGTACTCTCACCAAGAGTCTGTAAGGAGACTACTCTCTGCCCGTGTCTGTAAGGAGACTGTACTGTCTTCCCGTGTCTGTAGGGAGACTACTCCCTTCCCGTGTCTTTAAGGAGAGTGTACTCACTTCCCGTGTCTGTAAGGAGACTGTACTCTCTTCCCGTGTCTGTAAGGAGACTGTACCCTGTTCCCGTGCCTGGAAGGAGTCTGTAGTCCCTTCCCGTGTCTGTAAGGAGTCTGTACTCTCTTCCCGTGTCGGTAAGGAGACTGTACTGTCTTCCCTGTCTGTAATGAGACGGTATTCTCCCACCATGACTGTAAGGAGTCTGTACTCTCTTCCCGTGTCTGTAAGGAGACGACTCCCTTCCCGAGTCTGTAAGGAGACTGTACTCTCTTCCCGTGTCTGTAAGGAGACTGTACTCTCTTCCCGTGTCTGTACGGAGACTGTACTCTCATCAAGAGTCTGTAAGGAGTCTACTCTCTTCCCGTGTCTCTAAGGAGACTGTACTCTCGTCCCGTGTCCTTAAGGAGCCTGTACTCTCTTCCCGTGTCTGTAAGGAGACTGTACGCTCTTCCCGTGTCTGTAAGGAGACCGTACTCTCTTCCCGTGTCTGTAAGGAGTCTGTACTCTCTTCCCGTGTCTATAAGGAGACTGTACTCTCTTCCCGTGTCTGTAAGGAGTCTGTACTCTCTTCACGTGTTTGTAAGGAGTCTGTACTCTCTGCCCGTGTCTCTAAGGAGACTGTACTCTCTTCCCGTGTCTGTAAGGAGTCTGTACTCTCCCCCCATGTCTGGAAGGAGTCTGTACTCTCTTCCCGTGTCTGTAAGGAGACTGTACCCTCTTCCCGTGCCTGGAAGGAGTCTGTAGTCCCTTCCCGTGTCGTTATGGAATCTGTACTCTCTTCCCGTGTCTGTAGGGAGACTGTACTCTCTTCCCGTGTCTGTAAGGAGTCTGTCCTCTCTTCCCGTGTCGTTAAGAAGTCTGTACTCTCTTCCCGTGCCTGTAAGGAGACTGTACGCTCTTCCCGTGTCTGTAAGGAGACCGTACTCCCTTCCCGTGTCGTTCTGGAGTCTGTACTCTCTTCCGTGTCTGTAAGGAGACTGTAGTGTCTTCCCTGTCTGTAAGGAGAGTGTACTCTCTTCCCGTGTCTGTAAGGAGTCTGTCCTCTCTTCCCGTGTCGTTAAGGAGTGTGTACTCTCTTCCCGTGTCTGTAAGGTGATGGTATTCTCCCCCCATGACTGTAAGGAGACTGTACTCTCTTCACGTGTTTGTAAGGAGTCTGTACTCTCTGCCCGTGTCTGTAAGGAGACTGTACTCTCTTCCCGTGTCTGTAAGGTGTCTGTACTCTCCCCCCATGACTGTAAGGAGTCTGTACTTTCTTCACGTTTATGAAATGAGACCGTACTGTCCCCCCCATTACTGTAAGGAGACTACTCTCTTCCCGTGTCTGTAAGGAGACTGTACTCTCGTCCCGTGTCCTTAAGGAGCCTGTACTCTCTTCCCGTGTCTGTAAGGAGACTGTACGCTCTTCCCGTGTCTGTAAGGAGACCGTACTCTCTTCCCGTGTCTGTAAGGAGTCTGTACTCTCTTCCCGTGTCTGTAAGGAGACTGTACTGTCTTCCCTATCTGTAAGGAGACCGTACTCTCTTCCCGTGTCTGTAAGGAGTCTGTACTCTCTACCCGTGTCTGTAAGTAGACTGTACGCTCTGCCGTGTCGGTAAGGAGTCTGTACTCTCCCCCCATGACTGTAAGGAGTCTGTACTTTCTTCACGTTTATGAAATGAGACCGTACTCTCCCCCCATGACTGTAAGGAGACTACTCTCTTCCCGTGTCTGTAAGGAGAGTGTGCCATCTTCCGGAGTCTGTACTATATACAGTCTATACTCCCTTCCCGTGTCTGTAAGGAGAATGTACTCTCTTCCCGTGTCTGTAAGGAGACTGTACTCTCTTCCCGTGTCGTTATGGAATCTGTACTCTCATCCCGTGTCTGTAGGGAGAGTGTACTCTCTTCCCGTGTCTGTAAGGAGTCTGTCCTCTCTTCCCGTGTCGATAAGGAGTCTGTACTCTCTTCCCGTGTCTGTAAGGAGACTGTACTGTCTTCCCTGTCTGTCAGGAGACGGTATTCTCCCCTCATGACTGTAAGGAGTCTGTACTCTCTTCCCGTGTCTGTAAGGAGTCCGTACTCTCTTCTCGTGTCTGTAAGGAGACTGTACTCTCTTCCCCTGTCTGTACGGAGAGTGTACTCTCACCAAGAGTCTGTAAGGAGACTACTCTCTGCCCGTGTCTGTAAGGAGACTGTACTGTCTTCCCGTGTCTGTAGGGAGACTACTCCCTTCCCGTGTCTTTAAGGAGAGTGTACTCACTTCCCGTGTCTGTAAGGAGACTGTACTCTCTTCCCGTGTCTGGAAGGAGTCTGTAGTCCCTTCCCGTGTCTGTAAGGAGTCTGTACTCTCTTCCCGTGTCGGTAAGGAGACTGTACTGTCTTCCCTGTCTGTAATGAGACGGTATTCTCCCCCCATGACTGTAAGGAGTCTGTACTCTCTTCCCGTGTCTGTAAGGAGACGACTCCCTTCCCGAGTCTGTAAGGAGACTGTACTCTCTTCCCGTGTCTGTAAGGAGACTGTACTGTCTTCCCGTGTCTGTAGGGAGACTACTCCCTTGCCGTGTCTTTAAGGAGAGTGTACTCACTTCCCGTGTCTGTAAGGAGACTGTACTCTCTTCCCGTGTCTGGAAGGAGTCTGTAGTCCCTTCCCGTGTCTGTAAGGAGTCTGTACTCTCTTCCCGTGTCGGTAAGGAGACTGTACTGTCTTCCCTGTCTGTAATGAGACGGTATTCTCCCCCCATGACTGTAAGGAGTCTGTACTCTCTTCCCGTGTCTGTAAGGAGACGACTCCCTTCCCGAGTCTGTAAGGAGACTGTACTCTCTTCCCGTGTCTGTAAGGAGACTGTACTCTCTTCCCGTGTCTGTACGGAGACTGTACTCTCATCAAGAGTCTGTAAGGAGTCTACTCTCTTCCCGTGTCTCTAAGGAGACTGTACTCTCGTCCCGTGTCCTTAAGGAGCCTGTACTCTCTTCCCGTGTCTGTAAGGAGACTGTACGCTCTTCCCGTGTCTGTAAGGAGACCGTACTCTCTTCCCGTGTCTGTAAGGAGTCTGTACTCTCTTCCCGTGTCTATAAGGAGACTGTACTCTCTTCCCGTGTCTGTAAGGAGTCTGTACTCTCTTCACGTGTTTGTAAGGAGTCTGTACTCTCTGCCCGTGTCTCTAAGGAGACTGTACTCTCTTCCCGTGTTTGTAAGGAGTCTGTACTCTCCCCCCATGTCTGGAAGGAGTCTGTACTCTCTTCCCGTGTCTGTAAGGAGACTGTACCCTCTTCCCGTGCCTGGAAGGAGTCTGTAGTCCCTTCCCGTGTCGTTATGGAATCTGTACTCTCTTCCCGTGTCTGTAGGGAGACTGTACTCTCTTCCCGTGTCTGTAAGGAGTCTGTCCTCTCTTCCCGTGTCGTTAAGAAGTCTGTACTCTCTTCCCGTGTCTGTAAGGAGACTGTACGCTCTTCCCGTGTCTGTAAGGAGACCGTACTCCTTTCCCGTGTCGTTCTGGAGTCTGTACTCTCTTCCGTGTCTGTAAGGAGACTGTAGTGTCTTCCCTGTCTGTAAGGAGAGTGTACTCTCTTCCCGTGTCTGTAAGGAGTCTGTCCTCTCTTCCCGTGTCGTTAAGGAGTGTGTACTCTCTTCCCGTGTCTGTAAGGTGATGGTATTCTCCCCCCATGACTGTAAGGAGACTGTACTCTCTTCACGTGTTTGTAAGGAGTCTGTACTCTCTGCCCGTGTCTGTAAGGAGACTGTACTCTCTTCCCGTGTCTGTAAGGTGTCTGTACTCTCCCCCCATGACTGTAAGGAGTCTGTACTTTCTTCACGTTTATGAAATGAGACCGTACTGTCCCCCCCATTACTGTAAGGAGACTACTCTCTTCCCGTGTCTGTAAGGAGACTGTACTCTCGTCCCGTGTCCTTAAGGAGCCTGTACTCTCTTCCCGTGTCTGTAAGGAGACTGTACGCTCTTCCCGTGTCTGTAAGGAGACCGTACTCTCTTCCCGTGTCTGTAAGGAGTCTGTACTCTCTTCCCGTGTCTGTAAGGAGACTGTACTCTCTTCCCGTGTCTGTAAGGAGTCTGTACTCTCTTCACGTCTTTGTAAGGAGTCTGTACTCTCTGCCTGTGTCTGTAAGGAGACTGTACTCTCTTCCCGTGTCTGTAAGGAGTCTGTACTCTCCCCCCATGTCTGGAAGGAGTCTGTACTCTCTTCCCGTGTCTGTAACGAGACAGTACCCTCTTCCCGTGCCTGGAAGGAGTCTGTAGTCCCTTCCCGTGTCGTTATGGAATCTGTACTCTCTTCCCGCGTCTGTAGGGAGACTGTACTCTCTTCCCGTGTCTGTAAGGAGTCTGTCCTCTCTTCCCGTGTCGTTAAGGAGTGTGTACTCTCTTCCCGTGTCTGTAAGGAGACTGTACGCTCTTCCCGTGTCTGTAAGGAGACCGTACTCCCTTCCCGTGTCGTTCTGGAGTCTGTACTCTCTTCCCGTGTCTGTAAGGAGACTGTACTGTCTTCCCTGTCTGTAAGGAGAGTGTACTCTCTTCCCGTGTCTGTACGGAGACTGTACACTCATCAAGAGTCTGTAAGGAGACTACTCTCTTCCCGTGTCTGTAAGGAGACTGTATTCTCTTCCCGTGTCTGTAAGGAGAATGTACCGTCTTCCCTTTCTGTAAGGTGATGGTATTCTCCCCCCATGACTGTAAGGAGACTGTACTCTCTTCCCGTGTCTGTAAGGAGTCTGTACTCTCTACCCGTGTCTGTAAGTAGACTGTACTCTCTTCCGTGTCTGTAAGGAGTCTGTACTCTCCCCCCATGACTGTAAGGAGTCTGTACTTTCTTCACGTTTATGAAATGAGACCGTACTCGCCCCCCATGACTGTAAGGAGACTACTCTCTTCCCGTGTCTGTAAGGAGACTGTACTCTCGTCCCGTGTCCTTAAGGAGCCTGTACTCTCTTCCCGTGTCTGTAAGGAGACTGTACGCTCTTCCCGTGTCTGTAAGGAGACCGTACTCTCTTCCCGTGTCTGTAAGGAGTCTGTACTCTCTTCCCGTGTCTGTAAGGAGACTGTACTCTCTTCCCGTGTCTGTAAGGAGTCTGTACTCTCTTCACGTGTTTGTAAGGAGTCTGTACTCTCTGCCTGTGTCTGTAAGGAGACTGTAATCTCTTCCCGTGTCTGTAAGGAGTCTGTACTCTCCCCCCATGTATGGAAGGAGTCTGTACTCTCTTCCCGTGCCTGTAACGAGACTGTACCCTCTTCCCGTGCCTGGAAGGAGTCTGTAGTCCCTTCCCGTGTCGTTATGGAATCTGTACTCTCTTCCCGTGTCTGTAGGGAGACTGTACTCTCTTCCCGTGTCTGTAAGGAGTCTGTCCTCTCTTCCCGTGTCGTTAAGGAGTGTGTACTCTCTTCCCGTGTCTGTAAGGAGACTGTAAGCTCTTCCCGTGTCTGTAAGGAGACCGTACTCCCTTCCCGTGTCGTTCTGGAGTCTGTACTCTCTTCCCGTGTCTGTAAGGAGACTGTACTGTCTTCCCTGTCTGTAAGGAGAGTGTACTCTCTTCCCGTGTCTGTACGGAGACTGTACACTCATCAAGAGTCTGTAAGGAGACTACTCTCTTCCCGTGTCTGTAAGGAGACTGTACTCTCTTCCCGTGTCTGTAAGGAGACTGTAATCTCTTCCCGTGTCTGTACGGAGACTGTACTCTCATCAAGAGTCTGTAAGGAGACTACTCCCTTCCCGTGTCTGTAAGGAGAATGTACTCTCTTCCCGTGTCTGTAAGGAGACTGTACTCTCTTCCCGTGTCGTTATGGAATCTGTACTCTCATCCCGTGTCTGTAGGGAGACCGTACTCTCTTCCCGTGTCTGTAAGGAGTCTGTCCTCTCTTCCCGTGTCGATAAGGAGTCTGTACTCTCTTCCCGTGTCTGTAAGGAGATTGTACTGTCTTCCCTGTCTGTCAGGAGACGGTATTCTCCCCTCATGACTGTAAGGAGTCTGTACTCTCTTCCCGTGTCTGTAAGGAGTCCGTACTCTCTTCTCGTGTCAGTAAGGAGACTGTACTCTCTTCCCCTGTCTGTACGGAGAGTGTACTCTCACAAGAGTCTGTAAGGAGACTACTCTCTGCCCGTGTCTGTAAGGAGACTGTACTCTCTTCCCGTGTCTGTAAGGAGTCTGTACTCACTTCCCGTGTCTGTAAGGAGACTGTACCCTCTTCCCGTGCCTGGAAGGAGTCTGTAGTCCCTTCCCGTGTCGTTATGGAATCTGTACTCTCTTCCCGTGTCTGTAGGGAGACTGTACTCTCTTCCCGTGTCTGTAAGGAGTCTGTCCTCTCTTCCCGTGTCGTTAAGAAGTCTGTACTCTCTTCCCGTGTCTGTAAGGAGACTGTACGCTCTTCCCGTGTCTGTAAGGAGACCGTAGACCCTTCCCGTGTCGTTCTGGAGTCTGTACTCTCTTCCGTGTCTGTACGGAGACTGTAGTGTGTTCCCTGTCTGTAAGGAGAGTGTACTCTCTTCCCGTGTCTGTAAGGAGTCTGTCCTCTCTTCCCGTGTCGTTAAGGAGTGTGTACTCTCTTCTCGTGTCTGTAAGGTGATGGTATTCTCCCCCCATGACTGTAAGGAGACTGTACTCTCTTCCCGTGTCTGTAAGGAGTCTGTACTCTCTACCCGTGTCTGTAAGTAGACTGTACTCTCTTCCGTGTCTGTAAGGAGTCTGTACTCTCCCCCCATGACTGTAAGGAGTCTGTACTTTCTTCACGTTTATGAAATGAGACCGTACTGTCCTCCCATGACTGTAAGGATACTACTCTCTTCCCGTGTCTGTAAGGAGACTGTACTCTCGTCCCGTGTCCTTAAGGAGCCTGTACTCTCTTCCCGTGTCTGTAAGGAGACTGTACGCTCTTCCCGTCTCTGTAAGGAGACCGTACTCTCTTCCCGTGTCTGTAAGGAGTCTGTACTCTCTTCCCGTGTCTGTAAGGAGACTGTTCTCTCTTCCCGTGTCTGTAAGGAGTCTGTACTCTCTTCACGTGTTTGTAAGGAGTCTGTACTCTCTGCCCGTGTCTGTAAGGAGTCTGTACTCTCCCCCCATGTCTGGAAGGAGTCTGTACTCTCTTCCCGTGTCTGTAACGAGACTGTACCCTCTTCCCGTGCCTGGAAGGAGTCTGTCGTCTCTTCCCGTGTCGTTAAGGAGTCTGTACTCTCTTCCCGTGTCTGTAAGGAGACTGTACGCTCTTCCCGTGTCTGTAAGGAGACCGTACTCCCTTCCCGTGTCGTTCTGGAGTCTTTACTCTCTTCCCGTGTCTGTAAGGAGACTGTACTGTCTTCCCTGTCTGTAAGGAGAGTGTACTCTCTTCCCGTGTCTGTACGGAGACTGTACACTCATCAAGAGTCTGTAAGGAGACTACTCTCTTCCCGTGTATGTAAGGAGACTGTACGCTCTTCCCGTGTCTGTAAGGAGACCGTACTCCCTTCCCGTGTCTGTAAGGAGTCTGTACTCTCTTCCCGTGTCTGTAAGGAGACTGTACTCTCTTCCCGTGTCTGTAAGGAGTCTGTACTCTCTTCACGTCTTTGTAAGGAGTCTGTACTCTCTGCCTGTGTCTGTAAGGAGACTGTACTCTCTTCCCGTGTCTGTAAGGAGTCTGTACTCTCTTCCCATGTCTGTAAGGAGTCTACTCTCTTCCCGTGTATGTAAGGAGACTGTACTCTCGTCCCGTGTCCTTAAGGTGCCTGTACTCTCTTCCCGTGTCTGTAAGGAGACTGTACGCTCTTCCCGTGTCTGTAAGGAGACCGTACTCTCTTCCCGTGTCTGTAAGTAGACTGTACTGTCTTCCCTGTCTGTAAGGAGACGGTATTCTCCCCCCATGACTGTAAGGAGACTGTACTCTCTTCCCGTGTTTGTAAGGAGTCTGTACTCTCTGCCCGTGTCTGTAAGGAGTCTGTACTCTCCCCCCATGTCTGTAAGGAGTCTGTACTCTCTTCCCGTGTCTGTAAGGAGTCTGTCCTCTCTTCCCTTGTCTGGAAGGAGTCTGTAGTGTCTTCCCGTGTCTGAAAGGAGACTGTACTCTCCCCCTATGAGTGTAAGGAGACTGTACTCTCTTCCCGCGACTGTAAGGAGACTACTCTCTTCCCGTGCCTGTAAGGAGACTGTACGCTCTTCCCGTGTCGTTCTGGAGTCTGTACTCTCTTCCCGTGTCTGTAAGGAGACTGTACTGTCTTCCCTGTTTGTCAGGAGACGGTATTCTCCCCTCATGACTGTAAGGAGTCTGTACTCTCTTCCCGTGTCTGTAAGGAGTCCGTACTCTCTTCCCGTGTCGGTAAGGAGACTGTACTGTCTTCCCTGTCTGTAAGGAGACGGTATTCTCCCCCCATGACTGTAAGGAGTCTGTACTCTCATCCCGTGTCTGTAAGGAGACGACTCCCTTCCCGAGTCTGTAAGGAGACTGTACTCTCTTCCCGTGTCTGTAAGGAGACTGTACTCGCTTCCCGTGTCTGTACGGAGACTGTACTCTCATCAAGAGTCTGTAAGGAGTCTACTCTCTTCCCGTGTCTGTAAGGAGACTGTACTCTCGTCCCGTGTCCTTAAGAAGCCTGTACTCTCTTCCCGTGTCTGTAAGGAGACCGTACTCTCTTCCCGTGTCTGTAAGGAGTCTGTACTCTCTTCCCGTGTCTGTAAGGAGACTGTACTCTCTTCCCGTGTCTGTAAGGAGTCTGTCCTCTCTTCCCGTGTCGTTAAGGAGTCTGTACTCTCTTCCCGTGTCTGTAAGGAGACTGTACGCTCTTCCCGTGTCTGTAAGGAGACCGTACTCCCTTCCCGTGTCGTTCTGGAGTCTGTACTCTCTTCCCGTGTCTGTAAGGAGACTGTACTGTCTTCCCTGTCTGTAAGGAGACGGTATTCTCCCCCCATGACTGTAAGGAGTCTGTACTCTCTTCCCGTGTCTGTAAGGAGACTACTCCCTTCCCGAGTCTGTAAGGAGACTGTACTCTCTTCCCGTGTCTGTAAGGAGTCCGTACTCTCTTCTCGTGTCTGTAAGGAGACTGTACTCTCTTCCCGTGTCTGTAAGGTGTCCCTACTCTCACCAAGAGTCTGTAAGGAGACTACTCTCTTCCCGTGTCTGTAAGGAGACTGTACTGTCTCCCCGTGTCTGTAGGGAGACTACTCCCTTCCAGTGTCTGGAAGGAGAGTGTACTCACTTCCCGTGTCTGTAAGGAGACTGTACTCTCTTCCCGTGTCTGTAAGGATTCTGTACTTTCCCCCCATGTCTGGAAGGAGTCTGTACTCTCTTCCCGTGTCTGTAAGGAGACTGTACCCTCTTCCCGTGCCTGGATGGAGTCTGTAGTCCCTTCCCGTGTCTGTAAGGATTCTGTACTCTCTTCCCGTGTCGGTAAGGCGACTGTACTGTCTTCCCTGACTGTAAGGAGACGGTATTCTCCCCCCATGACTGTAAGGAGTCTGTACTCTCATCCCGTGTCTGTAAGGAGACGACTCCCTTCCCGAGTCTGTAAGGAGACTGTACTCTCTTCCCGTGTCTGTAAGGAGACTGTACTCTCTTCCCGTGTCTGTACGGAGACTGTACTCTCATCAAGAGCCTGTAAGGAGTCTACTCTCTTCCCGTGTCTGTAAGGAGACTGTACTCTCGTCCCGTGTCCTTAAGAAGCCTGTACTCTCTTCCCGTGTCTGTAAGGAGACCGTTCTCTCTTCCCGTGTCTGTAAGGAGTCTGTACTCTCTTCCCGTGTCTGGAAGGAGTCTGTAGTGTCTTCCCGTGTCTGAAAGGAGACTGTACTCTCCCCCTATGAGTGTAAGGAGACTGTACTCTCTTCCCGCGACTGTAAGGAGACTACTCTCTTCCCGTGCCTGTAAGGAGACTGTACGCTCTTCCCGTGTCGTTCTGGAGTCTGTACTCTCTTCCCGTGTCTGTAAGGAGACTGTACTGTCTTCCCTGTTTGTCAGGAGACGGTATTCTCCCCTCATGACTGTAAGGAGTCTGTACTCTCTTCCCGTGTCTGTAAGGAGTCCGTACTCTCTTCCCGTGTCGGTAAGGAGACTGTACTGTCTTCCCTGTCTGTAAGGAGACGGTATTCTCCCCCCATGACTGTAAGGAGTCTGTACTCTCATCCCGTGTCTGTAAGGAGACGACTCCCTTCCCGAGTCTGTAAGGAGACTGTACTCTCTTCCCGTGTCTGTAAGGAGACTGTACTCGCTTCCCGTGTCTGTACGGAGACTGTACTCTCATCAAGAGTCTGTAAGGAGTCTACTCTCTTCCCGTGTCTGTAAGGAGACTGTACTCTCGTCCCGTGTCCTTAAGAAGCCTGTACTCTCTTCCCGTGTCTGTAAGGAGACCGTACTCTCTTCCCGTGTCTGTAAGGAGTCTGTACTCTCTTCCCGTGTCTGTAAGGAGACTGTACTCTCTTCCCGTGTCTGTAAGGAGTCTGTCCTCTCTTCCCGTGTCGTTAAGGAGTCTGTACTCTCTTCCCGTGTCTGTAAGGAGACTGTACGCTCTTCCCGTGTCTGTAAGGAGACCGTACTCCCTTCCCGTGTCGTTCTGGAGTCTGTACTCTCTTCCCGTGTCTGTAAGGAGACTGTACTGTCTTCCCTGTCTGTAAGGAGACGGTATTCTCCCCCCATGACTGTAAGGAGTCTGTACTCTCTTCCCGTGTCTGTAAGGAGACTACTCCCTTCCCGAGTCTGTAAGGAGACTGTACTCTCTTCCCGTGTCTGTAAGGAGTCCGTACTCTCTTCTCGTGTCTGTAAGGAGACTGTACTCTCTTCCCGTGTCTGTAAGGTGTCCCTACTCTCACCAAGAGTCTGTAAGGAGACTACTCTCTTCCCGTGTCTGTAAGGAGACTGTACTGTCTCCCCGTGTCTGTAGGGAGACTACTCCCTTCCAGTGTCTGGAAGGAGAGTGTACTCACTTCCCGTGTCTGTAAGGAGACTGTACTCTCTTCCCGTGTCTGTAAGGATTCTGTACTTTCCCCCCATGTCTGGAAGGAGTCTGTACTCTCTTCCCGTGTCTGTAAGGAGACTGTACCCTCTTCCCGTGCCTGGATGGAGTCTGTAGTCCCTTCCCGTGTCTGTAAGGATTCTGTACTCTCTTCCCGTGTCGGTAAGGCGACTGTACTGTCTTCCCTGACTGTAAGGAGACGGTATTCTCCCCCCATGACTGTAAGGAGTCTGTACTCTCATCCCGTGTCTGTAAGGAGACGACTCCCTTCCCGAGTCTGTAAGGAGACTGTACTCTCTTCCCGTGTCTGTAAGGAGACTGTACTCTCTTCCCGTGTCTGTACGGAGACTGTACTCTCATCAAGAGCCTGTAAGGAGTCTACTCTCTTCCCGTGTCTGTAAGGAGACTGTACTCTCGTCCCGTGTCCTTAAGAAGCCTGTACTCTCTTCCCGTGTCTGTAAGGAGACCGTTCTCTCTTCCCGTGTCTGTAAGGAGTCTGTACTCTCTTCCCGTGTCTGTAAGGAGACTGTACTCTCTTCCCGTGTCTGTAAGGAGTCTGTCCTCTCTTCCCGTGTCGTTAAGGAGTCTGTACTCTCTTCCCGTGTCTGTAAGGAGACTGTACTCTCTTCCCGTGTCTGTAAGGAGTCTGTCCTCTCTTCCCGTGTCGTTAAGGAGTCTGTACTCTCTTCCCGTGTCTGTAAGGAGACTGTACTGTCTTCCCTGTCTGTAAGGAGACGGTATTCTCCCCCCATGACTGTAAGGAGTCTGTACTCTCTTCCCGTGTCTGTAAGGAGACTACTCCCTTCCCGAGTCTGTAAGGAGACTGTACTCTCTTCCCGTGTCTGTAAGGAGTCCGTACTCTCTTCTCCTGACTGTAAGGAGACTGTACTCTCTTCCCGTGTCTGTAAGGTGTCCCTACTCTCACCAAGAGTCTGTAAGGAGACTACTCTCTTCCCGTGTCTGTAAGGAGACTGTACTCTCCCCCTATGAGTGTAAGGAGACTGTACTCTCTTCCCGTGACTGTAAGGAGACTACTCTCTTCTCGTGACTGTATGGAGTCTGTACTCTCTTCCCATGTCTGTAAGGAGTATGTGCTCTCTTCCCGTGTCTGTAAGGAGACTACTCCCTTCCCGAGTCTGTAAGGAGACTGTACTCTCTTCCCATGTCTGTAAGGAGTCTACTCTCTTCCCGTGTATGTAAGGAGACTGTACTCTCGTCCCGTGTCCTTAAGGAGCCTGTACTCTCTTCCCCTGTCTGTAAGGAGACTGCACGCTCTTCCCGTGTCTGTAAGGAGACCGCACTCTCTTCCCGTGTCTGTAAGGAGACTGTACTGTCTTCCCTGTCTGTAAGGAGTCGGTATTCTCCCCCCATGACTGTAAGGAGACTGTACTCTCTTCCCGTGTTTGTAAGGAGTCTGTACTCTCTGCCCGTGTCTGTAAGGAGACTGTACTCTCCTCCCGTGTCTGTAAGGAGTCTGTACTCTCCCCCAATGACTGTAAGGAGTCTGTACTCTCTTCCCGTGTCTGTAAGGAGTCTGTCCTCTCTTCCCTTGTCTGTAAGGAGTCTGTAGTGACTTTCCGTGTCTGAAAGGAGACTGTACTCTCCCCCTATGAGTGTAAGGAGACTGTACTCTCTTCCCGCGACTGTAAGGAGACTACTCTCTTCCCGTGCCTGTAAGGAGACTGTACGCTCTTCCCGTGTCGTTCTGGAGTCTGTACTCTCTTCCCGTGTCTGTAAGGAGACTGTACTGTCTTCCCTGTCTGTCAGGAGACGGTATTCTCCCCTCATGACTGTAAGGAGTCTGTACTCTCTTCCCGTGTCTGTAAGGAGTCCGTACTCTCTTCTCGTGTCTGTAAGTAGACTGTACTCTCTTCCCCTGTCTGTACGGAGAGTGTACTCTCACCAAGAGTCTGTAAGGAGACTACTCTCTTCCCGTGTCTGTAGGGAGACTACTGCCTTCCCGTGTCTGGAAGGAGAGTGTACTCACTTCCCGTGTCTGTAAGGAGACTGTACTCTCTTCCCGTGTCTGTAAGGAGTCTGTACTCTCCCCCCATGTCTGGAAGGAGTCTGTTCTCTCTTCCCGTGTCTGTAAGGAGACTGTACCCTCTTCCCGTGCCTGGAAGGAGTCTGTAGTCCCTTCCCGTGTCGTTATGGAATCTGTACTCTCTTCCCGTGTCTGTAGGGAGACTGTACTCTCTTCCGGTGTCTGTAAGGAGACTGTACTCTCCTCCCGTGTCTGTAAGGAGTCTGTACTCTCCCCCCATGACTGTAAGGAGTCTGTACTCTCTTCCCGTGTCATTAAGGAGTCTGTCCTCTCTTCCCTTGTCTGTAAGGAGTCTGTAGTGACTTCCCGTGTCTGAAAGGAGACTGTACTCTCCCCCTATGAGTGTAAGGAGACTGTACTCTCTTCCCGCGACTGTAAGGAGACTACTCTCTTCCCGTGCCTGTAAGGAGACTGTACGATCTTCCCGTGTCGTTCTGGAGTCTGTACTCTCTTCCCGTGTCTGTAAGGAGACTGTACTGTCTTCCCTGTCTGTCAGGAGACGGTATTCTCCCCTCATGACTGTAAGGAGTCTGTACTCTCTTCCCGTGTCTGTAAGGAGTCCGTACTCTCTTCTCGTGTCTGTAAGGAGACTGTACTCTCTTCCCCTGTCTGTACGGAGAGTGTACTCTCACCAAGAGTCTGTAAGGAGACTACTCTCTTCCCGTGTCTGTAGGGAGACTACTGCCTTCCCGTGTCTGGAAGGAGAGTGTACTCACTTCCCGTGTCTGTAAGGAGACTGTACTCACTTCCCGTGTCTGTAAGGAGTCTGTACTCTCCCCCCATGTCTGGAAGGAGTCTGTACTCTCTTCCCGTGTCTGTAAGGAGACTGTACCCTCTTCCCGTGCCTGGAAGGAGTCTGTAGTCCCTTCCCGTGTCGTTATGGAATCTGTACTCTCTTCCCGTGTCTGTAGGGAGACTGTACTCTCTTCCCGTGTCTGTAAGGAGTCTGTCCTCTCTTCCCGTGTCGTTAAGGAGTGTGTACTCTCTTCCCGTGTCTGTAAGGTGATGGTTTTCTCCCCCCATGACTGTAAGGAGACTGTACTCTCTTCCCGTGTCTGTAAGGAGTCTGTACTCTCCCCCCATGTCTGGAAGGAGTCTGTACTCTCTTCCCGTGTCTGTAAGGAGACTGTACGCTCTTCCCGTCTCTGTAAGGAGACCGTACTCCCTTCCCGTGTCGTTCTGTACTCTCTTCCCGTGTCTGTAAGGAGAATGTACCATCTTCCCTTTCTGTAAGGTGATGGTATTCTCCCCCCATGACTGTAAGGAGACTGTACTCTCTTCTCTTGTCTATAAGGAGTCTGTACTCTCTACCCGTGTCTGTAAGTAGACTGTACTCTCTTCCGTGTCTGTAAGGAGTCTGTACTCTCCCCCCATGACTGTAAGGAGTCTGTACTTTCTTCACGTTTATGAAATGAGACCGTACTCGCCCCCCATGACTGTAAGGAGACTACTCTCTTCCCGTGTCTGTGAGGAGAGTGTGCCATCTTCCGTAGTCTCTACTATATACAGTCTATACTCCCTTCCCGTGTCTGTAAGGAGACTGTACTCTCTTCCCGTGTCTGTAAGGAGACTGTACTCTCATCAAGAGTCTGTAAGGAGACTACTCCCTTCCCGTGTCTGTAAGGAGAATGTACTCTCTTCCCGTGTCTGTAAGGAGACTGTACTCTCTTCCCGTGTCGTTATGGAATCTGTACTCTCATCCCGTGTCTGTAGGGAGACTGTACTCTCTTCCCGTGCCTGTAAGGAGTCTGTCCTCTCTTCCCGTGTCGATAAGGAGTCTGTACTCTCTTCCCGTGTCTGTAAGGAGACTGTACGCTCTTCCCGTGTCGTTCTGGAGTCTGTACTCTCTTCCCGTGTCTGTAAGGGGACTGTACTGTCTTCCCTGTCTGTCAGGAGACGGTATTCTCCCCTCATGACTGTAAGGAGTCTGTACTCTCTTCCCGTGTCTGTAAGGAGACTGTACTGTCTTCCCTGTCTGTCAGGAGACGGTATTCTCCCCTCATGACTGTAAGGAGTCTGTACTCTCTTCTCGTGTCTGTAAGGAGACTGTACTCTCTTCCCCTGTCTGTACGGAGAGTGTACTCTCACCAAGAGTCTGTAAGGAGACTACTCTCTGCCCGTGTCTGTAAGGAGACTGTACTCTCTTCCCGTGTCTGTAAGGAGTCTGTACTCTCCCCCCATGTCTGGAAGGAGTCTGTAGTCCCTTCCCGTGTCGTTATGGAATCTGTACTCTCTTCCCGTGTCTGTAGGGAGACTGTACTCTCTTCCCGTGTCTGTAAGGAGTCTGTCCTCTCTTCCCGTGTCGTTAAGAAGTCTGTACTCTCTTCCCGTGTCTGTAAGGAGACTGTACGCTCTTCCCGTGTCTGTAAGGAGACCGTACTCCCTTCCCGTGTCGTTCTGGAGTCTGTACTCTCTTCCGTGTCTGTAAGGAGACTGTAGTGTCTTCCCTGTCTGTAAGGAGAGTGTACTCTCTTCCCGTGTCTGTAAGGAGTCTGTCCTCTCTTCCCGTGTCGTTAAGGAGTGTGTACTCTCTTCCCGTGTCTGTAAGGTGATGGTATTCTCCCCCCATGACTGTAAGGAGACTGTACTCTCTTCCCGTGTCTGTAAGGAGTCTGTACTCTCTACCCGTGTCTGTAAGTAGACTGTACTCTCTTCCGTGTCTGTAAGGAGTCTGTACCCTCCCCCCATGACTGTAAGGAGTCTGTACTTTCTTCACGTTTGTGAAATGAGACCGTACTGTCCCCCCATGACTGTAAGGAGACTACTCTCTTCCCGTGTCTGTAAGCAGACTGTACTCTCGTCCCGTGTCCTTAAGGAGCCTGTACTCTCTTCCCGTGTCTGTAAGGAGACTGTACGCTCTTCCCGTGTCTGTAAGGAGACCGTACTCACTTCCCGTGTCTGTAAGGAGTCTGTACTCTCTTCCCGTGTCTGTAAGGAGACTGTACTCTCTTCCCGTGTCTGTAAGGAGTCTGTACTCTCTTCACGTGTTTGTAAGGAGTCTGTACTCTCTGCCCGTGTCTGTAAGGAGACTGTACTCTCTTCCCGTGTCTGTAAGGAGTCTGTAATCTCCCCCCATGACTGGAAGGAGTCTGTACTCTCTTCCCGTGTCTGTACCGAGACTGTACCCTCTTCCCGTGCCTGGAAGGAGTCTGTAGTCCCTTCCCGTGTCGTTATGGAATCTGTACTCTCATCCCGTGTCTGTAGGGAGACTTACTCTCTTCCCATGTCTGTAAGGAGTCTACTCTCTTCCCGTGTATGTAAGGAGACTGTACTCTCGTCCCGTGTCCTTAAGGAGCCTGTACTCTCTTCCCGTGTCTGTAAGGAGACTGTACGCTCTTCCCGTGTCTGTAAGGAGACCGTACTCTCTTCCCGTGTCTGTAAGTAGACTGTACTGTCTTCCCTGTCTGTAAGGAGACGGTATTCTCCCCCCATGACTGTAAGGAGACTGTACTCTCTTCCCGTGTTTGTAAGGAGTCTGTACTCTCTGCCCGTGTCTGTAAGGAGTCTGTACTCTCCCCCCATGACTGTAAGGTGTCTGTACTCTCTTCCCGTGTCTGTAAGGAGTCTGTCCTCTCTTCCCTTGTCTGTAAGGAGTCTGTAGTGTCTTCCCGTGTCTGAAAGGAGACTGTACTCTCCCCCTATGAGTGTAAGGAGACTGTACTCTCTTCCCGCGACTGTAAGGAGACTACTCTCTTCCCGTGCCTGTAAGGAGACTGTACGCTCTTCCCGTGTCGTTCTGGAGTCTGTACTCTCTTCCCGTGTCTGTAAGGAGACTGTACTGTCTTCCCCGTCTGTCAGGAGACGGTATTCTCCCCTCATGACTGTAAGGAGTCTGTACTCTCTTCCCGTGTCTGTAAGGAGTCCGTACTCTCTTCTCGTGTCTGTAAGGAGACTGTACTCTCTTCCCCTGTCTATACGGAGAGTGTACTCTCACCAAGAGTCTGTAAGGAGACTACTCTCTTCCCGTGTCTGTAAGGAGACTGTACAGTCTTCCCGTGTCTGTAGGGAGACTACTCCCTTCCCGTGTCTGGAAGGAGAGTGTACTCACTTCCCGTGTCTGTAAGGAGACTGTACTCTCTTCCCGTGTCTGTAAGTAGTCTGTACTCTCCCCCCATGTCTGGAAGGAGTCTGTACTCTCTTCCCGTGTCTGTAAGGGGACTGTACCCTCTTCCCGTGCCTGGAAGGAGTCTGTAGTCCCTTCCCGTGTCTGTAAGGAGTCTGTACTCTCTTCCCGTGTCGGTAAGGAGACTGTACTGTCTTCCCTGTCTGTAAGGAGACGGTATTCTCCCCCCATGACTGTAAGGAGTCTGTACTCTCTTCCCGTGTCTGTAAGGAGACGACTCCCTTCCCGAGTCTGTAAGGAGAGTGTACTCTCTTCCCGTGTCTGTACGGAGACTGCACTCTCATCAAGAGTCTGTAAGGAGTCTACTCTCTTCCCGTGTCTGTAAGGAGACTGTACTCTCGTCCCGTGTCCTTAAGAAGCCTGTACTCTCTTCCAGTGTCTGTAAGGAGACTGTACGCTCTTCCCGTGTCTGTAAGGAGACCGTACTCTCTTCCCGTGTCTGTAAGGAGTCTGTACTCTCTTCCCGTGTCTGTAAGCTGACTGTACTCTCTTCCCGTGTCTGTAAGGAGTCTGTCCTCTCTTCCCGTGTCGTTAAGGAGTCTGTACTCTCATCCCGTGTCTGTAAGGAGACTGTACGCTCTTCCCGTGTCTGTAAGGAGACCGTACTCCCTTCCCGTGTCGTTCTGGAGTCTGTACTCTCTTCCCGTGTCTGTAAGGAGACTGTACTCTCTTCCCTGTCTGTAAGGAGACGGTATTCTCCCCCCATGACTGGAAGGAGACTGTACTCTCTTCCCGTGTTTGTAAGGAGTCTGTACTCTCTGCCCGTGTCTGTAAGGAGTCTGTACTCTCCCCCCATGACTGTAAGGTGTCTGTACTCTCTTCCCGTGTCTGTAAGGAGTCTGTCCTCTCTTCCCTTGTCTGTAAGGAGTCTGTAGTGTCTTCCCGTGTCTGAAAGGAGACTGTACTCTCCCCCTATGAGTGTAAGGAGACTGTACTCTCTTCCCGCGACTGTAAGGAGACTACTCTCTTCCCGTGCCTGTAAGGAGACTGTACGCTCTTCCCGTGTCGTTCTGGAGTCTGTACTCTCTTCCCGTGTCTGTAAGGAGACTGTACCGTCTTCCCCGTCTGTCAGGAGACGGTATTCTCCCCTCATGACTGTAAGGAGTCTGTACTCTCTTCCCGTGTCTGTAAGGAGTCCGTACTCTCTTCTCGTGTCTGTAAGGAGACTGTACTCTCTTACCCTGTCTATACGGAGAGTGTACTCTCACCAAGAGTCTGTAAGGAGACTACTCTCTTCCCGTGTCTGTAAGGAGACTGTACAGTCTTCCCGTGTCTGTAGGGAGACTACTCCCTTCCCGTGTCTGGAAGGAGAGTGTACTCACTTCCCGTGTCTGTAAGGAGACTGTACTCTCTTCCCGTGTCTGTAAGTAGTCTGTACTCTCCCCCCATGTCTGGAAGGAGTCTGTACTCTCTTCCCGTGTCTGTAAGGGGACTGTACCCTCTTCCCGTGCCTGGAAGGAGTCTGTAGTCCCTTCCCGTGTCTGTAAGGAGTCTGTACTCTCTTCCCGTGTCGGTAAGGAGACTGTACTGTCTTCCCTGTCTGTAAGGAGACGTTATTCTCCCCCCATGACTGTAAGGAGTCTGTACTCTCTTCCCGTGTCTGTAAGGAGACGACTCCCTTCCCGAGTCTGTAAGGAGAATGTACTCTCTTCCCGTGTCTGTACGGAGACTGCACTCTCATCAAGAGTCCGTAAGGAGTCTACTCTCTTCCCGTGTCTGTAAGGAGACTGTACTCTCGTCCCGTGTCCTTAAGAAGCCTGTACTCTCTTCCAGTGTCTGTAAGGAGACTGTACGCTCTTCCCGTGTCTGTAAGGAGACCGTACTCTCTTCCCGTGTCTGTAAGGAGTCTGTACTCTCTTCCCGTGTCTGTAAGCTGACTGTACTCTCTTCCCGTGTCTGTAAGGAGTCTGTCCTCTCTTCCCGTGTCGTTAAGGAGTCTGTACTCTCTTCCCGTGTCTGTAAGGAGACTGTACGCTCTTCCCGTGTCTGTAAGGAGACCGTACTCCCTTCCCGTGTCGTTCTGGAGTCTGTACTCTCTTCCCGTGTCTGTAAGGAGACTGTACTGTCTTCCCTGTCTGTAAGGAGACGGTATTCTCCCCCCATGACTGTAAGGAGTCTGTACTCTCTTCCCGTGTCTGTAAGGAGACTACTCCCTTCCCGAGTCTGTAAGGAGACTGTACTCTCTTCCCGTGTCTGTAAGGAGTCCGTACTCTCTTCTCATGTCTGTAAGGAGACTGTACTCTCTTCCCGTGTCTGTAAGGTGTCCCTACTCTCACCAAGAGTCTGTAAGGAGGCTACTCTCTTCCCGTGTCTGTAAGGAGACTGTAGTGTCTTCCCGTGTCTGTAAGGAGACTGTACCCTCCCCCTATGAGTGTAAGGAGACTGTACTCTCTTCCCGTGACTGTAAGGAGACCACTCTCTTCCCGTGCTTGTAAGGAGTCTGTACTCTCTTCCCATGTCTGTAAGGAGTCTACTCTCTTCCCGTGTATGTAAGGAGACTGTACTCTCGTCCCGTGTCCTTAAGGTGCCTGTACTCTCTTCCCGTGTCTGTAAGGAGACTGTACGCTCTTCCCGTGTCTGTAAGGAGACCGTACTCTCTTCCCGTGTCTGTAAGTAGACTGTACTGTCTTCCCTGTCTGTAAGGAGACGGTATTCTCCCCCCATGACTGTAAGGAGACTGTACTCTCTTCCCGTGTTTGTAAGGAGTCTGTACTCTGCCCGTGTCTGTAAGGAGTCTGTACTCTCCCCCCATGACTGTAAGGAGTCTGTACTCTCTTCCCGTGTCTGTAAGGAGTCTGTCCTCTCTTCCCTTGTCTGTAAGGAGTCTGTAGTGTCTTCCCGTGTCTGAAAGGAGACTGTACTCTCCCCCTATGAGTGTAAGGAGACTGTACTCTCTTCCCGAGACTGTAAGGAGACTACTCTCTTCCCGTGCCTGTAAGGAGACTGTACGCTCTTCCCGTGTCGTTCTGGAGTCTGTACTCTCTTCCCGTGTCTGTAAGGAGACTGTACTGTCTTCCCTGTCTGTCAGGAGACGGTATTCTCCCCTCATGACTGTAAGGAGTCTGTACTCTCTTCCCGTGTCTGTAAGGAGTCCGTACTCTCTTCCCGTGTCGGTAAGGAGACTGTACTGTCTTCCCTGTCTGTAAGGAGACGGTATTCTCCCCCCATGACTGTAAGGAGTCTGTACTCTCATCCCGTGTCTGTAAGGAGACGACTCCCTTCCCGAGTCTGTAAGGAGACTGTACTCTCTTCCCGTGTCTGTAAGGAGACTGTACTCGCTTCCCGTGTCTGTACGGAGACTGTACTCTCATCAAGAGTCTGTAAGGAGTCTACTATCTTCCCGTGTCTGTAAGGAGACTGTACTCTCGTCCCGTGTCCTTAAGAAGCCTGTACTCTCTTCCCGTGTCTGTAAGGAGACTGTACGCTCTTCCCGTGTCTGTAAGGAGACCGTACTCTCTTCCCGTGTCTGTAAGGAGTCTGTACTCTCTTCCCGTGTCTGTAAGGAGTCTGTACTCACAACCCGTGTCTGTAAGGAGACTGTACGCTATTCCCGTGTCTGTAAGGAGACCGTACTCTCTTCCCGTGTCTGTAAGGAGTCTGTACTCTCTTCCCGTGTCTGTAAGGAGTCTGTACTCTCTTCCCGTGTCTGTAAGGAGACTGTACGCTCTTCCCGTGTCTGTAAGGAGACCGTACTCCCTTCCCGTGTCGTTCTGGAGTCTGTACTCTCTTCCCGTGTCTGTAAGGAGACTGTACTGTCTTCCCTGTCTGTAAGGAGACGGTATTCTCCCCCCATGGCTGTAAGGAGTCTGTACTCTCTTCCCGTGTCTGTAAGGAGACTACTCCCTTCCCGAGTCTGTAAGGAGACTGTACTCTCTTCCCGTGTCTGTAAGGAGTCCGTACTCTCTTCTCGTGTCTGTAAGGAGACTGTACTCTCTTCCCGTGTCTGTAAGGTGTCCCTACTCTCACCAAGAGTCTGTAAGGAGACTACTCTCTTCCCGTGTCTGTAAGGAGACTGTACTGTCTTCCCGTGTCTGTAGGGAGACTACTCCCTTCCCGTGTCTGGAAGGAGAGTGTACTCACTTCCCGTGTCTGTAAGGAGACTGTACTCTCTTCCCGTGTCTGTAAGGAGTCTGTACTCTCCCCCCATGTCTGGAAGGAGTCTGTACTCTCTTCCCGTGTCTGTAAGGAGACTGTACCCTCTTCCCGTGCCTGGATGGAGTCTGTAGTCCCTTCCCGTGTCTGTAAGGAGTCTGTACTCTCTTCTCGTGTCGGTAAGGCGACTGTACTGTCTTCCCTGTCTGTAAGGAGACGGTATTCTCCCCCCATGACTGTAAGGAGTCTGTACTCTCATCCCGTGTCTGTAAGGAGACGACTCCCTTCCCGAGTCTGTAAGGAGACTGTACTCTCTTCCCGTGTCTGTAAGGAGACTGTACTCTCGTCCCGTGTCCTTAAGAAGCCTGTACTCTCTTCCCGTGTCTGTAAGGAGACTGTACGCTCTTCCCGTGTCTGTAAGGAGACCGTTCTCTCTTCCCGTGTCTGTAAGGAGTCTGTACTCTCTTCCCGTGTCTGTAAGGAGACTGTACTCTCTTCCCGTGTCTGTAAGGAGTCTGTCCTCTCTTCCCGTGTCGTTAAGGAGTCTGTACTCTCTTCCCGTGTCTGTAAGGAGACTGTACTCTCTTCCCGTGTCTGTAAGGAGTCTGTCCTCTCTTCCCGTGTCGTTAAGGAGTCTGTACTCTCTTCCCGTCTCTGTAAGGAGACTGTACTGTCTTCCCTGTCTGTAAGGAGACGGTATTCTCCCCCCATGACTGTAAGGAGTCTGTACTCTCTTCCCGTGTCTGTAAGGAGACTACTCCCTTCCCGAGTCTGTAAGGAGACTGTACTCTCTTCCCGTGTCTGTAAGGAGTCCGTACTCTCTTCTCGTGTCTGTAAGGAGACTGTACTCTCTTCCCCTGTCTGTAAGGAGACTGCACGCTCTTCCCGTGTCTGTAAGGAGACCGCACTCTCTTCCCGTGTCTGTAAGGAGACTGTACTGTCTTCCCTGTCTGTAAGGAGACGGTATTCTCCCCCCATGACTGTAAGGAGACTGTACTCTCTTCCCGTGTTTGTAAGGAGACTGTACTGTCTTCCCTGTCTGTAAGGAGACGGTATTCTCCCCCCATGACTGTAAGGAGACTGTACTCTCTTCCCGTGTTTGTAAGGAGTCTGTACTCTCTGCCCGTGTCTGTAAGGAGACTGTACTCTCCTCCCGTGTCTGTAAGGAGTCTGTACTCTCCCCCCATGACTGTAAGGAGTCTGTACTCTCCTCCCTTGTCTGTAAGGAGTCTGTAGTGACTTCCCGTGTCTGAAAGGAGACTGTACTCTCCCCCTATGAGTGTAAGGAGACTGTACTCTCTTCCCGCGACTGTAAGGAGACTACTCTCTTCCCGTGCCTGTAAGGAGACTGTACGCTCTTCCCGTGTCGTTCTGGAGTCTGTACTCTCTTCCCGTGTCTGTAAGGAGACTGTACTGTCTTCCCTGTCTGTCAGGAGACGGTATTCTCCCCTCATGACTGTAAGGAGTCTGTACTCTCTTCCCGTGTCTGTAAGGAGTCCGTACTCTCTTCTCGTGTCTGTAAGGAGACTGTACTCTCTTCCCCTGTCTGTACGGAGAGTGTACACTCACCAAGAGTCTGTAAGGAGACTACTCTCTTCCCGTGTCTGTAGGGAGACTACTGCCTTCCCGTGTCTGGAAGGAAAGTGTACTCACTTCCCGTGTCTGTAAGGAGACTGTACTCTCTTCCCGTGTATGTAAGGAGTCTGTACTCTCCCCCCATGTCTGGAAGGAGTCTGTACTCTCTTCCCGTGTCTGTAAGGATACTGTACCCTCTTCCCGTGCCTGGAAGGAGTCTGTAGTCCCTTCCCGTGTCGTTATGGAATCTGTACTCTCTTCCCGTGTCTGTAGGGAGACTGTACTCTCTTCTCGTGTCTGTAAGGAGACTGTACTCTCCTCCCGTGTCTGTAAGGAGTCTGTACTCTCCCCCCATGACTGTAAGGAGTCTGTACTCTCTTCCCGTGTCTGTAAGGAGTCTGTCCTCTCTTCCCTTGTCTGTAAGGAGTCTGTAGTGACTTCCCGTGTCTGAAAGGAGACTGTACTCTCCCCCTATGAGTGTAAGGAGACTGTACTCTCTTCCCGCGACTGTAAGGAGACTACTCTCTTCCCGTGCCTGTAAGGAGACTGTACGCTCTTCCCGTGTCGTTCTGGAGTCTGTACTCTCTTCCCGTGTCTGTAAGGAGACTGTACTGTCTTCCCTGTCTGTCAGGAGACGGTATTCTCCCCTCATGACTGTAAGGAGTCTGTACTCTCTTCCCGTGTCTGTAAGGAGTCCGTACTCTCTTCTCGTGTATGTAAGGAGACTGTACTCTCTTCCCCTGTCTGTACGGAGAGTGTACTCTCACCAAGAGTCTGTAAGGAGACTACTCTCTTCCCGTGTCTGTAGGGAGACTACTGCCTTCCCGTGTCTGGAAGGAGAGTGTACTCACTTCCCGTGTCTGTAAGGAGACTCTACTCTCTTCCCGTGTCTGTAAGGAGTCTGTACTCTCCCCCCATGTCTGGAAGGAGTCTGTACTCTCTTCCCGTGTCTGTAAGGAGACTGTACCCTCTTCCCGTGCCTGGAAGGAGTCTGTAGTCCCTTCCCGTGTCGTTATGGAATCTGTACTCTCTTCCCGTGTCTGTAGGGAGACTGTACTCTCTTCCCGTGTCTGTAAGGAGTCTGTCCTCTCTTCCCGTGTCGTTAAGAAGTCTGTACTCTCTTCCCGTGTCTGTAAGGAGACTGTACGCTCTTCCCGTGTCTGTAAGGAGACTGTACTCCCTTCCTGTGTCGTTCTGGAGTCTGTACTCTCTTCCGTGTCTGTAAGGAGACTGTAGTGCCTTCCCTGTCTGTAAGGAGAGTGTACTCTCTTCCCGTGTCTGTAAGGAGTCTGTCCTCTCTTCCCGTGTCGTTAAGGAGTGTGTACTCTCTTCCCGTGTCTGTAAGGTGATGGTATTCTCCCCCCATGACTGTAAGGAGACTGTACTCTCTTCCCGTGTCTGTAAGGAGTCTGTACTCTCTACCCGTGTCTGTAAGTAGACTGTACTCTCTTCCGTGTCTGTAAGGAGTCTGTACTCTCCCCCCATGACTGTAAGGAGTCCGTACTTTCTTCACGTTTATGAAATGAGACCGTACTGTCCCCCCATGACTGTAAGGAGACTACTCTCTTCCCGTGTCTGTAAGGAGACTGTACTCTCGTCCCATGTCCTTAAGGAGCCTGTACTCTCTTCCCGTGTCTGTAAGGAGACTGTACGCTCTTCCCGTGTCTGTATGGAGACCGTACTCTCTTCCCGTGTCTGTAAGGAGTCTGTACTCTCTTCCCGTGTCTGTAAGGAGACTGTACTCTCTTCACGTATTTGTAAGGAGACTGTACTCTCTTCCCGTGTCTGTAAGGAGTCTGTACTCTCTTCCCGTGTCTGTAACGAGACTGTACCCTCTTCCCGTGCCGGGAAGGAGTCTGTAGTCCCTTCCCGTGTCGTTATGGAATCTGTACTCTCTTCCCGTGTCTGTAGGGAGACTGTACTCTCTTCCCGTGTCTGTAAGGAGTCTGTCCTCTCTTCCCGTGTCGTTAAGGAGTCTGTACTCTCTTCCAGTGTCTGTAAGGAGACTGTACGCTCTTCCCGTCTCTGTAAGGAGACCGTACTCCCTTCCCGTGTCGTTCTGTACTCTCTTCCCGTGTCTGTAAGGTGATGGTATTCTCCCCCCATGACTGTAAGGAGACTGTACTCTCTTCCCGTGTCTGTAAGGAGTCTGTACTCTCTACCCGTGTCTGTAAGTAGACTGTACTCTCTTCCGTGTCTGTAAGGAGTCTGTACTCTCCCCCCATGACTGTAAGGAGTCTGTACTTTCTTCACGTTTATGAAATGAGACCGTACTCGCCCCCCATGACTGTAAGGAGACTACTCTCTTCCCGTGTCTGTGAGGAGAGTGTGCCATCTTCCGTAGTCTCTACTATATACAGTCTATACTCCCTTCCCGTGTCTGTAAGGAGACTGTACTCTCTTCCCGTGTCTGTAAGGAGACTGTAATCTCTTCCCGTGTCTGTACGGAGACTGTACTCTCATCAAGAGTCTGTAAGGAGACTACTCCCTTCCCGTGTCTGTAAGGAGAATGTACTCTCTTCCCGTGTCTGTAAGGAGACTGTACTCTCTTCCCGTGTCGTTATGGAATCTGTACTCTCATCCCGTGTCTGTAGGGAGACTGTACTCTCTTCCCGTGCCTGTAAGGAGTCTGTCCTCTCTTCCCGTGTCGATAAGGAGTCTGTACTCTCTTCCCGTGTCTGTAAGGAGACTGTACGCTCTTCCCGTGTCGTTCTGGAGTCTGTACTCTCTTCCCGTGTCTGTAAGGAGACTGTACTGTCTTCCCTGTCTGTAAGGAGACGGTATTCTCCCCCCATGACTGTAAGGAGTCTGTACTCTCTTCCCGTGTCTGTAAGGAGACTACTCCCTTCCCGAGTCTGTAAGGAGACTGTACTCTCTTCCCGTGTCTGTAAGGAGTCCGTACTCTCTTCTCGTGTCTGTAAGGAGACTGTACTCTCTTCCCGTGTCTGTAAGGTGTCCGTACTCTCACCAAGAGTCTGTAAGGAGACTGTACCCTCTTCCCGTGCCTGGAAGGAGTCTGTAGTCCCTTCCCGTGTCGTTATGGAATCTGTACTCTCTTCCCGTGTCTGTAGGGAGACTGTACTCTCTTCCCGTGTCTGTAAGGAGTCTGTCCTCTCTTCCCGTGTCGTTAAGAAGTCTGTACTCTCTTCCCGTGTCTGTAAGGAGACTGTACGCTCTTCCCGTGTCTGTAAGGAGACTGTACGCTCTTCCCGTGTCTGTAAGGAGACCGTACTCACTTCCCGTGTCTGTAAGGAGTCTGTACTCTCTTCCCGTGTCTGTAAGGAGACTGTACTCTCTTCCCGTATCTGTAAGGAGTCTGTACTCTCTTCACGTGTTTGTAAGGAGTCTGTACTCTCTGCCCGTGTCTGTAAGGAGACTGTACTCCCTTCCCGTGTCTGTAAGGAGTCTGTACTCTCCCCCCATGACTGGAAGGAGTCTGTACTCTCTTCCCGTGTCTGTAACGAGACTGTACCCTCTTCCCGTGCCTGGAAGGAGTCTGTAGTCCCTTCCCGTGTCGTTATGGAATCTGTACTCTCTTCCCGTGTCTGTAGGGAGACTTACTCTCTTCCCATGTCTGTAAGGAGTCTACTCTCTTCCCGTGTATGTAAGGAGACTGTACTCTCGTCCCGTGTCCTTAAGGAGCCTGTACTCTCTTCCCGTGTCTGGAAGGAGACTGTACGCTCTTCCCGTGTCTGTAAGGAGACCGTACTCTCTTCCCGTGTCTGTAAGTAGACTGTACTGTCTTCCCTGTCTGTAAGGAGACGGTATTCTCCCCCCATGACTGTAAGGAGACTGTACTCTCTTCTCGTGTTTGTAAGGAGTCTGTACTCTCTGCCCGTGTCTGTAAGGAGTCTGTACTCTCCCCCCATGACTGTAAGGAGTCTGTACTCTCTTCCCGTGTCTGTAAGGAGTCTGTCCTCTCTTCCCTTGTCTGTAAGGTGTCTGTAGTGTCTTCCCGTGTCTGAAAGGAGACTGTACTCTCCCCCTATGAGTGTAAGGAGACTGTACTCTCTTCCCGCGACTGTAAGGAGACTACTCTCTTCCCGTGCCTGTAAGGAGACTGTACGCTCTTCCCGTGTCGTTCTGGAGTCTGTACTCTCTTCCCGTGTCTGTAAGGAGACTGTACTGTCTTCCCCGTCTGTCAGGAGACGGTATTCTCCCCTCATGAGTGTAAGGAGTCTGTACTCTCTTCCCGTGTCTGTAAGGAGTCCGTACTCTCTTCTCGTGTCTGTAAGGAGACTGTACTCTCTTCCCCTGTCTGGAAGGAGTCTGTACTCTCTTCCCGTGTCTGTAAGGAGACTGTACCCTCTTCCCCTGCCTGGATGGAGTCTGTAGTCCCTTCCCGTGTCTGTAAGGAGTCTGTACTCTCTTCCCGTGTCGGTAAGGAGACTGTACTGTCTTCCCTGTCTGTAAGGAGACGGTATTCTCCCCCCATGACTGTAAGGAGTCTGTACTCTCATCCCGTGTCTGTAAGGAGACGACTCCCTTCCCGAGTCTGTAAGGAGACTGTACTCTCTTCCCGTGTCTGTAAGGAGACTGTACTCTCTTCCCGTGTCTGTACGGAGACTGTACTGTCATCAAGAGTCTGTAAGGAGTCTACTCTCTTCCCGTGTCTATAAGGAGACTGTACTCTCGTCCTGTGTCCTTAAGAAGCCTGTACTCTCTTCCCGTGTCTGTAAGGAGACTGTACGCTCTTCCCGTGTCTGTAAGGAGACCGTACTCTCTTCCCGTGTCTGTAAGGAGTCTGTACTCTCTTCCCGTGTCTGTAAGGAGACTGTACTCTCTTCCCGTGTCTGTAAGGAGTCTGTCCTCTCTTCCCGTGTCGTTAAGGAGTCTGTACTCTCTTCCCGTGTCTGTAAGGAGACTGTACGCTCTTCCCGTGTCTGTAAGGAGACCGTACTCCCTTCCCGTGTCGTTCTGGAGTCTGTACTCTCTTCCCGTGTCTGTAAGGAGACTGTACTGTCTTCCCTGTCTGTAAGGAGACGGTATTCTCCCCCCATGACTGTAAGGAGTCTGTACTCTCTTCCCGTGTCTGTAAGGAGACTACTCCCTTCCCGAGTCTGTAAGGAGACTGTACTCTCTTCCCGTGTCTGTAAGGAGTCCGTACTCTCTTCTCGTGTCTGTAAGGAGACTGTACTCTCTTCCCGTGTCTGTAAGGTGTCCGTACTCTCACCAAGAGTCTGTAAGGAGACTACTCTCTTCCCGTGTCTGTAAGGAGACTGTACTGTCTTCCCGTGTCTGTAGGGAGATTACTCCCTTCCCGTGTCTGGAAGGAGAGTGTACTCACTTCCCGTGTCTGTAAGGAGACTGTACTCTCTTCCCGTGTCTGTAAGGAGTCTGTACTCTCCCCCCATGTCTGGAAGGAGTCTGTACTCTCTTCCCGTGTCTGTAAGGAGACTGTACCCTCTTCCCGTGCCTGGATGGAGTCTGTAGTCCCTTCTCGTGTCTGTAAGGAGTCTGTACTCTCTTCCCGTGTCGGTAAGGAGACTGTACTGTCTTCCCTGTCTGTAAGGAGACGGTACGCTCTTCCCGTGTCTGTAAGGAGACCGTACTCTCTTCCCGTGTCTGTAAGGAGACTGTACTGTCTTCCCTGTCTGTAAGGAGACGGTATTCTCCCCCCATGACTGTAAGGAGACTGTACTCTCTTCCCGTGTTTGTAAGGAGTCTGTACTCTCTGCCCGTGTCTGTAAGGAGACTGTACTCTCCTCCCGTGTCTGTAAGGAGTCTGTACTCTCCCCCCATGACTGTAAGGAGTCTGTACTCTCTTCCCGTGTCTGTAAGGAGTCTGTCCTCTCTTCCCTTGTCTGTAAGGAGTCTGTAGTGTCTTCCCGTGTCTGAAAGGAGACTGTACTCTCCCACTATGAGTGTAAGGAGACTGTACTCTCTTCCCGCGACTGTAAGGAGACTGTACGCTCTTCCCGTGTCGTTCTGAGAGTCTGTACTCTCTTCCCGTGTCTGTAAGGAGACTGTACTGTCTTCCCTGTCTGTCAGGAGACGGTATTCTCCCCTCATGACTGTAAGGAGTCTGTACTCTCTTCCCGTGTCTGTAAGGAGACCGTACTCTCTTCTTGTGTCTGTAAGGAGTCTGTACTCTCTTCCCCTGTCTGTACGGAGAGTGTACTCTCACCAAGAGTCTGTAAGGAGACTACTCTCTTCCCGTGTCTGTAAGGAGACTGTACTGTCTTCCCGTGTCTGTAGGGAGACTACTCCCTTCCCGTGTCTGGAAGGAGAGTGTACTCACTTCCCGTGTCTGTAAGGAGACTGTACTCTCTTCCCGTGTCTGTAAGGAGTCTGTACTCTCCCCCCATGTCTGGAAGGAGTCTGTACTCTCTTCCCGTGTCTGTAACGAGACTGTACCCTCTTCCCGTGCCTGGAAGGAGTCTGTAGTCCCTTCCCGTGTCGTTATGGAATCTGTACTCTCTTCCCGTGTCTGTAGGGAGACTGTACTCTCTTCCCGTGTCTGTAAGGAGTCTGTCCTCTCTTCCCGTGTCGTTAAGAAGTCTGTACTCTCTTCCCGTGTCTGTAAGGAGACTGTACGCTCTTCCCGTGTCTGTAAGGAGACCGTACTCCCTTCCCGTGTCGTTCTGGAGTCTGTACTCTCTTCCGTGTCTGTAAGCAGACTGTAGTGTCTTCCCTGTCTGTAAGGAGAGTGTACTCTCTTCCCGTGTCTGTAAGGAGACGGGGGGAGTCATGGGGGGAGAATACCATCACCTTACAGACATTACTGTAAGGAGACTACTCTCTTCCCGTGTCTGTAAGGAGACTGTACTCTCGTCCCGTGTCCTTAAGGAGCCTGTACTCTCTTCCCGTGTCTGTAAGGAGTCTGTACTCTCTTCCCGTGTCTGTAAGGAGACTGTACTCTCTTCCCGTGTCTGTAAGGAGTCTGTCCTCTCTTCCCGTGTCGTTAAGGAGTCTGTACTCTCTTCCCGTGTCTGTAAGGAGACTGTACTGTCTTCCCTGTCTGTAAGGAGACGGTATTCTCCCCCCATGACTGTAAGGAGTCTGTACTCTCTTCCCGTGTCTGTAAGGAGACTACTCCCTTCCCGAGTCTGTAAGGAGACTGTACTCTCTTCCGGTGTCTGTAAGGAGTCCGTACTCTCTTCTCGTGTCTGTAAGGGGACTGTACTCTCTTCCCGTGTCTGTAAGGTGTCCCTACTCTCACCAAGAGTCTGTAAGGAGACTACTCTCTGCCCGTGTCTGTAAGGAGACTGTAGTGTCTTCCCGTGTCTGTAAGGAGACTGTACTCTCCCCCTATGAGTGTAAGGAGACTGTACTCTCTTCCCGTGACTGTAAGGAGACCACTCTCTTCCCGTGCCTGTAAGGAGTCTGTACTCTCTTCCCATGTCTGTAAGGAGTATGTGCTCTCTTCCCGTGTCTGTAAGGAGACTACTCCCTTCCCGAGTCTGTAAGGAGACTGTACTCTCTTCCCATGTCTGTAAGGAGTCTACTCTCTTCCCGTGTATGTAAGGAGACTGTACTCTCGTCCCGTGTCCTTAAGGAGCCTGTACTCTCTTCCCGTGTCTGTAAGGAGACTGTACGCTCTTCCCGTGTCTGTAAGGAGACCGTACTCTCTTCCCGTGTCTGTAAGGAGACTGTACTGTCTTCCCTGTCTGTAAGGAGACGGTATTCTCCCCCCATGACTGTAAGGAGACTGTACTCTCTTCCCGTGTTTGTAAGGAGTCTGTACTCTCTGCCCGTGTCTGTAAGGAGACTGTACTATCCTCCCGTGTCTGTAAGGAGTCTGTACTCTCCCCCCATGACTGTAAGGATTCTGTACTCTCTTCCCGTGTCTGTAAGGAGTCTGTCCTCTCTTCCCTTGTCTGTAAGGAGTCTGTAGTGTCTTCCCGTGTCTGAAAGGAGACTGTACTCTCCCACTATGAGTGTAAGGAGACTGTACTCTCTTCCCGCGACTGTAAGGAGACTGTACTGTCTTCCCTGTCTGTCAGGAGACGGTATTCTCCCCTCATGACTGTAAGGAGTCTGGACTCTCTTCCCGTGTCTGTAAGGAGACCGTACTCTCTTCTTGTGTCTGTAAGGAGTCTGTACTCTCTTCCCCTGTCTGTACGGAGAGTGTACTCTCACCAAGAGTCTGTAAGGAGACTACTCTCTTCCCGTGTCTGTAAGGAGACTGTACTGTCTTCCCTGTCTGTCAGGAGACGGTATTCTCCCCTCATGACTGTAAGGAGTCTGGACTCTCTTCCCGTGTCTGTAAGGAGACCGTACTCTCTTCTTGTGTCTGTAAGGAGTCTGTACTCTCTTCCCCTGTCTGTACGGAGAGTGTACTCTCACCAAGAGTCTGTAAGGAGACTACTCTCTTCCCGTGTCTGTAAGGAGACTGTACTGTCTTCCCGTGTCTGTAGGGAGACTACTCCCTTCCCGTGTCTGGAAGGAGAGTGTACTCACTTCCCGTGTCTGTAAGGAGACTGTATTCTCTTCCCGTGTCTGTAAGGAGTCTGTACTCTCCCCCCATGTCTGGAAGGAGTCTGTACTCTCTTCCCGTGTCTGTAAGGAGACTGTACCCTCTTCCCGTGCCTGGAAGGAGTCTGTAGTCCCTTCCCGTGTCGTTATGGAATCTGTACTCTCTTCCCGTGTCTGTAGGGAGACTGTACTCTCTTCCCGTGTCTGTAAGGAGTCTGTCCTCTCTTCCCGTGTCGTTAAGAAGTCTGTACTCTCTTCCCGTGTCTGTAAGGAGACTGTACGCTCTTCCCGTGTCTGTAAGGAGACCGTACTCCCTTCCCGTGTCGTTCTGGAGTCTGTACTCTCTTCCGTGTCTGTAAGGAGACTGTAGTGTCTTCCCTGTCTGTAAGGAGAGTGTACTCTCTTCCCGTGTCTGTAAGGAGTCTGTCCTCTCTTCCCGTGTCGTTAAGGAGTGTGTACTCTCTTCCCGTGTCTGTAAGGTGATGGTATTCTCCCCCCATGACTGTAAGGAGACTGTACTCTCTTCCCGTGTCTGTAAGGAGTCTGTACTCTCTACCCGTGTCTGTAAGTCGACTGTACTCTCTTCCGTGTCTGTAAGGAGTCTGTACTCTCCCCCCATGACTGTAAGGAGTCTGTACTTTCTTCACGTTTATGAAATGAGACCGTACTGTCCCCACATGACTGTAAGGAGACTACTCTCTTCCCGTGTCTGTAAGGACACTGTACGCTCTTCCCGTGTCTGTAAGGAGACCGTACTCTCTTCCCGTGTCTGTAAGGAGTCTGTACTCTCTTCCCGTGTCTGTAAGGAGACTGTACTCTCTTCCCGTGTCTGTAAGGAGTCTGTACTCTCTTCACGTGTTTGTAAGGAGTCTGTACTCTCTGCCCGTGTCTGTAAGGAGACTGTACTCTCTTCCCGTGTCTGTAAGGAGTCTGTACTCTCCCCCCATGTCTGGAAGGAGTCTGTACTCTCTTCCCGTGTCTGTAACGAGACTGTACCCTCTCCCCGTGCCTGGAAGGAGTCTGTTGTCCCTTCCCTTGTCGTTATGGAATCTGTACTCTCTTCCCGTGTCTGTAGGGAGACTGTACTCTCTTCCCGTGTCTGTAAGGAGTCTGTCCTCTCTTCCCGTGTCGTTAAGGAGTCTGTACTCTCTTCCCGTGTCTGTAAGGAGACTGTACGCTCTTCCCGTGTCTGTAAGGAGACCGTACTCCCTTCCCGTGTCGTTCTGGAGTCTGTACTCTCTTCCCGTGTCTGTAAGGAGACTGTACTGTCTTCCCTGTCTGTAAGTAGAGTGTACTCTCTTCCCGTGTCTGTACGGAGACTGTACACTCATCAAGACTCTGTAAGGAGACTACTCTCTTCCCGTGTCTGTGAGGAGAGTGTGCCATCTTCCGTAGTCTGTACTATATACAGTCTATACTCCCTTCCCGTGTCGTTAAGGAGACTGTACTCTCTTCCCGTGTCTGTAAGGAGACTGTAATCTCTTCCCTTGTCTGTACGGAGACTGTACTCTCATCAAGAGTCTGTAAGGAGACTACTCCCTTCCCGTGTCTGTAAGGAGAATGTACTCTCTTCCCGTGTCTGTAAGGAGACTGTACTCTCTTCCCGTGTCGTTATGGAATCTGTACACTCATCCCGTGTCTGTAGGGAGACTGTACTCCCTTCCCGTGTCTGTAAGGAGTCTGTCCTCTCTTCCCGTGTCGATAAGGAGTCTGTACTCTCTTCCCGTGTCTGTAAGGAGACTGTACGCTCTTCCCGTGTCGTTCTGGAGTCTGTACTCTCTTCCCGTGTATGTAAGGAGACTGTACTGTCTTCCCTGTCTGTCAGGAGACGGTATTCTCCCCTCATGACTGTAAGGAGTCTGTACTCTCTTCCCGTGTCTGTAAGGAGTCCGGACTCTCTTCTCGTGTCTGTAAGGAGACTGTACTCTCTTCCCCTGTCTGTACGGAGAGTGTACTCTCATCAAGAGTCTGTAAGGAGACTACTCCCTTCCCGTGTCTGTAAGGAGAATGTACTCTCTTCCCGTGTCTGTAAGGAGACTGTATTCTCTTCCCGTGTCGTTATGGAATCTGTACTCTCATCCCGTGTCTGTAGGGAGACTGTACTCCCTTCCCGTGTCTGTAAGGAGTCTGTCCTCTCTTCCCGTGTCGATAAGGAGTCTGTACTCTCTTCCCGTGCCTGGAAGGAGTCTGTAGTCCCTTCCTGTGTCGTTATGGAATCTGTACTCTCTTCCCGTGTCTGTAGGGAGACTGTACTCTCTTCCCGTGTCTGTAAGGAGTCTGTCCTCTCTTCCCGTGTCGTTAAGAAGTCTGTACTCTCTTCCCGTGTCTGTAAGGAGACTGTACGCTCTTCCCGTGTCTGTAAGGAGACCGTACTCCCTTCCCGTGTCGTTCTGGAGTCTGTACTCTCTTCCGTGTCTGTAAGGAGACTGTAGTGTCTTCCCTGTCTGTAAGGAGAGTGTACTCTCTTCCCGTGTCTGTAAGGAGTCTGTCCTCTCTTCCCGTGTCGTTAAGGAGTGTGTACTCTCTTCCCGTGTCTGTAAGGTGATGGTATTCTCCCTCCATGACTGTAAGGAGTCTGTACTCTCTACCCGTGTCTGTAAGTAGACTGTACTCTCTTCCCGTGTCTGTAAGGAGTCTGTACTCTCTTCCCGTGTCTGTAAGGAGACTGTACTCTCTTCCCGTGTCTGTAAGGAGTCTGTACTCTCTTCACGTGTTTGTAAGGAGTCTGTACTCTCTGCCCGTGTCTGTAAGGAGACTGTACTCTCTTCCCGTGTCTGTAAGGAGTCAGTACTCTCCCCCCATGTCTGGAAGGAGTCTGTACTCTCTTCCCGTGTCTGTAACGAGACTGTACCCTCTTCCCGTGCCTGGAAGGAGTCTGTAGTCCCTTCCCTTGTCGTTATGGAATCTGTACTCTCTTCCCGTGTCTGTAGGGAGACTGTACTCTCTTCCCGTGTCTGTAAGGAGTCTGTCCTCTCTTCCCGTGTCGTTAAGGAGTCTGTACTCTCTTCCCCTGTCTGTAAGGAGACTGTGCGCTCTTCCCGTGTCTGTAAGGAGACCGTACTCCCTTCCCGTGTCGTTCTGGCGTCTGTACTCTCTTCCCGTGTCTGTAAGGAGACTGTACTGTCTTCCCTGTCTGTAAGTAGAGTGTACTCTCTTCCCGTGTCTGTACGGAGACTGTACACTCATCAAGAGTCTGTAAGGAGACTACTCTCTTCCCGTGTCTGTGAGGAGAGTGTGCCATCTTCCGTAGTCTGTACTCTATACAGTCTATACTCCCTTCCCGTGTCGTTAAGGAGACTGTACTCTCTTCCCGTGTCTGTAAGGAGACTGTAATCTCTTCTCGTGTCTGTACGGAGACTGTACTCTCATCAAGAGTCTGTAAGGAGTCTGTACTCTCCCCCCATGACTGTAAGGAGTCTGTACTTTCTTCACGTTTATGAAATGAGACCGTACTGTCCCCCCATGACTGTAAGGAGACTACTCTCTTCCCGTGTCTGTAAGGAGACTGTACGCTCTTCCCGTGTCTGTAAGGAGACCGTACTCTCTTCCCGTGTCTGTAAGGAGTCTGTACTCTCTTCCCGTGTCTGTAAGGAGACTGTACTCTCTTCCCGTGTCTGTAAGGAGTCTGTACTCTCTTCACGTGTTTGTAAGGAGTCTGTACTCTCTGCCCGTGTTTGTAAGGAGACTGTACTCTCTTCCCGTGTCTGTAAGGAGTCTGTACTCTCCCCCCATGTCTGGAAGGAGTCTGTACTCTCTTCCCGTGTCTGTAACGAGACTGTACCCTCTCCCCGTGCCTGGAAGGAGTCTGTTGTCCCTTCCCTTGTCGTTATGGAATCTGTACTCTCTTCCCGTGTCTGTAGGGAGACTGTACTCTCTTCCCGTGTCTGTAAGGAGTCTGTCCTCTCTTCCCGTGTCGTTAAGGAGTCTGTACTCTCTTCCCGTGTCTGTAAGGAGACTGTACGCTCTTCCCGTGTCTGTAAGGAGACCGTACTCCCTTCCCGTGTCGTTCTGGAGTCTGTACTCTCTTCCCGTGTCTGTAAGGAGACTGTACTGTCTTCCCTGTCTGTAAGTAGAGTGTACTCTCTTCCCGTGTCTGTACGGAGACTGTACACTCATCAAGACTCTGTAAGGAGACTACTCTCTTCCCGTGTCTGTGAGGAGAGTGTGCCATCTTCCGTAGTCTGTACTATATACAGTCTATACTCCCTTCCCGTGTCGTTAAGGAGACTGTACTCTCTTCCCGTGTCTGTAAGGAGACTGTAATCTCTTCCCTTGTCTGTACGGAGACTGTACTCTCATCAAGAGTCTGTAAGGAGACTACTCCCTTCCCGTGTCTGTAAGGAGAATGTACTCTCTTCCCGTGTCTGTAAGGAGACTGTACTCTCTTCCCGTGTCGTTATGGAATCTGTACACTCATCCCGTGTCTGTAGGGAGACTGTACTCCCTTCCCGTGTCTGTAAGGAGTCTGTCCTCTATTCCCGTGTCGATAAGGAGTCTGTACTCTCTTCCCGTGTCTGTAAGGAGACTGTACGCTCTTCCCGTGTCGTTCTGGAGTCTGTACTCTCTTCCCGTGTATGTAAGGAGACTGTACTGTCTTCCCTGTCTGTCAGGAGACGGTATTCTCCCCTCATGACTGTAAGGAGTCTGTACTCTCTTCCCGTGTCTGTAAGGAGTCCGGACTCTCTTCTCGTGTCTGTAAGGAGACTGTACTCTCTTCCCCTGTCTGTACGGAGAGTGTACTCTCATCAAGAGTCTGTAAGGAGACTACTCCCTTCCCGTGTCTGTAAGGAGAATGTACTCTCTTCCCGTGTCTGTAAGGAGACTGTATTCTCTTCCCGTGTCGTTATGGAATCTGTACTCTCATCCCGTGTCTGTAGGGAGACTGTACTCCCTTCCCGTGTCTGTAAGGAGTCTGTCCTCTCTTCCCGTGTCGATAAGGAGTCTGTACTCTCTTCCCGTGCCTGGAAGGAGTCTGTAGTCCCTTCCTGTGTCGTTATGGAATCTGTACTCTCTTCCCGTGTCTGTAGGGAGACTGTACTCTCTTCCCGTGTCTGTAAGGAGTCTGTCCTCTCTTCCCGTGTCGTTAAGAAGTCTGTACTCTCTTCCCGTGTCTGTAAGGAGACTGTACGCTCTTCCCGTGTCTGTAAGGAGACCGTACTCCCTTCCCGTGTCGTTCTGGAGTCTGTACTCTCTTCCGTGTCTGTAAGGAGACTGTAGTGTCTTCCCTGTCTGTAAGGAGAGTGTACTCTCTTCCCGTGTCTGTAAGGAGTCTGTCCTCTCTTCCCGTGTCGTTAAGGAGTGTGTACTCTCTTCCCGTGTCTGTAAGGTGATGGTATTCTCCCTCCATGACTGTAAGGAGTCTGTACTCTCTACCCGTGTCTGTAAGTAGACTGTACTCTCTTCCCGTGTCTGTAAGGAGTCTGTACTCTCTTCCCGTGTCTGTAAGGAGACTGTACTCTCTTCCCGTGTCTGTAAGGAGTCTGTACTCTCTTCACGTGTTTGTAAGGAGTCTGTACTCTCTGCCCGTGTCTGTAAGGAGACTGTACTCTCTTCCCGTGTCTGTAAGGAGTCAGTACTCTCCCCCCATGTCTGGAAGGAGTCTGTACTCTCTTCCCGTGTCTGTAACGAGACTGTACCCTCTTCCCGTGCCTGGAAGGAGTCTGTAGTCCCTTCCCTTGTCGTTATGGAATCTGTACTCTCTTCCCGTGTCTGTAGGGAGACTGTACTCTCTTCCCGTGTCTGTAAGGAGTCTGTCCTCTCTTCCCGTGTCGTTAAGGAGTCTGTACTCTCTTCCCCTGTCTGTAAGGAGACTGTGCGCTCTTCCCGTGTCTGTAAGGAGACCGTACTCCCTTCCCGTGTCGTTCTGGCGTCTGTACTCTCTTCCCGTGTCTGTAAGGAGACTGTACTGTCTTCCCTGTCTGTAAGTAGAGTGTACTCTCTTCCCGTGTCTGTACGGAGACTGTACACTCATCAAGAGTCTGTAAGGAGACTACTCTCTTCCCGTGTCTGTGAGGAGAGTGTGCCATCTTCCGTAGTCTGTACTCTATACAGTCTATACTCCCTTCCCGTGTCGTTAAGGAGACTGTACTCTCTTCCCGTGTCTGTAAGGAGACTGTAATCTCTTCTCGTGTCTGTACGGAGACTGTACTCTCATCAAGAGTCTGTAAGGAGTCTGTACTCTCCCCCCATGACTGTAAGGAGTCTGTACTTTCTTCACGTTTATGAAATGAGACCGTACTGTCCCCCCATGACTGTAAGGAGACTACTCTCTTCCCGTGTCTGTAAGGAGACTGTACTCTCGTCCCGTGTCCTTAAGGAGCCTGTACTCTCTTCCCGTGTCTGTAAGGAGACTGTATGCTCTTCCCGTGTCTGTAAGGAGACCGTACTCTCTTCCCGTGTCTGTAAGGAGTCTGTACTCTCTTCCCGTGTCTGTAAGGAGACTGTACTCTCTTCCCGTGTCTGTAAGGAGTCTGTACTCTCTTCACGTGTTTGTAAGGAGTCTGTACTCTCTGCCCGTGTCTGTAAGGAGACTGTACTCTCTTCCCGTGTCTGTAAGGAGACTGTACACTCATCAAGAGTCTGTAAGGAGACTACTCTCTTCCCGTGTCTGTGAGGAGAGTGTGCCATCTTCCGTAGTCTGTACTATATACAGTCTATACTCCCTTCCCTTGTCGTTAAGGAGACTGTACTCTCTTCCCGTGTCTGTAAGGAGACTGTAATCTCTTCCCGTGTCTGTACGGAGACTGTACTCTCATCAAGAGTCTGTAAGGAGACTACTCCCTTCCCGTGTCTGTAAGGAGAATGTACTCTCTTCCCGTGTCTGTAAGGAGACTGTACTCTCTTCCCGTGTCGTTATGGAATCTGTACTCTCATCCCGTGTCTGTAGGGAGACTGTACTCCCTTCCCGTGTCTGTAAGGAGTCTGTCCTCTCTTCCCGTGTCGATAAGGAGTCTGTACTCTCTTCCCGTGTCTGTAAGGAGACTGTACGCTCTTCCCGTGTCGTTCTGGAGTCTGTACACTCTTCCCGTGTCTGTAAGGAGACTGTACTGTCTTCCCTGTCTGTCAGGAGACGGTATTCTCCCCTCATGACTGTAAGGAGTCTGTACTCTCTTCCCGTGTCTGTAAGGAGTCCGTACTCTCTTCTCGTGTCTGTAAGGAGACTGTACTCTCTTCCCCTGTCTGTACGGAGAGTGTACTCTCACCAAGAGTCTGTAAGGAGACTACTCTCTGCCCGTGTCTGTAAGTAGACTGTACTCTCTTCCCGTGTCTGTAAGGAGTCTGTACTCTCCCCCCATGTCTGGAAGGAGTCTGTACTCTCTTCCCGTGTCTGTAAGGAGACTGTACCCTCTTCCCGTGCCTGGAAGGAGTCTGTAGTCCCTTCCCGTGTCGCTATGGAATCTGTACTCTCTTCCCGTGTCTGTAGGGAGACTGTACTCTCTTCCCGTGTCTGTAAGGAGTCTGTCCTCTCTTCCCGTGTCGTTAAGAAGTCTGTACTCTCTTCCCGTGTCTGTAAGGAGACTGTACGCTCTTCCCGTGTCTGTAAGGAGACCGTACTCCCTTCCCGTGTCGTTCTGGAGTCTGTACTCTCTTCCGTGTCTGTAAGGAGACTGTAGTGTCTTCCCTGTCTGTAAGGAGAGTGTACTCTCTTCCCGTGTCTGTAAGGAGTCTGTCCTCTCTTCCCGTGTCGTTAAGGAGTGTGTACTCTCTTCCCGTGTCTGTAAGGTGATGGTATTCTCCCTCCATGACTGTAACGAGACTGTACTCTCTTCCCGTGTCTCTAAGGAGTCTGTACTCTCTACCCGTGTCTGTAAGTAGACTGTACTCTCTTCCGTGTCTGTAAGGAGGCTGTACTCTCCCCCCATGACTGTAAGGAGTCTGTACTTTCTTCACGTTTATGAAATGAGACCGTACTGTCCCCCCATGACTGTAAGGAGACTACTCTCTTCCCGTGTCTGTAAGGAGACTGTACTCTCGTCCCGTGTCCTTAAGGAGCCTGTACTCTCTTCCCGTGTCTGTAAGGAGACTGTATGCTCTTCCCGTGTCTGTAAGGAGGCCGTACTCTTTTCCCCTGTCTGTAAGGAGTCTGTACTCTCTTCCCGTGTCTGTAAGGAGACTGTACTCTCTTCCCGTGTCTGTAAGGAGTCTGTACTCTCTTCACGTGTTTGTAAGGAGTCTGTACTCTCTGCCCGTGTCTGTAAGGAGACTGTACTCTCTTCCCGTGTCTGTAAGGAGTCTGTACTCTCCCCCCATGTCTGGAAGGAGTCTGTAGTCCCTTCCCGTGTCGTTATGGAATCTGTACTCTCTTCCCGTGTCTGTAGGGAGACTTACTCTCTTCCCGTGTCTGTAAGGAGTCTGTCCTCTCTTCCCGTGTCTGTAAGGAGACTACTCCCTTCCCGACTCTGTAAGGAGACTGTACTCTCTTCCCGTGTCTGTAAGGAGTCCGTACTCTCTTCTCGTGTCTGTAAGGGGACTGTACTCTCTTCCCGTGTCTGTAAGGTGTCCCTACTCTCACCAAGAGTCTGTAAGGAGACTACTCTCTTCCCGTGTCTGTAAGGAGACTGTAGTGTCTTCCCGTGTCTGTAAGGAGTCTGTACTCTCCCCCTATGAGTGTAAGGAGACTGTACTCTCTTCCCGTGACTGTAAGGAGACCACTCTCTTTCCGTGCCTGTAAGGAGTCTGTACTCTCTTCCCATGTCTGTAAGGAGTATGTGCTCTCTTCCCGTGTCTGTAAGGAGACTACTCCCTTCCCGAGTCTGTAAGGAGACTGTACTCTCTTCCCATGTCTGTAAGGAGTCTACTCTCTTCCCGTGTATGTAAGGAGACTGTACTCTCGTCCCGTGTCCTTAAGGAGCCTGTACTCTCTTCCCGTGTCTGTAAGGAGACTGTACGCTCTTCCCGTGTCTGTAAGGAGACCGTACTCTCTTCCCGTGTCTGTAAGGAGACTGTACTGTCTTCCCTGTCTGTAAGGAGACGGTATTCTCCCCCCATGACTGTAAGGAGACTGTACTCTCTTCCCGTGTTTGTAAGGAGACCGTACTCTCCTCCCGTGTCTGTAAGGAGTCTGTACTCTCTTCCCGTGTCTGTAAGGAGACTGTACTCTCTTCCCGTGTCTGTAAGGAGTCTGTACTCTCTTCACGTGTTTGTAAGGAGTCTGTACTCTCTGCCCGTGTCTGTAAGGTGACTGTACTCTCTTCCCGTTTCTGTAAGGAGTCTGTACTCTCCCCCCATGTCTGGAAGGAGTCTGTACTCTCTTCCCGTGTCTGTAACGAGACTGTACCCTCTTCCCGTGCCTGGAAGGAGTCTGTAGTCCGTTCCCGTGTCGTTATGGAATCTGTACTCTCTTCCCGTGTCTGTAGGGAGACTGTACTCTCTTCCCGTGTCTGTAAGGAGTCTGTCCTCTCTTCCCGTGTCGTTAAGGAGTCTGTACTCTCTTCCCGTGTCTGTAAGGAGACTGTACGCTCTTCCCGTGTCTGTAAGGAGACCGTACTCCCTTCCCGTGTCGTTCTGGCGTCTGTACTCTCTTCCCGTGTCTGTAAGGAGACTGTACTGTCTTCCCTGTCTGTAAGTAGAGTGTACTCTCTTCCCGTGTCTGTACGGAGACTGTACACTCATCAAGAGTCTGTAAGGAGACTACTCTCTTCCCGTGTCTGTGAGGAGAGTGTGCCATCTTCCGTAGTCTGTACTATATACAGTCTATACTCCCTTCCCGTGTCGTTAAGGAGACTGTACTCTCTTCCCGTGTCTGTAAGGAGACTGTAATCTCTTCCCGTGTCTGTACGGAGACTGTACTCTCATCAAGAGTCTGTAAGGAGTCTGTACTCTCCCCCCATGACTGTAAGGAGTCTGTACTTTCTTCACGTTTATGAAATGAGACCGTACTGTCCCCCCATGACTGTAAGGAGACTACTCTCTTCCCGTGTCTGTAAGGAGACTGTACTCTCGTCCCGTGTCCTTAAGGAGCCTGTACTCTCTTCCCGTGTCTGTAAGGAGACTGTATGCTCTTCCCGTGTCTGTAAGGAGACCGTACTCTCTTCCCGTGTCTGTAAGGAGTCTGTACTCTCTTCCCGTGTCTGTAAGGAGACTGTACTCTCTTCCCGTGTCTGTAAGGAGTCTGTACTCTCTGCCCGTGTCTGTAAGGAGACTGTTCTCTCTTCCCGTGTCTGTAAGGAGTCTGTACTCTCCCCCCATGTCTGGAAGGAGTCTGTACTCTCTTCCCGTGTCTGTAACGAGACTGTACCCTCTTCCCGTACCTGGAAGGAGTCTGTAGTCCCTTCCCGTGTCGTTATGGAATCTGTACTCTCTTCCCGTGTCTGTAGGGAGACTTACTCTCTTCCCGTGTCTGTAAGGAGTCTGTCCTCTCTTCCCGTGTCTGTAAGGAGACTACTCCCTTCCCGAGTCTGTAAGGAGACTGTACTCTCTTCCCGTGTCTGTAAGGAGTCCGTACTCTCTTCTCGTGTCTGTAAGGGGACTGTACTCTCTTCCCGTGTCTGTAAGGTGTCCCTACTCTCACCAAGAGTCTGTAAGGAGACTACTCTCTTCCCGTGTCTGTAAGGAGACTGTAGTGTCTTCCCGTGTCTGTAAGGAGACTGTACTCTCCCCCTATGAGTGTAAGGAGACTGTACTCTCTTCCCGTGACTGTAAGGAGACCACTCTCTTCCCGTGCCTGTGAGGAGTCTGTACTCTCTTCCCATGTCTGTAAGGAGTATGTGCTCTCTTCCCGTGTCTGTAAGGAGACTACTCCCTTCCCGAGTCTGTAAGGAGACTGTACTCTCTTCCCATGTCTGTAAGGAGTCTACTCTCTTCCCGTGCATGTAAGGAGACTGTACTCTCGTCCCGTGTCCTTAAGGAGCCTGTACTCTCTTCCCGTGTCTGTAAGGAGACTGTACGCTCTTCCCGTGTCTGTAAGGAGACCGTACTCTCTTCCCGTGTCTGTAAGGAGACTGTACTGTCTTCCCTGTCTGTAAGGAGACGGTATTCTCCCCCCATGACTGTAAGGAGACTGTACTCTCTTCCCGTGTTTGTAAGGAGACCGTACTCTCTTCCCGTGTCTGTAAGGAGTCTGTACTCTCTTCCCGTGTCTGTAAGGAGACTGTACTCTCTTCTCGTGTCTGTAAGGAGTCTGTACTCTCTTCACGTGTTTGTAAGGAGTCTGTACTCTCTGCCCGTGTCTGTAAGGAGACTGTACTCTCTTCCCGTGTCTGTAAGGAGTCTGTACTCTCCCCCCATGTCTGGAAGGAGTCTGTACTCTCTTCCCGTGTCTGTAACGAGACTGTACCCTCTTCCCGTGCCTGGAAGGAGTCTGTAGTCCCTTCCCTTGTCGTTATGGAATCTGTACTCTCTTCCCGTGTCTGTAGGGAGACTGTACTCTCTTCCCGTGTCTGTAAGGAGTCTGTCCACTCTTCCCGTGTCGTTAAGGAGTCTGTACTCTCTTCCCGTGTCTGTAAGGAGACTGTACGCTCTTCCCGTGTCTGTAAGGAGACCGTACTCCCTTCCCGTGTCGTTCTGGCGTCTGTACTCTCTTCCCGTGTCTGTAAGGAGACTGTACTGTCTTCCCTGTCTGTAAGTAGAGTGTACTCTCTTCCCGTGTCTGTACGGAGACTGTACACTCATCAAGAGTCTGTAAGGAGACTACTCTCTTCCCGTGTCTGTGAGGAGAGTGTGCCATCTTCCGTAGTCTGTACTATATACAGTCTATACTCCCTTCCCGTGTCGTTAAGGAGACTGTACTCTCTTCCCGTGTCTGTAAGGAGACTGTAATCTCTTCCCGTGTCTGTACGGAGACTGTACTCTCATCAAGAGTCTGTAAGGAGACTACTCCCTTCCCGTGTCTGTAAGGAGAATGTACTCTCTTCCCGTGTCTGTAAGGAGACTGTACTCTCTTCCCGTGTCGTTATGGAATCTGTACTCTCATCCCGTGTCTGTAGGGAGACTGTACTCCCTTCCCGTGTCTGTAAGGAGTCTGTCCTCTCTTCCCGTGTCGATAAGGAGTCTGTACTCTCTTCCCGTGTCTGTAAGGAGACTGTACGCTCTTCCCGTGTCGTTCTGGAGTCTGTACTCTCTTCCCGTGTCTGTAAGGAGACTGTACTGTCTTCCCTGTCTGTCAGGAGACGGTATTCTCCCCTCATGACTGTAAGGAGTCTGTACTCTCTTCCCGTGTCTGTAAGGAGTCCGTACTCTCTTCTCGTGTCTGTAAGGAGACTGTACTCTCTTCCCCTGTCTGTACGGAGAGTGTACTCTCACCAAGAGTCTGTAAGGAGACTACTCTCTGCCCGTGTCTGTAAGGAGACTGTACTCTCTTCCCGTGTCTGTAAGGAGTCTGTACTCTCCCCCCATGTCTGGAAGGAGTCTGTACTCTCTTCCCGTGTCTGTAAGGAGACTGTACCCTCTTCCCGTGCCTGGAAGGAGTCTGTAGTCCCTTCCCGTGTCGTTATGGAATCTGTACTCTCTTCCCGTGTCTGTAGGGAGACTGTACTCTCTTCCCGTGTCCGTAAGGAGTCTGTCCTCTCTTCCCGTGTCGTTAAGAAGTCTGTACTCTCTTCCCGTGTCTGTAAGGAGACTGTACGCTCTTCCCGTGTCTGTAAGGAGACCGTACTCCCTTCCCGTGTCGTTCTGGAGTCTGTACTCTCTTCCGTGTCTGTAAGGAGACTGTAGTGTCTTCCCTGTCTGTAAGGAGAGTGTACTCTCTTCCCGTGTCTGTAAGGAGTCTGTCCTCTCTTCCCGTGTCGTTAAGGAGTGTGTACTCTCTTCCCGTGTCTGTAAGGTGATGGTATTCTCCCTCCATGACTGTAAGGAGACTGTACTCTCTTCCCGTGTCTGTAAGGAGTCTGTACTCTCTACCCGTGTCTGTAAGTAGACTGTACTCTCTTCCGTGTCTGTAAGGAGTCTGTACTCTCCCCCCATGACTGTAAGTAGTCTGTACTTTCTTCACGTTTATGAAATGAGACCGTACTGTCCCCCCATGACTGTAAGGAGACTACTCTCTTCCCGTGTCTGTAAGGAGACTGTACTCTCGCCCCGTGTCCTTAAGGAGCCTGTACTCTCTTCCCGTGTCTGTAAGGAGACTGTATGCTCTTCCCGTGTCTGTAAGGAGACCGTCCTCTCTTCCCGTGTCTGTAAGGAGTCTGTACTCTCTTCCCGTGTCTGTAAGGAGACTGTACTCTCTTCCCGTGTCTGTAAGGAGTCTGTACTCTCTTCACGTGTTTGTAAGGAGTCTGTACTCTCTGCCCGTGTCTGTAAGGAGACTGTACTCTCTTCCCGTGTCTGTAACGAGACTGTACCCTCTTCCCGTGCCTGGAAGGAGTCTGTAGTCCCTTCCCGTGTCGTTATGGAATCTGTACTCTCTTCCCGTGTCTGTAGGGAGACTTACTCTCTTCCCGTGTCTGTAAGGAGTCTGTCCTCTCTTCCCGTGTCTGTAAGGAGACTACTCCCTTCCCGAGTCTGTAAGGAGACTGTACTCTCTTCCCGTGTCTGTAAGGAGTCCGTACTCTCTTCTCGTGTCTGTAAGGGGACTGTACTCTCTTCCCGTGTCTGTAAGGTGTCCCTACTCTCACCAAGAGTCTGTAAGGAGACTACTCTCTTCCCGTGTCTGTAAGGAGACTGTACTCTCCCCCTATGAGTGTAAGGAGACTGTACTCTCTTCCCGTGTCTGTAACGAGACTGTACCCTCTTCCCGTGCCTGGAAGGAGTCTGTAGTCCCTTCCCTTGTCGTTATGGAATCTGTACTCTCTTCCCGTGTCTGTAGGGAGTCTGTACTCTCTTCCCGTGTCTGTAAGGAGACTGTACTCTCTTCCCGTGTCTGTAAGGAGTCTGTACTCTCTTCACGTGTTTGTAAGGAGTCTGTACTCTCTGCCCGTGTCTGTAAGGAGACTGTACTCTCTTCCCGTGTCTGTAAGGAGTCTGTACTCTCCCCCCATGTCTGGAAGGAGTCTGTACTCTCTTCCCGTGTCTGTAACGAGACTGTACCCTCTTCCCGTGCCTGGAAGGAGTCTGTAGTCCCTTCCCTTGTCGTTATGGAATCTGTACTCTCTTCCCGTGTCTGTAGGGAGACTGTACTCTCTTCCCGTGTCTGTAAGGAGTCTGTCCTCTCTTCCCGTGTCGTTAAGGAGTCTGTACTCTCTTCCCGTGTCTGTAAGGAGACTGTACGCTCTTCCCGTGTCTGTAAGGAGACCGTACTCCCTTCCCGTGTCGTTCTGGAGTCTGTACTCTCTTCCCGTGTCTGTAAGGAGACTGTACTGTCTTCCCTGTCTGTAAGTAGAGTGTACTCTCTTCCCGTGTCTGTACGGAGACTGTACACTCATCAAGAGTCTGTAAGGAGACTACTCTCTTCCCGTGTCTATGAGGAGAGTGTGCCATCTTCCGTAGTCTGTACTATATACAGTCTATACTCCCTTCCCGTGTCGTTAAGGAGACTGTACTCTCTTCCCGTGTCTGTAAGGAGACTGTAATCTCTTCCCGTGTCTGTACGGAGACTGTACTCTCATCAAGAGTCTGTAAGGAGACTACTCCCTTCCCGTGTCTGTAAGGAGAATGTACTCTCTTCCCGTGTCTGTAAGGAGACTGTACTCTCTTCCCGTGTCGTTATGGAATCTGTACTCTCATCCCGTGTCTGTAGGGAGACTGTACTCCCTTCCCGTGTCTGTAAGGAGTCTGTCCTCTCTTCCCGTGTCGATAAGGAGTCTGTACTCTCTTCCCGTGTCTGTAAGGAGACTGTACGCTCTTCCCGTGTCGTTCTGGAGTCTGTACTCTCTTCCCGTGTCTGTAAGGAGACTGTACTGTCTTCCCTGTCTGTCAGGAGACGGTATTCTCCCCTCATGACTGTAAGGAGTCTGTACTCTCTTCCCGTGTCTGTAAGGAGAACGTACTCTCTTCTCGTGTCTGTAAGGAGACTGTACTCTCTTCCCCTGTCTGTACGGAGAGTGTACTCTCACCAAGAGTCTGTAAGGAGACTACTCTCTGCCCGTGTCTGTAAGGAGACTGTACTCTCTTCCCGTGTCTGTAAGGAGTCTGTACTCTCCCCCCATGTCTGGAAGGAGTCTGTACTCTCTTCCCGTGTCTGTAAGGAGACTGCACCCTCTTCCCGTGCCTGGAAGGAGTCTGTAGTCCCTTCCCGTGTCGTTATGGAATCTGTACTCTCTTCCCGTGTCTGTAGGGAGACTGTACTCTCTTCCCGTGTCTGTAAGGAGTCTGTCCTCTCTTCCCGTGTCGTTAAGAAGTCTGTACTCTCTTCCCGTGTCTGTAAGGAGACTGTACGCTCTTCCCGTGTCTGTAAGGAGACCGTACTCCCTTCCCGTGTCGTTCTGGAGTCTGTACTCTCTTCCGTGTCTGTAAGGAGACTGTAGTGTCTTCCCTGTCTGTAAGGAGAGTGTACTCTCTTCCCGTGTCTGTAAGGAGTCTGTCCTCTCTTCCCGTGTCGTTAAGGAGTGTGTACTCTCTTCCCGTGTCTGTAAGGTGATGGTATTCTCCCTCCATGACTGTAAGGAGACTGTACTCTCTTCCCGTGTCTGTAAGGAGTCTGTACTCTCTACCCGTGTCTGTAAGTAGACTGTACTCTCTTCCGTGTCTGTAAGGAGTCTGTACTCTCCCCCCATGACTGTAAGGAGTCTGTACTTTCTTCACGTTTATGAAATGAGACCGTACTGTCCCCCCATGACTGTAAGGAGACTACTCTCTTCCCGTGTCTGTAAGGAGACTGTACTCTCGTCCCGTGTCCTTAAGGAGCCTGTACTCTCTTCCCGTGTCTGTAAGGAGTCTGTACTCTCTTCACGTGTTTGTAAGGAGTCTGTACTCTCTGCCCGTGTCTGTAAGGAGACTGTACTCTCTTCCCGTGTCTGTAAGGAGTCTGTACTCTCCCCCCATGTCTGGAAGGAGTCTGTACTCTCTTCCCGTGTCTGTAACGAGACTGTACCCTCTTCCCGTGCCTGGAAGGAGTCTGTGGTCCCTTCCCGTGTCGTTATGGAATCTGTACTCTCTTCCCGTGTCGGTAGGGAGACTTACTCTCTTCCCGTGTCTGTAAGGAGTCTGTCCTCTCTTCCCGTGTCTGTAAGGAGACTACTCCCTTCCCGAGTCTGTAAGGAGACTGTACTCTCTTCCCGTGTCTGTAAGGAGTCCGTACTCTCTTCTCGTGTCTGTAAGGGGACTGTACTCTCTTCCCGTGTCTGTAAGGTGTCCCTACTCTCACCAAGAGTCTGTAAGGAGACTACTCTCTTCCCGTGTCTGTAAGGAGACTGTAGTGTCTTCCCGTGTCTGTAAGGAGACTGTACTCTCCCCCTATGAGTGTAAGGAGACTGTACTCTCTTCCCGTGACTGTAAGGAGACCACTCTCTTCCCGTGCCTGTAAGGAGTCTGTACTCTCTTCCCATGTCTGTAAGGAGTATGTGCTCTCTTCCCGTGTCTGTAAGGAGACTACTCCCTTCCCGAGTCTGTAAGGAGACTGTACTCTCTTCCCATGTCTGTAAGGAGTCTACTCTCTTCCCGTGTATGTAAGGAGACTGTACTCTCGTCCCGTGTCCTTAAGGAGCCTGTACTCTCTTCCCGTGTCTGTAAGGAGACTGTACGCTCTTCCCGTGTCTGTAAGGAGACCGTACTCTCTTCCCGTGTCTGTAAGGAGACTGTACTGTCTTCCCTGTCTGTAAGGAGACGGTATTCTCCCCCCATGACTGTAAGGAGACTGTACTCTCTTCCCGTGTTTGTAAGGAGTCTGTACTCTCTGCCCGTGTCTGTAAGGAGACTGTACTCTCCTCCCGTGTCTGTAAGGAGTCTGTACTCTCCCCCCATGACTGTAAGGAGTCTGTACTCTCTTCCCGTGTCTGTAAGGAGTCTGTCCTCTCTTCCCTTGTCTGTAAGGAGACTGCAGTGTCTTCCCTGTCTGTAAGGAGAGTGTACTCTCTTCCCGTGTCTGTAAGGAGTCTGTCCTCTCTTCCCGTGTCGTTAAGGAGTGTGTACTCTCTTCCCGTGTCTGTAAGGTGATGGTATTCTCCCTCCATGACTGTAAGGAGACTGTACTCTCTTCCCGCGACTGTAAGGAGACTGTACGCTCTTCCCGTGTCGTTCTGGAGTCTGTACTCTCTTCCCGTGTCTGTAAGGAGACTGTACTGTCTTCCCTGTCTGTCAGGAGACGGTATTCTCCCCTCATGACTGTAAGGAGTCTGTACTCTCTTCCCGTGTCTGTAAGGAGACCGTACTCTCTTCTTGTGTCTGTAAGGAGTCTGTACTCTCTTCCCCTGTCTGTACGGAGAGTGTACTCTCACCAAGAGTCTGTAAGGAGACTACTCTCTTCCCGTGTCTGTAAGGAGACTGTACTGTCTTCCCGTGTCTGTAGGGAGACTACTCCCTTCCCGTGTCTGGAAGGAGAGTGTACTCACTTCCCGTGTCTGTAAGGAGACTGTACTCTCTTCCCGTGTCTGTAAGGAGTCTGTACTCTCCCCCCATGTCTGGAAGGAGTCTGTACTCTCTTCCCGTGTCTGTAAGGAGACTGTACCCTCTTCCCGTGCCTGGAAGGAGTCTGTAGTCCCTTCCCGTGTCGTTATGGAATCTGTACTCTCTTCCCGTGTCTGTAGGGAGACTGTACTCTCTTCCCGTGTCTGTAAGGAGTCTGTCCTCTCTTCCCGTGTCGTTCTGGAGTCTGTACTCTCTTCCGTGTCTGTAAGGAGACTGTAGTGTCTTCCCTGTCTGTAAGGAGAGTGTACTCTCTTCCCGTGTCTGTAAGGAGTCTGTCCTCTCTTCCCGTGTCGTTAAGGAGTGTGTACTCTCTTCCCGTGTCTGTAAGGTGATGGTATTCTCCCTCCATGACTGTAAGGAGACTGTACTCTCTTCCCGTGTCTGTAAGGAGTCTGTACTCTCTACCCGTGTCTGTAAGTAGACTGTACTCTCTTCCGTGTCTGTAAGGATCTGTAATCTCCCCCCATGACTGTAAGGAGTCTGTACTTTCTTCACGTTTATGAAATGAGACCGTACTGTCCCCCCATGACTGTAAGGAGACTACTCTCTTCCCGTGTCTGTAAGGAGACTGTACTCTCGTCCCGTGTCCTTAAGGAGCCTGTACTCTCTTGCGTGTCTGTAAGGAGACTGTATGCTCTTCCCGTGTCTGTAAGGAGACCGTACTCTCTTCCCGTGTCTGTAAGGAGTCCGTACTCTCTTCTCGTGTCTGTAAGGGGACTGTACTCTCTTCCCGTGTCTGTAAGGTGTCCCTACTCTCACCAAGAGTCTGTAAGGAGACTACTCTCTTCCCGTGTCTGTAAGGAGACTGTAGTGTCTTCCCGTGTCTGTAAGGAGACTGTACTCTCCCCCTATGAGTGTAAGGAGACTGTACTCTCTTCCCGTGACTGTAAGGAGACCACTCTCTTCCCGTGCCTGTAAGGAGTCTGTACTCTCTTCCCATGTCTGTAAGGAGTATGTGCTCTCTTCCCGTGTCTGTAAGGAGACTACTCCCTTCCCGAGTCTGTAAGGAGACTGTACTCTCTTCCCATGTCTGTAAGGAGTCTACTCTCTTCCCGTGTATGTAAGGAGACTGTACTCTCGTCCCGTGTCCTTAAGGAGCCTGTACTCTCTTCCCGTGTCTGTAAGGAGACTGTACGCTCTTCCCGTGTCTGTAAGGAGACCGTACTCTCTTCCCGTGTCTGTAAGGAGACTGTACTGTCTTCCCTGTCTGTAAGGAGACGGTATTCTCCCCCCATGACTGTAAGGAGACTGTACTCTCTTCCCGTGTTTGTAAGGAGTCTGTACTCTCTGCCCGTGTCTGTAAGGAGACTGTACTCTCCTCCCGTGTCTGTAAGGAGTCTGTACTCTCCCCCCATGACTGTAAGGAGTCTGTACTCTCTTCCCGTGTCTGTAAGGAGTCTGTCCTCTCTTCCCTTGTCTGTAAGGAGACTGTAGTGTCTTCCCTGTCTGTAAGGAGAGTGTACTCTCTTCCCGTGTCTGTAAGGAGTCTGTCCTCTCTTCCCGTGTCGTTAAGGAGTGTGTACTCTCTTCCCGTGTCTGTAAGGTGATGGTATTCTCCCTCCATGACTGTAAGGAGACTGTACTCTCTTCCCGCGACTGTAAGGAGACTGTACGCTCTTCCCGTGTCGTTCTGGAGTCTGTACTCTCTTCCCGTGTCTGTAAGGAGACTGTACTGTCTTCCCTGTCTGTCAGGAGACGGTATTCTCCCCTCATGACTGTAAGGAGTCTGTACTCTCTTCCCGTGTCTGTAAGGAGACCGTACTCTCTTCTTGTGTCTGTAAGGAGTCTGTACTCTCTTCCCCTGTCTGTACGGAGAGTGTACTCTCACCAAGAGTCTGTAAGGAGACTACTCTCTTCCCGTGTCTGTAAGGAGACTGTACTGTCTTCCCGTGTCTGTAGGGAGACTACTCCCTTCCCGTGTCTGGAAGGAGAGTGTACTCACTTCCCGTGTCTGTAAGGAGACTGTACTCTCTTCCCGTGTCTGTAAGGAGTCTGTACTCTCCCCCCATGTCTGGAAGGAGTCTGTACTCTCTTCCCGTGTCTGTAAGGAGACTGTACCCTCTTCCCGTGCCTGGAAGGAGTCTGTAGTCCCTTCCCGTGTCGTTATGGAATCTGTACTCTCTTCCCGTGTCTGTAGGGAGACTGTACTCTCTTCCCGTGTCTGTAAGGAGTCTGTCCTCTCTTCCCGTGTCGTTAAGAAGTCTGTACTCTCTTCCCGTGTCTGTAAGGAGACTGTACGCTCTTCCCGTGTCTGTAAGGAGACCGTACTCCCTTCCCGTGTCGTTCTGGAGTCTGTACTCTCTTCCGTGTCTGTAAGGAGACTGTAGTGTCTTCCCTGTCTGTAAGGAGAGTGTACTCTCTTCCCGTGTCTGTAAGGAGTCTGTCCTCTCTTCCCGTGTCGTTAAGGAGTGTGTACTCTCTTCCCGTGTCTGTAAGGTGATGGTATTCTCCCTCCATGACTGTAAGGAGACTGTACTCTCTTCACGTGTCTGTAAGGAGTCTGTACTCTCTACCCGTGTCTGTAAGTAGACTGTACTCTCTTCCGTGTCTGTAAGGAGTCTGTAATCTCCCCCCATGACTGTAAGGAGTCTGTACTTTCTTCACGTTTATGAAATGAGACCGTACTGTCCCCCCATGACTGTAAGGAGACTACTCTCTTCCCGTGTCTGTAAGGAGACTGTACTCTCGTCCCGTGTCCTTAAGGAGCCTGTACTCTCTTCCCGTGTCTGTAAGGAGACTGTATGCTCTTCCCGTGTCTGTAAGGAGACCGTACTCTCTTCCCGTGTCTGTAAGGAGTCTGTACTCTCTTCCCGTGTCTGTAAGGAGACTGTACTCTCTTGCCGTGTCTGTAAGGAGTCTGTACTCTCTTCACGTGTTTGTAAGGAGTCTGTACTCTCTGCCCGTGTCTGTAAGGAGACTGTACTCTCTTCCCGTGTCTGTAAGGAGTCTGTACTCTCCCCCCATGTCTGGAAGGAGTCTGTACTCTCTTCCCCTGTCTGTACGGAGAGTGTACTCTCACCAAGAGTCTGTAAGGAGACTACTCTCTGCCCGTGTCTGTAAGGAGACTGTACTCTCTTCCCGTGTCTGTAAGGAGTCTGTACTCTCCCCCCATGTCTGGAAGGAGTCTGTACTCTCTTCCCGTGTCTGTAAGGAGACTGTACCCTCTTCCCGTGCCTGGAAGGAGTCTGTAGTCCCTTCCCGTGTCGTTATGGAATCTGTACTCTCTTCCCGTGTCTGTAGGGAGACTGTACTCTCTTCCCGTGTCTGTAAGGAGTCTGTCCTCTCTTCCCGTGTCGTTAAGAAGTCTGTACTCTCTTCCCGTGTCTGTAAGGAGACTGTACGCTCTTCCCGTGTCTGTAAGGAGACCGTACTCCCTTCCCGTGTCGTTCTGGAGTCTGTACTCTCTTCCGTGTCTGAAAGGAGACTGTAGTGTCTTCCCTGTCTGTAAGGAGAGTGTACTCTCTTCCCGTGTCTGTAAGGAGTCTGTCCTCTCTTCCGGTGTCGTTAAGGAGTGTGTACTCTCTTCCCGTGTCTGTAAGGTGATGGTATTCTCCCTCCATGACTGTAAGGAGACTGTACTCTCTTCCCGTGTCTGTAAGGAGTCTGTACTCTCTACCCGTGTCTGTAAGTAGACTGTACTCTCTTCCGTGTCTGTAAGGAGTCTGTACTCTCCCCCCATGACTGTAAGGAGTCTGTACTTTCTTCACGTTTATGAAATGAGACCGTACTGTCCCCCCATGACTGTAAGGAGACTACTCTCTTCCCGTGTCTGTAAGGAGACTGTACTCTCGTCCCGTGTCCTTAAGGAGCCTGTACTCTCTTCCCGTGTCTGTAAGGAGACTGTATGCTCTTCCCGTGTCTGTAGGGAGACCGTACTCTCTTCCCGTGTCTGTAAGGAGTCTGTACTCTCTTCCCGTGTCTGTAAGGAGACTGTACTCTCTTCCCGTGTCTGTAAGGAGTCTGTACTCTCTTCACGTGTTTGTAAGGAGTCTGTACTCTCTGCCCGTGTCTGTAAGGAGACTGTACTCTCTTCCCGTGTCTGTAAGGAGTCTGTACTCTCCCCCCATGTCTGGAAGGAGTCTGTACTCTCTTCCCGTGTCTGTAACGAGACTGTACCCTCTTCCCGTGCCTGGAAGGAGTCTGTAGTCCCTTCCCGTGTCGTTATGGAATCTGTACTCTCTTCCCGTGTCTGTAGGGAGACTTACTCTCTTCCCGTGTCTGTAAGGAGTCTGTCCTCTCTTCCCGTGTCTGTAAGGAGACTACTCCCTTCCCGAGTCTGTAAGGAGACTGTACTCTCTTCCCGTGTCTGTAAGGAGTCCGTACTCTCTTCTCGTGTCTGTAAGGGGACTGTACTCTCTTCCCGTGTCTGTAAGGTGTCCCTACTCTCACCAAGAGTCTGTAAGGAGACTACTCTCTTCCCGTGTCTGTAAGGAGACTGTAGTGTCTTCCCGTGTCTGTAAGGAGACTGTACTCTCCCCCTATGAGTGTAAGGAGACTGTACTCTCTTCCCGTGACTGTAAGGAGACCACTCTCTTCCCGTGCCTGTAAGGAGTCTGTACTCTCTTCCCATGTCTGTAAGGAGTATGTGCTCTCTTCCCGTGTCTGTAAGGAGACTACTCCCTTCCCGAGTCTGTAAGGAGACTGTACTCTCTTCCCATGTCTGTAAGGAGTCTACTCTCTTCCCGTGTATGTAAGGAGACTGTACTCTCGTCCCGTGTCCTTAAGGAGCATGTACTCTCTTCCCGTGTCTGTAAGGAGACTGTACGCTCTTCCCGTGTCTGTAAGGAGACCGTACTCTCTTCCGGTGTCTGTAAGGAGACTGTACTGTCTTCCCTGTCTGTAAGGAGACGGTATTCTCCCCCCATGACTGTAAGGAGACTGTACTCTCTTCCCGTGTTTGTAAGGAGTCTGTACTCTCTGCCCGTGTCTGTAAGGAGACTGTACTCTCCTCCCGTGTCTGTAAGGAGTCTGTACTCTCCCCCCATGACTGTAAGGAGTCTGTACTCTCTTCCCGTGTCTGTAAGGAGTCTGTCCTCTCTTCCCTTGTCTGAAAGGAGACTGTACTCTCCCACTATGAGTGTAAGGAGACTGTACTCTCTTCCCGCGACTGTAAGGAGACTGTACGCTCTTCCCGTGTCGTTCTGGAGTCTGTACTCTCTTCCCGTGTCTGTAAGGAGACTGTACTGTCTTCCCTGTCTGTCAGGAGACGGTATTCTCCCCTCATGACTGTAAGGAGTCTGTACTCTCTTCCCGTGTCTGTAAGGAGACCGTACTCTCTTCTTGTGTCTGTAAGGAGTCTGTACTCTCTTCCCCTGTCTGTACGGAGAGTGTACTCTCACCAAGAGTCTGTAAGGAGACTACTCTCTTCCCGTGTCTGTAAGGAGACTGTACTGTCTTCCCGTGTCTGTAGGGAGACTACTCCCTTCCCGTGTCTGGAAGGAGAGTGTACTCACTTCCCGTGTCTGTAAGGAGACTGTACTCTCTTCCCGTGTCTGTAAGGAGTCTGTACTCTCCCCCCGTCTGGAAGGAGTCTGTAATCTCTTCCCGTGTCTGTAAGGAGACTGTACCCTCTTCCCGTGCCTGGAAGGAGTCTGTAGTCCCTTCCCGTGTAGTTATGGAATCTGTACTCTCTTCCCGTGTCTGTAGGGAGACTGTACTCTCTTCCCGTGTCTGTAAGGAGTCTGTCCTCTCTTCCCGTGTCGTTAAGAAGTCTGTACTCTCTTCCCGTGTCTGTAAGGAGACTGTACGCTCTTCCCGTGTCTGTAAGGAGACTGTACTGTCTTCCCTGTCTGTCAGGAGACGGTAGTCTCCCCTCATGACTGTAAGGAGTCTGTACTCTCTTCCCGTGTCTGTAAGGAGACCGTACTCTCTTCTTGTGTCTGTAAGGAGTCTGTACTCTCTTCCCCTGTCTGTACGGAGAGTGTACTCTCACCAAGAGTCTGTAAGGAGACTACTCTCTTCCCGTGTCTGTAAGGAGACTGTACTGTCTTCCCGTGTCTGTAGGGAGACTACTCCCTTCCCGTGTCTGGAAGGAGAGTGTACTCACTTCCCGTGTCTGTAAGGAGACTGTACTCTCTTCCCGTGTCTGTAAGGAGTCTGTACTCTCCCCCCATGTCTGGAAGGAGTCTGTACTCTCTTCCCGTGTCTGTAAGGAGACTGTACCCTCTTCCCGTGCCTGGAAGGAGTCTGTAGTCCCTTCCCGTGTCGTTATGGAATCTGTACTCTCTTCCCGTGTCTGTAGGGAGACTGTACTCTCTTCCCGTGTCTGTAAGGAGTCTGTCCTCTCTTCCCGTGTCGTTAAGAAGTCTGTACTCTCTTCCCGTGTCTGTAAGGAGACTGTACGCTCTTCCCGTGTCTGTAAGGAGACCGTACTCCCTCCCCGTGTCGTTCTGGAGTCTGTACTCTCTTCCGTGTCTGTAAGGAGACTGTAGTGTCTTCCCTGTCTGTAAGGAGAGTGTACTCTCTTCCCGTGTCTGTAAGGAGTCTGTCCTCTCTTCCCGTGTCGTTAAGGAGTGTGTACTCTCTTCCCGTGTCTGTAAGGTGATGGTATTCTCCCTCCATGACTGTAAGGAGACTGTACTCTCTTCCCGTGTCTGTAAGGAGTCTGTACTCTCTACCCGTGTCTGTAAGTAGACTGTACTCTCTTCCGTGTCTGTAAGGAGTCTGTACTCTCCCCCCATGACTGTAAGGAGTCTGTACTTTCTTCACGTTTATGAAATGAGACCGTACTGTCCCCCCATGACTGTAAGGAGACTACTCTCATCCCGTGTCTGTAAGGAGACTGTACTCTCGTCCCGTGTCCTTAAGGAGCCTGTACTCTCTTCCCGTGTCTGTAAGGAGACTGTATGCTCTTCCCGTGTCTGTAAGGAGACCGTACTCTCTTCCCGTGTCTGTAAGGAGTCTGTACTCTCTTCCCGTGTCTGTAAGGAGACTGTACTCTCTTCCCGTGTCTGTAAGGAGTCTGTACTCTCTTCACGTGTTTGTAAGGAGTCTGTACTCTCTGCCCGTGTCTGTAAGGAGACTGTACTCTCTTCCCGTGTCTGTAAGGAGTCTGTACTCTCCCCCCATGTCTGGAAGGAGTCTGTACTCTCTTCCCGTGTCTGTAACGAGACTGTACCCTCTTCCCGTGCCTGGAAGGAGTCTGTAGTCCCTTCCCGTGTCGTTATGGAATCTGTACTCTCTTCCCGTGTCTGTAGGGAGACTTACTCTCTTCCCGTGTCTGTAAGGAGTCTGTCCTCTCTTCCCGTGTCTGTAAGGAGACTACTCCCTTCCCGAGTCTGTAAGGAGACTGTACTCTCTTCCCGTGTCTGTAAGGAGTCCGTACTCTCTTCTCGTGTCTGTAAGGGGACTGTACTCTCTTCCCGTGTCTGTAAGGTGTCCCTACTCTCACCAAGAGTCTGTAAGGAGACTACTCTCTTCCCGTGTCTGTAAGGAGACTGTAGTGTCTTCCCGTGTCTGTAAGGAGACTGTACTCTCCCCCTATGAGTGTAAGGAGACTGTACTCTCTTCCCGTGACTGTAAGGAGACCACTCTCTTCCCGTGCCTGTAAGGAGTCTGTACTCTCTTCCCGTGTCTGTAAGGAGACTACTCCCTTCCCGAGTCTGTAAGGAGACTGTACTCTCTTCCCATGTCTGTAAGGAGTCTACTCTCTTCCCGTGTATGTAAGGAGACTGTACTCTCGTCCCGTGTCCTTAAGGAGCATGTACTCTCTTCCCGTGTCTGTAAGGAGACTGTACGCTCTTCCCGTGTCTGTAAGGAGACCGTACTCTCTTCCGGTGTCTGTAAGGAGACTGTACTGTCTTCCCTGTCTGTAAGGAGACGGTATTCTCCCCCCATGACTGTAAGGAGACTGTACTCTCTTCCCGTGTTTGTAAGGAGTCTGTACTCTCTGCCCGTGTCTGTAAGGAGACTGTACTCTCCTCCCGTGTCTGTAAGGAGTCTGTACTCTCCCCCCATGACTGTAAGGAGTCTGTACTCTCTTCCCGTGTCTGTAAGGAGTCTGTCCTCTCTTCCCTTGTCTGAAAGGAGACTGTACTCTCCCACTATGAGTGTAAGGAGACTGTACTCTCTTCCCGCGACTGTAAGGAGACTGTACGCTCTTCCCGTGTCGTTCTGGAGTCTGTACTCTCTTCCCGTGTCTGTAAGGAGACTGTACTGTCTTCCCTGTCTGTCAGGAGACGGTATTCTCCCCTCATGACTGTAAGGAGTCTGTACTCTCTTCCCGTGTCTGTAAGGAGACCGTACTCTCTTCTTGTGTCTGTAAGGAGTCTGTACTCTCTTCCCCTGTCTGTACGGAGAGTGTACTCTCACCAAGAGTCTGTAAGGAGACTACTCTCTTCCCGTGTCTGTAAGGAGACTGTACTGTCTTCCCGTGTCTGTAGGGAGACTACTCCCTTCCCGTGTCTGGAAGGAGAGTGTACTCACTTCCCGTGTCTGTAAGGAGACTGTACTCTCTTCCCGTGTCTGTAAGGAGTCTGTACTCTCCCCCCATGTCTGGAAGGAGTCTGTAATCTCTTCCCGTGTCTGTAAGGAGACTGTACCCTCTTCCCGTGCCTGGAAGGAGTCTGTAGTCCCTTCCCGTGTAGTTATGGAATCTGTACTCTCTTCCCGTGTCTGTAGGGAGACTGTACTCTCTTCCCGTGTCTGTAAGGAGTCTGTCCTCTCTTCCCGTGTCGTTAAGAAGTCTGTACTCTCTTCCCGTGTCTGTAAGGAGACTGTACGCTCTTCCCGTGTCTGTAAGGAGACTGTACTGTCTTCCCTGTCTGTCAGGAGACGGTAGTCTCCCCTCATGACTGTAAGGAGTCTGTACTCTCTTCCCGTGTCTGTAAGGAGACCGTACTCTCTTCTTGTGTCTGTAAGGAGTCTGTACTCTCTTCCCCTGTCTGTACGGAGAGTGTACTCTCACCAAGAGTCTGTAAGGAGACTACTCTCTTCCCGTGTCTGTAAGGAGACTGTACTGTCTTCCCGTGTCTGTAGGGAGACTACTCCCTTCCCGTGTCTGGAAGGAGAGTGTACTCACTTCCCGTGTCTGTAAGGAGACTGTACTCTCTTCCCGTGTCTGTAAGGAGTCTGTACTCTCCCCCCATGTCTGGAAAGAGTCTGTACTCTCTTCCCGTGTCTGTAAGGAGACTGTACCCTCTTCCCGTGCCTGGAAGGAGTCTGTAGTCCCTTCCCGTGTCGTTATGGAATCTGTACTCTCTTCCCGTGTCTGTAGGGAGACTGTACTCTCTTCCCGTGTCTGTAAGGAGTCTGTCCTCTCTTCCCGTGTCGTTAAGAAGTCTGTACTCTCTTCCCGTGTCTGTAAGGAGACTGTACGCTCTTCCCGTGTCTGTAAGGAGACCGTACTCCCTCCCCGTGTCGTTCTGGAGTCTGTACTCTCTTCCGTGTCTGTAAGGAGACTGTAGTGTCTTCCCTGTCTGTAAGGAGAGTGTACTCTCTTCCCGTGTCTGTAAGGAGTCTGTCCTCTCTTCCCGTGTCGTTAAGGAGTGTGTACTCTCTTCCCGTGTCTGTAAGGTGATGGTATTCTCCCTCCATGACTGTAAGGAGACTGTACTCTCTTCCCGTGTCTGTAAGGAGTCTGTACTCTCTACCCGTGTCTGTAAGTAGACTGTACTCTCTTCCGTGTCTGTAAGGAGTCTGTACTCTCCCCCCATGACTGTAAGGAGTCTGTACTTTCTTCACGTTTATGAAATGAGACCGTACTGTCCCCCCATGACTGTAAGGAGACTACTCTCATCCCGTGTCTGTAAGGAGACTGTACTCTCGTCCCGTGTCCTTAAGGAGCCTGTACTCTCTTCCCGTGTCTGTAAGGAGACTGTATGCTCTTCCCGTGTCTGTAAGGAGACCGTACTCTCTTCCCGTGTCTGTAAGGAGTCTGTACTCTCTTCCCGTGTCTGTAAGGAGACTGTACTCTCTTGCCGTGTCTGTAAGGAGTCTGTACTCTCTTCACGTGTTTGTAAGGAGTCTGTACTCTCTGCCCGTGTCTGTAAGGAGACTGTACTCTCTTCCCGTGTCTGTAAGGAGTCTGTACTCTCCCCCCATGTCTGGAAGGAGTCTGTACTCTCTTCCCCTGTCTGTACGGAGAGTGTACTCTCACCAAGAGTCTGTAAGGAGACTACTCTCTGCCCGTGTCTGTAAGGAGACTGTACTCTCTTCCCGTGTCTGTAAGGAGTCTGTACTCTCCCCCCATGTCTGGAAGGAGTCTGTACTCTCTTCCCGTGTCTGTAAGGAGACTGTACCCTCTTCCCGTGCCTGGAAGGAGTCTGTAGTCCCTTCCCGTGTCGTTATGGAATCTGTACTCTCTTCCCGTGTCTGTAGGGAGACTGTACTCTCTTCCCGTGTCTGTAAGGAGTCTGTCCTCTCTTCCCGTGTCGTTAAGAAGTCTGTACTCTCTTCCCGTGTCTGTAAGGAGACTGTACGCTCTTCCCGTGTCTGTAAGGAGACCGTACTCCCTTCCCGTGTCGTTCTGGAGTCTGTACTCTCTTCCGTGTCTGTAAGGAGACTGTAGTGTCTTCCCTGTCTGTAAGGAGAGTGTACTCTCTTCCCGTGTCTGTAAGGAGTCTGTCCTCTCTTCCCGTGTCGTTAAGGAGTGTGTACTCTCTTCCCGTGTCTGTAAGGTGATGGTATTCTCCCTCCATGACTGTAAGGAGACTGTACTCTCTTCCCGTGTCTGTAAGGAGTCTGTACTCTCGTCCCGTGTCCTTAAGGAGCCTGTACTCTCTTCCCGTGTCTGTAAGGAGACTGTATGCTCTTCCCGTGTCTGTAAGGAGACCGTACTCTCTTCCCGTGTCTGTAAGGAGTCTGTACTCTCTTCCCGTGTCTGTAAGGAGACTGTACTCTCTTCCCGTGTCTGTAAGGAGTCTGTACTCTCTTCACGTGTTTGTAAGGAGTCTGTACTCTCTGCCCGTGTCTGTAAGGAGACTGTACTCTCTTCCCGTGTCTGTAAGGAGTCTGTACTCTCCCCCCATGTCTGGAAGGAGTCTGTACTCTCTTCCCGTGTCTGTAACGAGACTGTACCCTCTTCCCGTGCCTGGAAGGAGTCTGTAGTCCCTTCCCGTGTCGTTATGGAATCTGTACTCTCTTCCCGTGTCTGTAGGGAGACTTACTCTCTTCCCGTGTCTGTAAGGAGTCTGTCCTCTCTTCCCGTGTCTGTAAGGAGACTACTCCCTTCCCGACTCTGTAAGGAGACTGTACTCTCTTCCCGTGTCTGTAAGGAGACCGTACTCTCTCCCCGTGTCTGTAAGGAGTCTGTACTCTCCCCCCATGTCTGGAAGGAGTCTGTACTCTCTTCCCCTGTCTGTACGGAGAGTGTACTCTCACCAAGAGTCTGTAAGGAGACTGTAGTGTCTTCCCGTGTCTGTAAGGAGACTGTACTCTCTTCCCGTGTCTGTAAGGAGTCCGTACTCTTTTCCCGTGTCTGTAAGGAGTCTGTACTCTCCCCCCATGTCTGGACGGAGTCTGTACTCTCTTCCCCTGTCTGTACGGAGAGTGTACTCTCACCAAGAGTCTGTAAGGAGACTACTCTCTTCCCGTGTCTGTAAGGAGACTGTACTGTCTTCCCGTGTCTGTAGGAGACTACTCCCTTCACGTGTCTGGAAGGAGAGTGTACTCACTTCCCGTGTCTGTAAGGAGACTGTACTCTCTTCCCGTGTCTGTAAGGAGTCTGTACTCTCCCCCCATGTCTGGAAGGAGTCTGTACTCTCTTCCCGTGTCTGTAAGGAGACTGTACCCTCTTCCCGGGCCTGGAAGGAGTCTGTAGTCCCTTCCCGTGTCGTTATGGAATCTGTACTCTCTTCCCGTGTCTGTAGGGAGACTGTACTCTCTTCCCGTGTCTGTAAGGAGTCTGTCCTCTCTTCCCGTGTCGTTAAGAAGTCTGTACTCTCTTCCCGTGTCTGTAAGGAGACTGTACGCTCTTCCCGTGTCTGTAAGGAGACCGTACTCCCTCCCCGTGTCGTTCTGGAGTCTGTACTCTCTTCCGTGTCTGTAAGGAGACTGTAGTGTCTTCCCTGTCTGTAAGGAGAGTGTACTCTCTTCCCGTGTCTGTAAGGAGTCTGTCCTCTCTTCCCGTGTCGTTAAGGAGTGTGTACTCTCTTCCCGTGTCTGTAAGGAGACTGTACTCTCTTCCCGTGTCTGTAAGGAGACTACTCCCTTCCCGAGTCTGTAAGGAGACTGTACTCTCTTCCCGTGTCTGTAAGGAGTCCGTACTCTCTTCTCGTGTCTGTAAGGGGACTGTACTCTCTTCCCGTGTCTGTAAGGTGTCCCTACTCTCACCAAGAGTCTGTAAGGAGACTACTCTCTTCCCGTGTCTGTAAGGAGACTGTAGTGTCTTCCCGTGTCTGTAAGGAGACTGTACTCTCCCCCTATGAGTGTAAGGAGACTGTACTCTCTTCCCGTGACTGTAAGGAGACCACTCTCTTCCCGTGCCTGTAAGGAGTCTGTACTCTCTTCCCATGTCTGTAAGGAGTATGTGCTCTCTTCCCGTGTCTGTTAGGAGACTACTCCCTTCCCGAGTCTGTAAGGAGACTGTACTCTCTTCCCATGTCTGTAAGGAGTCTACTCTCTTCCCGTGTATGTAAGGAGACTGTACTCTCGTCCCGTGTCCTTAAGGAGCCTGTACTCTCTTCCGTGTCTGTAAGGAGACTGTACGCTCTTCCCGTGTCTGTAAGGAGACCGTACACTCTTCCCGTGTCTGTAAGGAGACTGTACTGTCTTCCCTGTCTGTAAGGAGACGGTATTCTCCCCCCATGACTGTAAGGAGACTGTACTCTCTTCCCGTGTTTGTAAGGAGTCTGTACTCTCTGCCCGTGTCTGTAAGGAGACTGTACTCTCCTCCCGTGTCTGTAAGGAGTCTGTACTCTCCCCCCATGACTGTAAGGAGTCTGTACTCTCTTCCCGTGTCTGTAAGGAGTCTGTCCTCTCTTCCCTTGTCTGTAAGGAGTCTGTAGTGTCTTCCCGTGTCTGAAAGGAGACTGTACTCTCCCACTATGAGTGTAAGGAGACTGTACTCTCTTCCCGCGACTGTAAGGAGATTGTACGCTCTTCCCGTGTCGTTCTGGAGTCTGTACTCTCTTCCCGTGTCTGTAAGGAGACTGTACTGTCTTCCTGTCTGTCAGGAGACGGTATTCTCCCCTCATGACTGAAAGGAGTCTGTACTCTCTTCCCGTGTCTGTAAGGAGACCGTACTCTCTTCTTGTGTCTGTAAGGAGTCTGTACTCTCTTCCCCTGTCTGTACGGAGAGTGTACTCTCACCAAGAGTCTGTAAGGAGACTACTCTCTTCCCGTGTCTGTAAGGAGACTGTACTGTCTTCCCGTGTCTGTAGGGAGACTACTCCCTTCCCGTGTCTGGAAGGAGAGTGTACTCACTTCCCGTGTCTGTAAGGAGACTGTACTCTCTTCCCGTGTCTGTAAGGAGTCTGTACTCTCCCCCCATGTCTGGAAGGAGTCTGTACTCTCTTCCCGTGTCTGTAAGGAGACTGTACCCTCTTCCCGTGCCTGGAAGGAGTCTGTAGTCCCTTCCCGTGTCGTTATGGAATCTGTACTCTCTTCCCGTGTCTGTAGGGAGACTGTACTCTCTTCCCGTGTCTGTAAGGAGTCTGTCCTCTCTTCCCGTGTCGTTAAGAAGTCTGTACTCTCTTCCCGTGTCTGTAAGGAGACTGTACGCTCTTCCCGTGTCTGTAAGGAGACCGTACTCCCTTCCCGTGTCGTTCTGGAGTCTGTACTCTCTTCCGTGTCTGTAAGGAGACTGTAGTGTCTTCCCTGTCTGTAAGGAGAGTGTACTCTCTTCCCGTGTCTGTAAGGAGTCTGTCCTCTCTTCCCGTGTCGTTAAGGAGTGTGTACTCTCTTCCCGTGTCTGTAAGGTGATGGTATTCTCCCTCCATGACTGTAAGGAGACTGTACTCTCTTCCCGTGTCTCTAAGGAGTCTGTACTCTCTACCCGTGTCTGTAAGTAGACTGTACTCTCTTCCCGTGTCTGTAAGGAGTCTGTCCTCTCTTCCCGTGTCGTTAAGAAGTCTGTACTCTCTTCCCGTGTCTGTAAGGAGACTGTACGCTCTTCCCGTGTCTGTAAGGAGACTGTACTCTCTTCCCGTGTCTGTAAGGAGTCTGTACTCTCCCCCCATGTCTGGAAGGAGTCTGTAATCTCTTCCCGTGTTTGTAAGGAGACTGTACCCTCTTCCCGTGCCTGGAAGGAGTCTGTAGTCCCTTCCCGTGTAGTTATGGAATCTGTACTCTCTTCCCGTGTCTGTAGGGAGACTGTACTCTCATCCCGTGTCTGTAAGGAGTCTGTCCTCTCTTCCCGTGTCGTTAAGAAGTCTGTACTCTCTTCCCGTGTCTGTAAGGAGACTGTACGCTCTTCCCGTGTCTGTAAGGAGACTGTACTGTCTTCCCTGTCTGTCAGGAGACGGTAGTCTCCCCTCATGACTGTAAGGAGTCTGTACTCTCTTCCGTGTCTGTAAGGAGACCGTACTCTCTTCTTGTGTCTGTAAGGAGTCTGTACTCTCTTCCCCTGTCTGTACGGAGAGTGTACTCTCACCAAGAGTCTGTAAGGAGACTACTCTCTTCCCGTGTCTGTAAGGAGACTGTACTGTCTTCCCGTGTCTGTAGGGAGACTACTCCCTTCCCGTGTCTGGAAGGAGAGTGTACTCACTTCCCGTGTCTGTAAGGAGACTGTACTCTCTTCCCGTGTCTGTAAGGAGTCTGTACTCTCCCCCATGTCTGGAAGGAGTCTGTACTCTCTTCCCGTGTCTGTAAGGAGACTGTACCCTCTTCCCGTGCCTGGAAGGAGTCTGTAGTCCCTTCCCGTGTCGTTATGGAATCTGTACTCTCTCCCGTGTCTGTAGGGAGACTGTACTC